>NW_027397086.1:15108969-15336161 GCF_003265705.2 Callorhinus ursinus | reverse complement strand
AGCAATGTCCACAATAGCCAAACTGTGGAAAGAGCCAAGATGTCCATTGACAGATGAATGGATAAAGAAGATGTGGTATATATACACAATGGAATATTATGCAGCCATCCAAAGGAATGAGATCTTGCCTTTTGCAACGACATGGATGGAAGTGGAGGGTGTTATGCTGAGTGAAATAAGTCAATCAGAGAAAGACATGTATCATATGACCTCACTGATATGAGGAATTCTTAATCTCAGGAAACAAACTGAGGGTTGCTGGAGTGGTGGGGGGGTGGGAGGGATGGGGTGGCTGGGTGATAGACATTGGGGAGGGTATGTGCTATGGTGAGTGCTGTGAATTGTTCAAGACTGTTGAATCACAGATCTGTACTTCTGAAACAAATAATGCAACATATATTAAGAAAAAAGAAAAAGACGAAGAAAGCAGGAGGGGAAGAATGAAGGGGAGTAAGTCAGAGGGGGAGACGAACCATGAGAGACGATGGACTCTGAAAAACAAACTGAGGATTCTAGAGGGGAGGTGGGTAGGGGGATGGGTTAGCCTGGTGATGGGTATTAAAGAGGGCACGTTCTGCCTGGAGCACTGGGTATTATGCACAAACAATGAATCATGGAACACTACATCAAAAACTAATGATGTAATATATGGTGATTAACATAACAATAAAAAAATGGGTGCCCTCAGGGAGTGAAGCAATAGAGCCTAACGTCTCCTTTGCACAGTGTAGGGATCTGGTGTTGCAGGAGAGAGTTGCTCTCAGTCCTGATGGAGTCTTGCTCAGAAGGTTAAAGTCTCAGTGGGGCCACCCATAGGGAATGAGCGTGCCAATGCTTATAGCCTGGGTTGGATCAGGCAAACTGGGAGAAGCATGATTAGTGCTTTGCCAAAGGGTAAAGCAGGGCCATAAATGGGAGAAAAATGAACCCTGAGCTCAGAGATGGAAACGATATACAACCTGTCAGGAAGGAGAGTCCAGTGTAGGTCTGGAAAACGGTTCAGAAGGGAGTGATGAATGGTGTGAGGGCCTGGCAACTCTGTGAGTGCTGGATGCCTCCTGCTCAGTTCGAGTCACTTGGGCTCTTAAAAGACCTCAGGAGGGACACTTGGGTGACTCAGTCGGTTGAGCGTCCGACTCTTGGTTTCAGCTCAGGCCATGATCTCGGGGTCCTGAGATGGGGCCCCATGGTGGGCTCTGTACTCAGTGCAATCTGCTGGAGATTATCTCCCTCTCCCTCTGCTCCTCTCCCTGCCTGTACTTTCTCTCTCTCTCTAAAATAAATGGGTAAAATCTTTTAAAAAAAAAATTAAAAATAAATAAATAAATAAATGCTTCCAGGACAGTCAGGTGAACCTAAAATCTTCTGTGCCTTCTCCAGGTGGATCTCACTTTACATCTCAGGTATGTTTCTGATTTTTGTTGTTGTTGAGAAGGTGTAGAGAAGAGATTCTAATTTTGGAAGCGGATGATCTAAATTTGAACTTGTGTCCATTCATCAATGAGCTCTCTGTGGCTGTGAGCAAAGTATTTCTTTTCTTTCGTGACCAGGTTCCTAATCTGGAAAGTGAGGAATGGGCTCAAAATGTTGCCTAGATGTTCTTCCAGGGTCAACTTTCCATAATTTAGAGAACTGGCAGTTCCCTCTTTTTGCTCATTCTGCAGAACTCAAGGGTCTTTCTAAGATGTCCTGTGGGCCAGTTCAGTAAAGTTGGGGATACCCAGAGGGTAGGGCTGTGTTCAAAAGAACAACTCTGTTTTTATCTGTTTTAGGGGTTCATTAAAGTTTAATAAGCCATCCTTTGGGGAGAAATGGTGCATATATACACATTTATTTATGTGTATGGTTTATTCCTTCTGTGGGATTTGCTTTGGGTGAGCTTAATTCTTTAAAATAAATTTATGGCAGTTTGTATAGATAACTTTTGCAATATGAGTGATAATCCCCACTTGCTGTTTTGGAATACCAAATTTTGTTAATAATAATTCCACTTTATATCTATGAAGTATGTTGGAGTTTATAAAAGCTAGCTGTTTGCATAATCTTAATGGGTCTTCAAAACCACCTGTGAACTAGGCATTTTTTTAAAAAAAGATCTTATTTATTTATATTCGAGAAAGAGAGAGATGTGAGCAGGAGGAGGAGCAGAGGAAGAGAGAGAGGGAAGGGTAAAAAATTTCAAGCAGATTCCATGCTGAGCATGGAGCCTGGCAGAGGACTTGATCCCAGGACCCTGAGATCATGACCTGAGCTGAAACCAAGAGTCGGATGCTTAACCAACTAAGTCACCCGGGCCTTTCTTTTTATTATTTTTTAATAGTCTTACTGCTTTTTCCATTGTAAAATGAATGTGTATACCAGGGTGCCATATTAAATATTTAACTTTTTTTTCTTCCTGTGAAGAAAATACAGAAACTACTATGGTCATTCTTGGAAGGATGATTCACTTTTGAGACAAGAATGTGACTCCTTTTCCCAAAATGGAAGGAGAGGTCTGCCACCAGAGACAATCAGTGCTCCTTGATAGGGGAAATGAGCTTGGCAAGTCTTGTTCTTCTCTGTTATGGTGATCTGGATTGTCTCAAAGAGTTCAGGGAAGGAAGGAAAATGAGCACTTTTATTTCTGAGTATTTAAGTAGGAGAAACAAACAGGATTCCTGTGAGGAGCTGCAGAGGAGAGAAGATTGCATCACTGGGAAGCAGATAACTGAGCTGCTACTTTGGACACAGCACCCCTGGAAGGGTTTGGCCCCGGGCTCCAGATGGAGCTGAACAAGCAAAACTTAGAGATCTCTGGGCCTGAAAACCTAAAGACATTATAGTCACAGGTTTGGGGCTGAGGGAGTAGAAGCTCTATCCTTTGAAGAAACACATGAGTGACCCAGTGACATTTTCATAACTTCGTAGCAGACATCAGCAAATGTCTCTTGAAAAGGTCCAGATAAATTTGAGGGCTTTGTGGGCCACATGGTCTGTGTTGCAATTCTTCAACTCTGCCCCTGTAACATACAAGCAGCCATAGGTAATATGTAACAGGACAGATGGGTGGCAGTGTTCCAAAAAACTTTATATAAAAATAGGCCAGATTTGCCTATGAGCCATAGTTTGATGATGGTTGGCTTATGGAAGTCCCAGAAGTAGAACTGCTAAGTCAAAGTATACATACTTTTCTGGGGCGCCTGGGTGGCTCAGTTGTTAAGCGTCTGCCTTTGGCTCAGGTCATGATCCCAGGGTCCTGGGATGGAGCCTCACATTGGGCTCCCTGCTCAGTGGGAAGCCTGTTTCTCCCTCTCCCACTCCCCCTGCTTGTGTTCTCTCTCTCGCTGTGTCTCTCTCTGTCCAATACATAAATAAAATCTAAAAAAAAAAAGTATACATACTTGTCTATGTTTTCCTAGGTGTTATCAAGTCACCCTCCAGAAGAGCTCTACCAAATCCTTACCATTCATGCATGAAAGTTATTGTTTTCCTCTGTGATCCTCAGCAATCAGTATTTTTATTTTTTTAAAAGAACGAAGAAGGAAAAAGTTAATTTTCTTTTCTCACCAAAGATCACAAAACAAAGTATTGACAAACTTATGACTAGAACCTAGAAATTGTGACTTTAAACTATATTAATATATTGAGTGTGGAGAATCTCTGCAACATGATAGTGGGCTATGTGTGAAAAAAGGAGAGGCTGAAGAGGGTCATGTGAATTGCAGTTGAAAATAACCTTTGTTCAATATGAACTGGTGTAGCTACTATGGAAAACAGTGTGGAAGGTCTTCAAAAAGTTAAAAATAGAACTACTTTATGATTCAGCAATCACACTACTGGGTATTTACCTGAAGAATACAAGAACCCTAATTCAAAGGGATACATGCAGGGGTACCTGGTTGGCTCAGTTGATTAAGTGTCTGCCTTCAGCTCAGGTCATGATCCCAGGGTCCTGGGATTGAGCCCCATATCAGGCTCTATACTTAGCAGGGAGTTTGCCTCTCCCTCTCCCTTGCCTCTCCCCCCAGTCATGCTCACTCACTCTCAAATAGATAAATAAAAGCTTAAAAAAAAAACAGGTCCAAAAAAATCAGGTCCATCAGCTTACTTCAGGAGAATCTGATTTGGTGAAACAAATACTTTTAAGTCCTTACCATGCTAGGTTATATGTTTCATTCTTGAAATATAGAAATGAACCAGGAATTAACTCTGGTGCTAGGGAGCCTCACACCATAGAAAGAAATAGAAATAATTAACACAAAACATTTTTAATATAATATGATAACATCCTGATAAAAGCTTTAATGGAGAAAATCATGAAATGCTACAGAAGCAAAGAGAGACAGTCAGATGGCTGGGATTGAGGAAGACTTCCACACAGGACACAGAATTTAAGTCTTATAGAATAAAGATGTGGTGTATATGTGAGTGTGTGTGTGTGTGTGTGTGTGTGTGTGTGTGAGAGAGAGAGAGAGAGAGAGAGAGAGTAAAGACATTCAAGAGAGGAATTCATGGTGCATAAAGGGAATGAAATAGAAGTTTTGTGTTGCAGGAGATGTGAGGTGGTAGTTGGAGAAGAGCAAAAATGAGGTCAGTTATGAAGGCTGGTCAAAGTCTTAAAATTGTCATCCTCTGGAAGCCATTGAAAGATTATGTAGGGGAGTGACAAGATCAGATGCATGCTTTAATGCTTCAAAAGATCCTCTTGGCTTCAATATGGAATGGATAGGGTGGGCACACCTGAGGCCGACATACCAGTTAAGAGGCTATTGCAGTAGTTTGTGTGAGAGATGGTGGTGGTTGAACTGCAGAAGTACATGGGAAAGGGGTGAGGGACTATACAGTCAATATTAATTAGTAAAATTGGAAATACTGGGCATGAGTTTCGTGTGGAGGGTGGAAGAGAATGATTCTAATTCCCAAGTGCCTGGTTTGGTTTCTGGGTGGTTGGTGGGACCATTCCTTGAGACTGGAAGAGTGGAGAAGATAGAGATGATGGGTTTAGAGAAAGAAGAGACTTGAGCCAAGGACTTCTGGCTTCTGACCTGCACGGCCATTGAGGATGGGCAAATCATGTTCCCTCTTCAGCTTTAGCTTCTCCAATTATATCATGAGGGTATCAGATTCCAGAGTGGTGGGGGCAGAGCAAGATGGCGGAGGAGTAGGAGCTGGGATTTCGTCTGGTCTCAGGAATTCAGCTGAATAGGGATCAAACCATTCTGAACACCTACGAACTCAACAGGAGATCAAAGAAGAGAGTAGCAACAACTGAACAGAGAAGCGAGCACGTACTGGAAGGTAGGACGTGCGGAGAAGTGAATCTGAGGCGATATTTGGGAGGATAGACGGCGGGGGAGGGGGGCTCCATCGGCCGCTTCTGGCAAGTGATAGAGCCGTGGAGCACAAAATTGGAACTTTTAGAAGCCGGCTCCCCTGAGGGACGTCACTCCAGTGGCTAAGCGGGGGGTGGAACCCTCGCAGGACAGTGTGGTCTCAGGACCCTTGGGGTCACAGAAAGACCGGGGGTGCCTGAGTGCGCCAGAGCTCCCAGGTACCAGAGCGGGGAAGCTGGCTGCAGAGATGGAGCCGAGGCGCGGGCTCTCAGCTCGGGGTTGCCATAAACTGTGATCCGCGGCCCAGTCGGGCCACTGCTCCTCCAGCAGGGAACCAACAAGCGACAGAGCCGGGGAGACTCCTCTTCCTCCCCCGGGAGGAGTGGCGCGGGAGCGCACTGCAGGGATCTGCTGGGTTTGGAGACTCCACACGGGGTCGGGTGCCAGAGATAGAAACACTCGGTCACAGGCCGGGTGAGCACGGAGTGCAGCCGGAGACCAGGGAGACGGGAGGGACTGCTTTTCTCTGGGGGCGCACTGAGGAGCGGGGCCCTGAGTTCTCAGCTCCTCCGAGTGGAGATTGGAAGGCCACCATTTTCACCCTGGTCCTCCAAAGCTGTACCAGAGCTTGCAGGGAACAAAAGCTCCTGAGAGCACACCTGAGCAGCTTGCTTAGCCCAGACCGACAAGGGCAGGGCAATTCCGCCTCCGGCAAAGACATTTGGGAACCACGCAACAGGCCCCTCCCCCAGAAGATCGGCACGAAGAACCAGCAAACCAAGACCAAGTTTACCGATCAAGGAGAATGGAAGAACTCCAGCGCTAGGGGAATACTGCACATAGAAATCATGGCTTTTTTTTACCGTGATTCATTAGTTTTTCAAAGTTAATTTTTTAAACTGTTTTTTTTAATTTTTCTTTTTCCCTTTTTCAACCAACATCTTATCAATCTCTTTTTTAAAAAAAACATTTTTTATTTTTCATTTTTAGAGTCATATTTTATCCCTTCATAGTAGTTACCCTTATTTTTGGCATATGTATATATAAGTTGTTCTCTCTTTAAATTTTTGAGATACAGTTTCTTCTAACAGATCAAAATATAACCTAAATCACTAGTGTATGGCTTTGTTCTAGTCTCCTGCCTGATCACATTCTCTCCCTTTTTTTTTCCTTTTTTTTAAAATCTTCTTCTTTCTTTTTTCAAACAACTTCTTATCATTTCCTTTTATAAAATCTTTTATAATTTTCATCTTTACAGTCATCTTCCATCCCTTCATTGTATCAACCCTTATTTTGTACATATATAAGTCTTTCTTCCTTTAAAATTTTAGGAGGCATTTTTTTCTAACAGACCAAAATACGCCCAAACTCTAGTGTGTGTCACTGATCTATGCACTAGCCTGATCATATTTGATCATATTCTGTTTTTTTTTGTATTGTTCTGTTTTTGTTTTTATCTTTATCTTTTTTTCTTTTTTCTCTTTCTTTTTTCTTTCTTTCCCCCTGGTCTCAGGTCTTTTCTGATTTGTATAGAGTATATTTGCTGGGGATGTTGTTAACCTATTAGCATTTTGTCCTCTCATTCATCTATTCTCCTCTGGACAAAATGACAAGACGAAAAAAATCACCTCAGCAAAAAGAACAAGAGGTAGTACCATCAGCCAGGGACCTACTCAATATGGACATTAGTATGATGTCGGACCTAGAGTTCAGAATCATGACTTTAAAGATACTAGCTGGGCTTGAAAAAAGCGTGGAAGTTATTAGAGAAACCTTTCTGGAGAAATAAAAGAACTAAAATCTAACCAAGTCAAAATCAAAAAGGCTATTAATGAGGGGCAATCAAAAATGGGGGCACTAACCTCTAGGATAAATGAGGCAGAAGAGAGAATCAGCGATACAGAAGACCAAATGATGGAAAATAAAGAGGCTGAGAAAAAGAGAGAGAAACAACTACAGGATCACGAGGGCAGAATTCGAGAGATAAGCGATACGATAAGACGAAACAACATTAGAATAATTGGGATCCCAGAAGTAGAAGAAAGAGAGAAAGGGGCAGAAGGTATATTGGAGCAAATTAGAGCAGAGAACTTCCCTAATGTGTGGAAGGAAACAGGCATCAAAATCTAGGAGGCACAGAGAACCCCTCTCAAAATCAATAAAAATAGGTCAACACCCCAACATTTAAGAGTAAAACTTACGAGTCTCAGAGACAAAGAGAAAATCCTGAAAGCAGCTCGGGAGAAGAGATATGTAACCTACAATGGTAGAAATATTAGATTGGCAACAGACCTATCCACAGAGACCTGGCAGGCCAGAAAGGACTGGCAAGATATCTTCAGAGCACTAAACGAGAAAAATATGCAGCCAAGAATATTATATCCAGCTAGGCTCTCATTGAAAATTGAAGGAGAGATAAAAAGCTTCCAGGACAAAGAAAAACTAAAGGAATTTGCAAACACGAAACCAGCCCTCCAAGAAATATTGAAAGGGGTCCTCTAAGCAAAGAGAGAGCCTAAAAGCAGCATAGACCAGAAAGGAACACAGACAATATACAGTAACAGTCACCTTACAGGCAATACAATGGCACTAAATTCATACCTTTCAACAGTTACCCTGAATGTAAATGGGCTCAATGCCCCAATCAAAAGACACAGGCTATCAGACTGGATTAAAAACCAAGACCCATCAATATGCTGTCTGCAAGAGACTCATTTTAGACCCAAAGACACCCCCAGATTGAAAGTGAGGGGGTGGAAAACCATTTACCATGCTAATGGACACCAAAAGAAAGCTGGGGTGGCAATCCTTATATCAGACAAATTAGATTTTAAAACAAAGACTGTAATAAGGGATGAGGAAGGACACTATATCCTACTTAAAGGGGCTATCCAACAAGAAGATCTAACAACTGTAAATATCTATGCCCCAAACATGGGAGCAGCCAATTATATAAGGCAATTAATAACAAAAGCAAAGAAACACATTGACAACAATACAATAATACTGGGGGACTTTAACACCCCCCTGACTGAAATGGACAGATCATCTAAGCAAAAGATCAACAAGGAAATAAAGACTTTAAATGACACACTGGACCAAATGGACTTCACAGACATATTCAGAACATTCCATCCCAAAGCAACGGAATACACATTCTTCTCTAGTGCCCATGGAACATTCTCCAGAATTGATCACATCCTAGGTCACAAATTAGGTCTCAACCGGTACCAAAAGATTGGGATCATTCCCTGCATATTTTCAGACCACAATGCTTTGAAACTAGAACTCAATCCCAAGAGGAAAGTCGGAAAGAACTCAAATACATGGAGGCTAAAGAGCATCCTACTAAAGAACGAATGGGTCAACCAGGAAATTAAAGAATTAAAACAATTCATGGAAACCAATGAAAATGTAAACACAACTGTTCAAAATCTTTGGGATACAGCAAAGGCAGTCCTGAGAGGAAAGTATATAGCAATACAAGCCTTTCTCAAGAAACAAGAAAGGTCTCAAATACACAACCTAACCCTATACCTAAAGGAGCTGGAGAAAGAACAGCAAATAAAGCCCAAACCCAGTAGGAGAAGAGAAATAATCAAGATCAGAGCAGAAATCAATGAACTAGAAACCAAAAGAACAGTAGAACAGATCAACGAAACTAGGAGCTGGTTCTTTGAAAGATTAACAAGATTGATAAACCCCTGGCCAGACTGATCAAAAAGAAAAGAGAAATGACCCAAATCAACAAAATCATGAATGAAAGAGGAGAGATCACAACCAACACCAAAGAAATACAAACAATTATAAGAACATATTATGAGCAACTCTATGCCAGCAAATTAGATAACCTGGAAGAAATGGGTGCATTCCTAGAGATGTATCAACTACCAAAATTGAACCAGGAAGAAATAGAAAACCTGAACAGACCTATAACCACTAGGGAAATTGAAGCAGTCATCAAAAATCTCCCAACAAACAAAAGCCCAGGGCCAGATGGCTTCCCAGGGGAATTCTATCAGACATTTAAAGGAGAATTAATACCTATTCTCCTGAAACTGTTCCAAAAAATAGAAATGGAAGGAAAACTTCCAAACTCCTTTTATGAGGCCACCATTACCTTGATCCCAAAACCAGACAAAGACCCCATGAAAAAGGAGAATTACAGACCAATATCCTTGATGAACATGGATGCAAAAATTCTCACCAAAATACTAGCCAATAGGATCCAACAGTACATTAAAAGGATTATTTACCACGACCGAGTGGGATTTATCCCTGGGCTGCAAGGCTGGTTCAACATCTGCAAATCAATCAACGTGATACAACACATTAACAAAAGAAAGAACAAGAATCATATGATCCTCGCAATAGATGCAGAAAAAGCATATGACAAAGTACAGCATCCTTTCTTGATCAAAACTCTTCAGAGTATAGGGATAGAGGGTACATACCTCAATATCATAAAAGCCATCTACGAAAAACCTACAGCGAATATCATTCTCAATGGGGAAAAGCTGAGAGCTTTTCCCCTAAGGTCAGGAACGCGGCAGGGATGTCCACTCTCACCACTGCTATTCAACATAGTATTAGAAGTCCTAGCCACAGCAATCAGACAACAAAAAGAAATCAAAGGCATCCAAATCGGCAAAGAGGAAGTCAAACTCTCACTCTTTGCAAATGATATGATACTGTATGTGGAAAACCCAAAAGACTCCACCCCAAAACTGCTAGAACTCATACAGGAATTCAGTCAGGTAGCAGGCTATAAAATCAATGCACAGAAATCAGTGGCATTCCTATACACCAACAACAAGATAGAAGAGAGACAAATCAAGGAGTCGATCCCATTCACAACTGCACCCAAAACCGTAAGATACCTAGGAATAAATTTAACCAAAGAGGCAAAGGATCTGTACTCAGAAAACTATAAAATACTCATGAAAGTAATTGAGGAAGACACAAGAAATGGAAAAATATTCCATACTTATGGACTGGGAGAACCAACATTGTGAAGATGTCAATGCTACCTAGAGCAATCTACACATTCAATGCAATCCCCATCAAAATACCATCCACTTTTTTCAAAGAAATGGAACAAATAATCCTAAAATTTGTATGGAACCAGAAGAGACCCCGAATAGCCAGAGGAATATTGAAAAAGAAAAGCAAAGCTGGCGGCATCACAATTCCAGACTTCCAGCTCTATTACAAAGCTGTCATCTTCAAGACAGTATGCTACTGGCACAAAAACAGACACATAGATCAATGGAACAGAATCGAGAGCCCAGAAATGGACCCTCAACTCTATGGTCAATTCATCTTTGACAAAGCAGGAAAGCATGTCCAATTGAAAAATGACAGTCTCTTCAATAAATGGTGTTGGGAAAATTGGACAACCACATGCAGAAGAATGAAACTGGACCATTTCCTTACACCACACACAAAAATAGACTCCAAATCGTTGAAAGACCTAAACGTGAGACAGGAGTCCATCAAAATCCTAAAGGAGAACACAGGTAGCAACCTCTTCGACGTCAGCCGCAGCAACTTCTTCCTAGAAACATCGCCAAAGGCAGGGGAAGCGAGGGCAAAAATGAACTATTGGGATTTCATCAAGATAAAAAGCTTTTGCACAGCAAAGGAAACAGGCCACAAAACCAAAAGACAACCGACAGAATGGGAGAAAATATTTGCAAATGACATATAGATAAAGGGCTAGTATCCAAAATCTATAAAGAACTTTTCAAACTCAACATCCAGAGAACAAATAATCTAATCAAGAAATGGGCAGACGACATGAACGGACATTTTTCCAAAGAAGACATCCAAATGGCCAACAGACACATGAAAAAGTGCTCAACATCGCTCGGCATCAGGGAAATCCAAATCAAAACCTCCATGAGATACCACCTCACACCAGTCAGAATGGCTAAAATTAACAAGTCAGGTAATGACGGATGTTGGCGGGGATGCGGAGAAAGGGGAACCCTCCTACACTGTTGGTGGGAATGCAAGCTGGTGCAACCCCTCTGGAAAACACTATGGAAGTTCCTCAAACAGTTGAAAATAGAGCTACCTTACGATCCAGCAATTGCACTACTGGGTATTTACCCCAAGGATACAAACGTAGGGATCCGAAGGGGTACGTGCACCCCAATGTTTATAGCAGCAATGTCCACAATAGCCAAACTGTGGAAAGAGCCAAGATGTCCATCGACAGATGAATGGATAAAGAAGAGGTGGTATATATACACAATGGAATATTATGCAGCCATCAAAAGGAATGAGATCTTGCCATTTGCAATGACGTCGATGGAACTGGAGGGTGTTATGCTGAGTGAAATAAGTCAATCAGAGAAAGACATGTATCGTATGACCTCACTGAGATGAGGAATTCTTAATTTCAGGAAACAAACAGTGTTGCTGGAGTGGTGGGGCGGTGGGAGGGATGGGGTGGCTGGGTGATAGACATTAGGGAGGGTATGTGCTATGGTAAGTGCTGTGAATTGTGCAAGACTGTTGAATCACAGATCTGTACTTCTGCAACAAATAATGCAACATATGTTAAGAAAAAAGAAAAAGAAGAAGATAGCAGGAGGGGAAGAATGAAGGGGAGTAAGTCGGAGGGGGAGACGAACCATGAGAGACAATGGACTCTGAAAAACAAAGTGAGGGTTCTGGAGTGGAGGAGGGTGGGGGGATGGGTTAGCCTGGTGATGGGTATTAAAGAGGGCACATTCTGTGTGGAGCACTGTGTGTTATGCACAAACAATGAATCATGGAACATTACATCGAATACTAATGATGTAATGTATGGTGATTAACATAAGTATAAAAAAATTAAAAAAATGAATAAATAAAAGGCCTTTAAAAAAGAAAGAAAAAGAAAAAGCTGGACTAGAAATTGTTCTAGGGCATTGTTCCCCAGTCTTGTTGAATCCAAAAATCACTTTTCAGATTAAAAAATAAATTTAAAAAAAAAAGAAGAAGAAGAAAAAGAAGAAGATAGCAGGAGGGAAGAATGAAGGGGAGAAAATCAGAGGGGGAGATGAACCATGAGAGACGATGGACTCTGAAAAACAAACTGAGGGTTCTAGAAGGGAGGGGGGTGGGGGGATGGGCTAGCCTGGTGATGGGTATTAAATAGGGCACGTTCTGCATGGAGTATTGGGTTTTATGCACAAATAATGAATCAAGGAACACTACATCAAAAACTAATGATGTAATATATGGTGATTAACATAACAATAAAAACACTAAAAAAAAGATAAAAAGCTTTTGCACAGCAAAAGAAACAGTCAATAAAACCAAAAGACAACCGACAGAATGGGAGAAAACATTTGCAAAGGACATATCAGATAAAGGGCTAGTATCCAAAATCTATAAAGAACTTATCAAACTCAACACCCAAAGAACAAATAATCCGATCATAAATGGGCAGAAGACATGAACAGACATTTTTCCAAAGAAGACATCCAAATGGCCAAAACACACGTGAAAAAATGTTCAACATCACTCGGCATCAGGGAAATCCAAATCAAAACCTCCATGAGATACCACCTCACACCAGTCAGAATGGTTAAAATGAACAAGTCAGGAAACGACAGATGTTGGCGGGGATGCGGAGAAAGGGGAGCCCTCCTACACTGTTGGTGGGAATGCAAGCTGGTGCAACCCCTCTGGAAAACAGTATGGAGGTTCCTCAAAAAGTTGAAAATAGAGCTACCCTACGATCCGGCAATTGCACTACTGGGTATTTACCCCAAGGATACAAATGTAGGGATCCGAAGGGGTACGTGCACCCCAATGTTTATAGCAGCAATGTCCACAATAGCCAAACTGTGGAAAGAGCCAAGATGCCCATCGACAGATGAATGGATAAAGAAGATGTATATATACACAATGGAATATTATGCAGCCATCAAAAGGAATGAGATCTTGCCATTTGCAACAACGTGGATGGAAGTGGAGGGTGTTATGCTGAGTGAAATAAGTCAATCAGAGAAAGACATGTATCATATGACGTCACTGAGATGAGGAATTCTTAATCTCAGGAAACAAACTGGGTTGCTGGAGTGTTGGGGGGGTGGGAAGGATGGGGTGGCTGGGTGATACACATTGGGGAGGGTATGTGCTATGGTAGCGCTGTGAATTGCGCAAGACTGTTGAATCATAGATCTGTACCTCTGAAACAAATAATGCAATATATGTTAAAATAAAAGAGTAAGATAGCAGGAGGGGAAGAATGAAGGGGAGTAAATCGGAGGGAGAGATGAACCATGAGAGACGATGGACTCTGAAAAACAAACTGAGGGTTCTAGAGGGGGTTGTTGTGGGGGGATGGGTTAGCCTGGTGATGGGTATTAAAGAGGGCACGTTCTGCGTGGAGCACTGGGTCTTATACACAAACAATGAATCATGGAACACTACATCAAAAACTAATTATGTAATGTATGTGATTAACATAACAAGAAGAAATTTAAAGAAAAAAAATTTTAAGATTCTAGAGTGGTTCCCCAGCATGCATGTGTCGCCTCACAATTATTGGCTCTGATTCAGTAGGTTTGCAGTTTGTATTTCTGGAGAAGTTTTGCAGGTGACTCTGCTGTTCTGCAGGTTTGGGGACCTGTGGATCAGGAGATCCCTGAGGATTCTTATATCTTAAACATCTCAGAATGGATTTTGCCCCCGGTTCCTTCTCCTTCCTGCTGACTCTGCACATTTAAGTTGGCACTGACACCAGAGGGGCCTCCAGTCACTACCATGGCATTCCAGCAACCACAGGAACCCACTACTGCCCCACATCCCTCCCACCACCCTCCACTTAGGTTGGGAAGGCAGAAGTAGACAAGATGATTGCTCCTCACACAACTGGCACAGATGCAACTCCGTGCCATGTTTTTTTAAGGCCATATGGTTAATCTTCCTCCAGGGTACTCTATAATAAATTGCCTCTGTGATTCACTGGGATGAAAGGTTGGTTATGTTTTTCCAAGGATGGTGGTGGTCAATACAAGAAAGAAAGAAAGAAAGAAAGAAAGAAAGAAAGAAAGAAAGAAAGAAAGAAAGAAAGAAAGAAAGAAAAAACTTTCCTTAAAGTTTTAGTAGACAGAACACATCCAAAAATTGAGTTTTATTCTTCCAGCTATGCTCAGAGGACACATTCTCTATCCTGTCCACTGGTGTTTTCACTGATCCCACTTCCTCCTACAGATGAGCTCAGCAGACACTGCATGTGCACACATGAGGAAAAATAATCCAAGACATCCGAAAAATTCATCAGGGATTGGCTGTCAGCAGGGAGGCTTTAGGTGTTACTTCTTGCAACTTGCAAATATTAATTGCACTGAGACCTCCCGGCTGGACCAAGAAGGGGATTCCCTTACATCACACATGAGAACCTTTGGCTGGAGTGAGGCAGTACTGGTCTTTCCCTCACCGAAGTGCTGTGATCAATTCTTGGCCCCCAAATCCAAAAGGGATGTGGGAATCTGGTGGGAACTGCAAAGGCCTGGAATATAAGACATATACACAAAGATAAAAGGGAGCAGTTTTTTTCAGCCTGGAGGGGACTGTAAGATGGCTTAATTATAGACTCCCAGTATATAGAGGGTTCTTATATCTTGGATGAGGTAAGCCCACTACTGGATCCCAAAGTGTTCTGCAGCAGAGACCACACCTTATTCATTTTTTTATTCTTTCCGTGATGTCTGGTATGAAGCTCTGGATGAAGTGGTGGTTGAGGAGGCAGATTCAGCAACTGTACTCCCTAGTCTTTTTACAGAGCTTAACTTTGGGGTCATTCAAACCTAGGTTTGGACTCCAGCTATACCAGTTACAGACTGTAAGTTGGGCTAAACTAATTAATTGTGTGTGTTGGAATTTCCTTACCTATAACACGAGGTTAACATACTGACCACACAGGGCTGTCTTGAGGATTAAGAGAGACAAAGTGTATCTAACACACGTACTAGGGAGCCTGGTAAATTTGGGAAATGTCTGAAGGCATTCAGGTTGACTAGAGAAGATAAGTAAACAGGGTCATTTGAAGTGGTGATTTGCACTGGGCAGTGTTGGTGTAAGCGGGTCAAGCGGACATACAAAGGGATTCCAGATGGAAGGAACAAGGTAACATCCCTCTGGTCTTGGAAGAACCTAGCTCTATGGCTTGTGCCAATTTAGCACTGCAGCTATGCACAAGCAGTGTGTGTGTGTGTGTGTGTGTGTGTGTGTGTGTGTGTGTATACACATGTGATGCCTAATGTCTACTACTCTGATGTATTTCCCTCTGTCCTGGAAAGGCTCTGGGTTTCAATATATGTGAGAAGAGAAGCAGCAGTGATTAAGTGCCTTCTATAATCTGAGACTAGAAAGAAAAAACAACTACTCTCTTCCTCTTGCTGCTTACCTTCAAGTGCACAGTCAGATTTTCTCTCAAAAGTCCCCCTGCACCCCCCCCACCCCACCGGCTATAATGTTTATTATGTGCTCACCATATGATTGACTTTTTTTTTTAAAGTATAGAACAGTACAAATAAGGCTGAAGTTCCTTTTTCCTCTATTATCATCCTTAGAGGCAATCCCCAACATGAATTTTGCAGCCCCTAATTTCTATGTTTATTATGAAATGTATCCATACATGTAGTATACATAGTTGGCTGTTTTTTTTTTTAATTTACATAACGATTTCATACTACCTTTTTTTTTAAGATTTTATTTATTTGTCAGAGAGAAAGTGCACGCAGAAGCAGGGGGAGCGGCAGGCTCCCAGTAAGGAGCCCGACATGGGACTCGATCCCAGGACCCTGTGATCATAACCTGAGCCGAAGGCAGACGCATAACTGACTGTGCCACCCAGGCATCCCCATACTAAATACTTTTTAATAACTTGCTGTTTCCCTTTTCTAATCAAGATTGCATTTTTTTGAGATCCATTCCTGTCTTTACACATAGGTCCAATGAACTCTTTTTTATTTTTATTATTAGAGTAAATGTGTGAAAGTATCACAGTTTATTGCCTCTTCCCTATTGCGGGACATAAAAGTTGTTTCTACTGTTTCCATTGCAAACAAATAATACTACAATGAACATCCTGGATCCCCTGGTGTGTATGAGCAAGTGTTTCTCTAACGTAGAATTGCTAAGTCACTAGGAATGCACATTTTAAATTTCCTTGTCTACAGCCAAATTGCTCTCCAGAGTGATTGTGCTAATTTACACTCCCACCAGCAGGGTATGAGAGTTCAGTTTTCTCATGCTTTTACCAACAGTTGGTGTTGACAGACTCTTTAATGCCTGTCAAACTATTTGGTGTGAAATGGTGTTTCACTGTTGTTGCAATTTGCATTTCTTTTATCACTAGTGAGGGTAACTTATCTTTTCATATGTTCATTGATTCTTCTGAATTGTCTGCTCCCATCACATCCCCATTTTTAAGTTATACTGTTGGTTTGTTTAAGCTGATATGTAACTTCCTTACCTGATCAGGATCCTAATCCATGTTGGATTTACGTATTACAAATATCTTTTCTAAGTCTGCCATTTTTTTCTTTAGTATTTTCCTGGTGTGTTTTGTAGAGAACAGTTTAATATTTATGTAATCAGTTTTATCAGTGCCTTACTATAAACTACTGATTTGAGAGTTTTCCAAGGAATCTGGTTCTTCTCTTCTTGCCAAAATCATTATCCTACGTTTTCCTCTAATTTAAATTTTTTTCCCATTTACAATTTTTATTTGCTATTTTTGTGCATGAAGTAAGTTCCAAATGAAAAATCATGCCATTGACTGAGTTTTCTTCTTTTCTCCCATTGATTTATAATGGCATCTCCACCATATGCCAGTTTTCTCACATATATTTGAGCTTACTTAAGGGCTCCAAATTCTGCCGTTGACCTGGCTTTCTGTCACTCCTCCAATATCACTCTGTTTTAATTTCTATGGCTTTAAAATGTCTTAATGGATAGGTAGTTAAGTATTACCTCTTTTTTTTTCTTTTTTCCCCCCATAATTATCTTGGCTAATCTTTGGTGTTTGCAGGTACAGATGAATTTTAGAATAAGTGTGTAGAATTATAGGGGAAAAATCTTGCTAGGATTTCATCTGAAACAACACTGCCTATATTGATAATCTGGGTCAAAGTCATCAGTTGTGATTTTTAACATTTCCATTTATAGAAGCGGCACAACTCTCCATATATTTTGTATGTTTGTTAAGAATCTTTTCTAATTTTCTCCGTAAGGTTTTACACATATGTATTTGAAAATTTATTCATAAAAATCTTAGAATTTTTTTTGCTGTTATGACTATCCTTATGTTACATTATTACTGGTATGTATACATTTTTATATATTATTCAACCCTTCCAAGGTTTCAAAGTTGTTCACTTAGTTCATTTATAGTTTTTCTTGATTTACTATGTTGATAATCTTACAATTTCTAACTATGTAATGACAACTTCCAATTCTATGTGTCATTTCTTTTTCTTGTTTTATTGCATAGTTAGGAGATCAAGATGACTAGTAATGGTGATTGTGCTACTCTGTACTACTATGTTTTCTTAACTTTAATAGAAATGCTTCTAAAGCTTCATAAATGAGTGTTCTATTTGCAGTAGATTTATAATAGCTGCTTATTATCAGATGAAGAAAGTATCCTGTTGTTGATAATTTGCTGAGTTTTACCATGAATAAACTGTAAATATTTATGTTTCAATTGAGACATTCATTTGTTTTCTTTCTAAATTTGCTTGTATGTTGAATATATCATTCCTTGATAGATTTTTTTCTTAATGAATTATACCTGCCTTTACATGATAAATTCTACTAGGCCATGATTATGTTTCTTAGGTCTTAAGCAGCGCTAGTACTTTATCTAAGATTTTAAAATTTATTGTATTTAAGATTTTATTTTATTTAATATTTTTTAAAGTCTTATTTATTTAAGTAATCTCTACACCCTACATGGGGCTCAAACTCACGACCCCAAGATCAAGAGTTGCATGGTCTTCTGAGTCATGAGCTAGTCAGGTGCCCCTATTTAAGATTTTTTAAGTATTTTATATAAGATTAGCATTTTATTTAATATATATTTTTTATTATGTTATGTTAGTCACCATATAGTACATCATTAGTTTTTGATGTAGTGTTCCATGATTCATTATTTGCATATTTAATATTTTTTTAAATTAAGATTTTTGCAGCCAAAAAATTTCTTTTCTTGAACTTTTAAATTTTGGAGGGTGGGAGATTTGTGTCTAATGTCACTGTCTTTTCTGATATTCTTAGTTTGATCTATATAGTTCTTCTCTCCTAGATTATCCCACCTATTATTTTCCCCATACACACTAGACACTGAAAAAATCATATTCTATCTTGGACTGCACTCTAATTGTATTACCTGTATATGCACTTTTCTCAATGTAAAACAGATTATTATTTTTTGATGCCTACTTGCTGTGCCAATTGTGCTTTCGGAGAAATAACTGAAATTCTTAAGTAAAAAATCAAGGTACTCATTTAGCCTACTCATCTTAGCGATGGCTAACAGTGAAATGCCCAGATAAATCAAGGAAATATTTCCTTTCACAATAACAATTCATTAATGATAATTAATCAGATTGGTAGCTTACTGTTTGCTGGACACTGTGCTAAGCAACCTGTGTATATGATATTGTATAATATTTACAGAAATCATATGGGATAGGCAGTGCTATTTTCAGTTTAGAGATCAGAAAACTTGAGTTTGGGTTTTAAATAACTTAAGTATGCACAGGTGGTAAATAGTGATTTTTACCTACTCCTGACACCAAATCAAATCAAACCACTTTGCTACACTGTGTCTACACCAAGGTTTGAAGACTAATGCCATCCATGATAACTCCATGCTGGCACATAACAAGAGTTTAACTCAACCCTGTTTCCTGATTAACATACCCCTTGTACCTTAGTTACCCGATTAACAGAGAGGAATTCAGTTCCCAGACATACACATTTTGTTTGTTTATTTTATCTTATTTATGTCTCATTTTTCTGTCTCCTTATACTGTATCAAAGAAACATCTACTCATGCTCTGACATCTTTTTTCTATTTCTTCTTCCATATTTCCAGTTTTCTCACTGTCTAGTCATTAATGCTCACTGATTTTTCAATATTTTGTTCTAGAAAAAATAGAATACAGGAAAAAAATTTTAAAAAGAAAAAGAGGAAATTGTTCTGCATTAGACTATGGTGCCTCTAAGGCAGGAAGCTGATACTGGATTCCCTGATGCTGGAGTATGGTTGGTGACTTAAGCTGAGAGAAGTCCAGCACTCTCATGAACTAACTTGGATGCTTCCATACCCTGGGCCTCTCTGACAGGCAATGTGTCTCAACTTTGTCAATGGGTAAGGGTTTCTTTCACTAGCCAGGCAGAAGACAGAACATGAAGGCTGAGCTGCTTGCCCAGTGGTAAATGTTTTCCTGTTTCTGTAACCTACTCACTGTCAACTCTCTCTTTTCCTTTATAATATTTAATTGAAATCACAGCATAATGAGGTCTAGTCAGTCCCTTTCCTTTGGCTGAAGACTTGATGTTACTGCCAATAATCTGAGTAAGAAGAGAGCAATTTCTGGAGAAATGGAAAGCTTCAGGAGCTATTAAAGGACATAGAAATGAACTCTTCACATGATGCATTTCCCCCTTATGTTTTAACAGATTAATTTGCTGTTAAACTGAAGTTTCCCTCAACAATGATGATTTTTATTTGATAGTTTTAGAATATCCCTGGGACTCAAATCCAGCCAACAAATCTAGATTTTCATTGGTTGAAGTTCAGGATCTGAGATCTCACCTGAATTAGTTTCTAGGAGTTTGCTTATAAATCTAAAAATCTGTGCTTTTACATTTCCCCTTTCTTTTAACCCAATTGGGATGCCACATCCCTGTGATTTTTTCCTTAATTCCCAAATTGCAATATTATGCACATCCAGAAAACTTGTATTTGAACAATTTCATTTGATCCTATGCAGTGAGACCTAATGCATTACATGGGAGGTTATAAATATTGAAACAGGACAGGGATGTGTTTGAATCCTGGGCAAGTATTAACCAGCTGAGTGATCTTGAGATCGCAGTATTTCATTTTTGTGCAAAATAATAATATTCAAAATAATCATGATTATGATAATACTTGCCTTATTTAGTTGTTGAGAGAATTCAATGATGTCACACATATATCAGACTTGGTGCAAAGGAGAGACAGTCAATAACTATGATTTCCCTATTCTTTATCTCTCTCTGTCATCACTAATACATGCAAAGAACAGCACTTGTAGAAATGAGGCATCTACCTTTACATAAAACTAAACATGTAACCTAAGAGATTTTTCATCAGGGTCATCTGCCTCATCATTGAACATGTGTTTTTTTTTTTTTTTTGGCATTTAGCCAACCTAGTAGACTTTGAGTTAACCTCATAAAATATTATTTTCTTTCATACAGGGACTTCATTTTTGAAAGCCACCTAATGGCAATTTAAAAAAAAATAAATCTTATTTTTTAGGTACCTGGGGGGAACTCACTATTAAAGTGAACCACATGGTTAATCCTTTTGTATAAAGTAAAGGAGGCTTTTGGAAATTGAATGATCCCTTGTAATTTATCATCTTATATTCAGGTACCATGTGTATCAAGTATTCAACACAACCTTACACTTCCGCAAAAAAAAAAAAAAAAAAATTGGCACGAAAGCCAGGGATGGTAGTATGTGGATGATATTCTTCCATTTTGTAGAATTTGTCTCTATGTTGTTATGAATTAATGTAGAAATGGGTTAGTACACATGTGACTTCTCCACAGCACAAACTCCTAAGACTTCACTTTTAGGAATACTCATAGAACCAAGGGAAAATGAGAAACAAGGCAGTATTTATTGAGTATCTGTATGTAAGCATTATGGTAAGCATTTTCACCAATATATCATAATTATTCATCACAGCGTTATGAAAAGCATTGTTCCCATTTCATTGGTCAGAAAAATTAGGCTCAAATAGGCTAAGTAATCTATGCAAGTATCAAAGCCAAGATTTGAAATCAGGTCTTCCTGATGCCAAATCCCTTCTCAATTCCAGTAAAGTAATTCCTTCTTGAGAACAACACACTAAGTGAGGCAGGAAGTAAAAAATTTAAGATTTGTGTGGCCATTTACCTTAATTTGAGGGTACTTAAAAATATCTTATCATGCATTATCATGGGACCTCATTTTTTATTTGGGTATGGAACATGGGCCTAAACCTCAGCTGAGGCAAGTTTCAGTGGGGTTTTGAAGGAGTTAATACTTCCCCTTTTTTGATAGAAGATGAAACATGGACTGAAGCTAGAAGCCACAAAGTGGAGTATTTATTAAATACACTTATTTCCCTTTCATCTGTTGGCCAATGTTCCCAACCATAATCTAATTTCCTCTAAAACTTTCCATGGAGCAGAATGGTGGTTCCAAATCCTGAAACACTGAAGGAACCATTTAATGACTAGTGGTGAGTTTCTATGAACTCATCCCAGAATTGGTAATGAGAGATTGGAGAGGACACATGGGTAGGCTCCAAGTCTCTTCAAAATGGTCCTGCTAGTTGCAATTAAGAACTTTCTGGGGGTATTTGGAAGTTCTAGATGACCTTTAAGGGAGCCTATTTAAGTTCAGTTTGACAACAGGGTGCTATTAAGGCCAATGGTCTGAGCTCTCTGTTCCATTCCAGTGCTCCTAGACTATATTCCTCACTCTGGACAGCCACTTAGCAAATAAATGATGTATACTGTAAATAGGCAAAACGAAACAAAATAATGGAGATGGCATAGTGTGTACCATTAACTCTGTTTACTCATTCAACATGAATTTGCTAAGAGCTTATTTGGTACTAAGCTCTACAGATACAACTTGAGCATGGATTGCCACTGAGTAAATCGTAGACTAAGGGGGAATACATAAATAATTATGAAATGTTATGATGAGTACCATGGTAAAGGTAGGTATAAATCACATGTGTAAGACTAACAGAGGAAGAGTGCTGATTAATAACAAGTGGAGTTTAAGTATAATGAGTATCATAATGGTAATTATAACTATCACCATTCATTGATCTCTCTTTTTTTTTAAAGGTTTTATTTATTTATTCAACAGAGAGAGAGATAGCAAGAGCAAGAACACAACCAGGGGGAGTGGCAGAGGGAGAAGCAGGCTCTATTCGGGGCTCGATCCCAGGACCCTGGGATCATGACCTAAGCCAAAGGCAGACGCTTAATCATCTGAGCCACCCAGGTGCCCCACCATTCATTGATCTCTTTGTGCTAATCCCAGTACTAACACCTGTCCCTGAATTATTCTATTCAACCCAAAAACCTTGAGATACTGGTAATTATGATGATAATGGTAAGGAAAATAATATGATAAAATATGTAATAGTAAATGATAATTTCAAGACACTATGTTGAGTCTTTAAGATATTTTATTGGATCATGTCTGCAAACTCTGGGGTCAGTACTGTATCACCATTTTGGAGAGGTACAATCTGATGCTAAGGCAGTCTCCAAAAATTCCCCAAGAACATACAATGATTAAGTAGAAATTTCAAAACCTAGGCTAACTGACTCCACAGTTCATATTCCCAAACATACTAAGCCAGACTATTTTCTGAGAAGAGTAAACATAACAGGGTACCAGGTAGATAGAAAAGGAAAAGGAGTATTTTCAGGAAGAGGAAATTGTATGAAAAAAAGCATACAGATATTTTAAATAATATATCAGATAGGTCACTTTGTGAAAATGTATTGCACAAGAAGGAAAACAGGTGATAAAGCCCAAATAATAGATTAGTGTCAAATTATAAAAGAGTTTGCCTTTACATTTTATCTTATAGGCTAGGGATCCAAGGATAGGTTTCTAAGCAAGGAGAAAAAAAGATTCATTTCTGTGATTTTAAAGAAAACTGCAGGTGCAACAAAATATAAATAAAACTACTTGGTATGAGTGGGAAACTCAAACTCTGCTGGGATTATGCAGAGTTTTTGAAAATTTGATTTGAAAAGAATTGCCCTTTATCTCTGAAAACCCACATGGTTCACAAATACAGGCAAATAGCTTCTATAACACAACATTCTCTGGGATTCTTTATCTCTATGGTTTGAATTCCTTCCCATGTTGGTTAGTATTGACAGATAGCTCGAGGCCAAAAACATACTGTACTGAGTGGTGTCAATGTGAAATTGATGAAAATTAGTTGAGGTATCAGTCTTTGACAAATGTTTGAGTAGAAAATCTAGCCTTTGAACCCTAGGTAAATCCATATTCCCATGTCCCACTTCCATAGAAGAGATTAGTGAAATAGCATAAAACTTCTCTCTCTGGAATGGTGCCTTCGGAACATTCTAAATTTATTATTTCATTCCTCTATACCTACCATTATTATTATTTTTTTAAAGATTTTATTTATTTATTTGACAGAGAGAGACACAGCAAGGGAAGGAACACAAGCAAGGGGAGTGGGAGATGGAGAAGCAGACTTCGTGCGGAGCAGGGAGCCCAATGCGGGGCTCGATCCCAGGACCCTGGGATCATGACCTGAGCCAAAGGCAGACGCTTAACAACTGAGCCACCCAGGCGCCTCTCTACCATTATTATTTTTTATTCCAACTCTGCACTTCCAGCTTTCAAAAGAATTATCCAATGCCCAGAAACTCATCTAATATTATTTTCAACTTGTAAAGAAGGACTAAATTTCCAGAACTATAGACTCCTAAAGTTGGCTTCTTCTGAATAGAAAGATGAAAATCAACCTTCCTTTCTTCCTTCCTTATTCTCTCTTCCTTTTCATCCCTCTTTCCTTCCTTCCTTGCTTCCTTCCTACTTTTATATTTTCTCTCCCTCTCCTGACCTCCTTTCATCCTCCTTTCTTTTCCTATTTGCTATATTATTTTTTTTCACCTTGGTTTTCCTAACTCATGTTTTGATCACTGAAACTATGCCATTCTCCTGGGAACCAGGAATCCAGAAACAAGCAAAATCCACTCCCTGCCTCCCTGGTGTTCATGATCTAGTGAGAAAAAGAAATAAAGAACCATAAAATTATAGTACAATGTTGTAGGTGTTGTGATGAAGATGTGCACTATGGGATTACAAAGGTGGGGCACATGGTCCAGGTTCAGAGTCAGTGAAGTCTCCTTGAAAGTGGTGACCAGACAAGAGTTTTAAGGTAATATTTATACTCAGAGAATCAATACTGCAAAGCTGTGAAAGGTGACATCCTACATCAGTAGGATGTATTGGGGGTCTGCTGAAGTGTTAGAGAGGCAGGAACTAAGGGTGCTTGTGGAGGATCTGGGCAGAGCAGATGCTCATTTCCTGTGAAGTGAGAGTCTTTCCAAAGTTTCCTCTTGAGAGCACAGGTCATGTCAGTATTTCCAATGCAAGTCATGCATGTGCCTCCAAGTTGCAGATGACTGTGGCTTGTTGAGCTAGGAGCTCAGCTGACTTCCCCTCAATGGCTGCTGTGACAGGTTGATCTAGTGTTGTCTTGTCCTTTCCATCTTAGTGTAGAATGAAAGTAGGTCACAACTTAAACAGACACAGACTCAGAGGAAAAAGAACTTCCATGTTCAGAGCATTTAATTGTGACAAAACTGTGCTCTGGGCTTTTTTTATATACACAGTCCCACTTCATCTTGGGCATACTCCTTTGTATATGGAAACAGCCCTAAAAGAAATTAACTGGGCTGAAGAGAAATCTGGTCGTTGGCCTCAAAAAACAACAACACAAAAAACCCCCACTGTTTCTGATTGGTTCTGGTCTTACCCTTAACTGGTGGTCTTTTTGGGTTCTTGGACCTGATTCCAATGTGTGCATGTGGAGGTTTCCCCACACCAACAAGCAATTCTTGGACATTAGCAGAGTGCCAGAGAATTCAACTCAACCCAACTCAGCTCTGACACTTTCTACCCACAGGCAGCATCAGATTTCATGGGTAAGGGCTCAGTCCCACAAGATTGCCTTCTACTTCAGAGCCACTGTGAGTCCGGGTTGTGCTTGTGACCGACCAGCTAGAAATTGGAGGTTCCAACAAACTCCTCCAACTCAAGATGCCAATTGCAAGTCCAGGTTGGTACCTGTACTTCTGACCAACTGGCTATAAATCAGAGATTCCCATGACCCCCTCCTTGGGTTCAATTAATTTGCTAGAATGGCTCACAGAACTCAGGAAACCCATTTACTCACTAGATTACTGATTTATTATAAAGGATATTAAAGCATAAGAATCCACAACCAGTTGAAGAGATATATAGGGGTAAGTCCCAAACAAAGGAGGCTGTCCTTGTAGAGCTTGGAGCCTGGTATGTGGAATGTGGAAGTGTTCTGTTTCTCCAACCTGAAAGCTCTCTAAAGCTCCTCCTTTTGGGTTTTTATGGAGGCTTTGTTATGTAAGTTTGATTGATTAACTCATTGGCCATTGGTGATTGATTCAACGGCTATCCCCTCTCCCCTTCCTGGAAATCAGGGGATGGAACTAGAAGTTCCAACCTTCTATATTGGTGGTTGGTTCCCTTGGCAACCAGCTTCCATTCACAAGTGCTTTCTAAAAGTCCCCTAATTAACATAAACTCAGTTGTGGTGGAATGAGGCTCCTTATGAATAACAAGACACCCATTTCACCTTTATGGCTGGGAAGCATTTTAGGAACTGAGGACAAGAGACCAAATAAAATAAAGGATGCTCCCATTGCTCTTATCCCTCAAGAAATTCTGAGACTTTTGGGACCTGTGAGGCAAGAACTGTGGACTAAGACCAAATATATATGAGAAATATCTGAATGATCAATTAGATGTATTTCTTAAAAATCACAATATCACATAGGGGCACTGTATAGGTGAGAACAGTTCTAAATATGACTGCATTAAGCAGTTTTCTGTGATTTAGGAGTTGCTTAAGGCAGCTACAGGGAAACCTGGAAAGGGACAGATCTTGTGGTCCGCTTAGGAAATCTGAGAACTTTTGTCTTTTTTGCACTCTTTTGACAGGCTGGCAGACATCCTTCCCTTGGCATTGGCATACCTTGAGGTTTTATCTGGTACAAACTGAATGTACAAATCTCCTAAACTGGAGTCTGAGGTTTAAGACAAAGAACTTTATTATTCCTCTTGCCTTGTGCTTTTAGGTTGAAATGACATGTATATCAAAACATATGAGGCCCTAGGAGGTGAACTCAGCATTCTTAAATGAATACAATATACTGAGGACAGAAAAGAGCTCTTTGAAACAAAGTAAAGAGAGGGGGAATCATGGGCCTTAGTTCCAGGTATCTCTTGGCTCGAATTCTGGGTCCTCACAGTTGTGATACTCTGAGTGGTGGGTTCTGGAGGTGGACTGGGGCCAGGGCTGAGAGCTGAGGGCTGAGGGGCTGAGTATTATGGAAACTGGAGTTAGAAGAACAGTGTTCAGCAATGGGATGTAGGTAATGGTTCTGAGTATAATTCCAAATATAGCCTTCAGAGATAAAATCACAAGACAACAAAGATATTCAAGCCAAAGCATCAGTCTGAAGGGTATTGGAAGAGATCTGAATTTAATTATGAAGTCAGTGGGACTGAAACTCTGGCCCAGAGCAGGAGTATGTAGAAAAGGGAATGGGAGAAAGAGATAAGAAATTTCATGATCTTAGGAATGGAGCCACAGGGGTTTTTCATAAGGACATTGAAACAGTTTACAAAACACTGTGTAAATTTACATAAGTCAGCTAACTTCTCTGAGCTTTAATTTTCCTTATTTGTAAAATGTGAATCATAATACTGCCTTCCAGGATGGTTGTATAGGTATATGGAATATATTATATTTATATATAAAGAATATATATATGTGTGTATGTGTGTGTGTGTGTGTAGCAAAGAAGATATAGCTAAATTCATCATACTGATTCTCCTTCTTGTTTTCCAAATAAAAAAGATTAATTGAATCTAATCCACATTAATTTAAAACTTAGTTTGATCAAATAATTTAAATAGCTTTTGGTATTTTTTCAGTCTCTCTATGATATTTACTGTCCTTTAGTTTCCCCCATTTCCCTCCACATTCCTCTCTTATTTGAGTTCATAAGGGAAAACCTAATGGCTTTGAAGGAATGGATTCTCCTGGTTTCATAGCACTTTTTAGTAGTGTCTGGACTAGTATCCACTGAGGTAGAATTCGTCTATTATGTTTTGGGGGCTTCTAGTAGGTATTCTGCTTATTCCTGGCTTATTCTTATGTCTAATGATCTCATTCTTTTTTTTTTTTTAATTTTATTTATTTATTTGACAGAGAGAGAGCACAAGCAGGCAGAGCGGCAGGCAAAGAGAGAGGGAGAAGCAGGCTCCCTGCTGAGCAGGAAGCCTGACATGGGGCTTGATCCCAGGACCCTGGGATCATGACCTGAGCCAAAGGCAGACGTTTAACCAACTCAGCCACCCAGGCACCCCTAACAATCTCTTTCTTGACACATATCTATCCCCTCTGCTGACTCAGCTTCTCCTTAGCTTTTACTGGTACAAATACTCCCCTGACAGTCTCTCATGGCTTTCATTTAGATCATGATTTACACTATTTACTCTACAATCTCTGCTTTAGGGGCATCTTATTTTGAATCCCTGTATCATGACCAGTCTATTGACTTTCACTTCAGTGTTCATACCGCATAGAAAAGAGAGGAATTGGACAGTGCACCCTAGATAATCTTTCATCCTACAGAGCAAGGACTTTGGGACACCCATACACTCATTCCTCTTTCTCACCCCCTCTCTCTCCTCTTTTCCCACTAACCTTTGGTCTAGAAGGAGAAGGATTTCCCTTTCTTCTCTGATCTAAATAGAATGTCTTCTTATAGCATATTCTCATTTCTTCCCCAGTTCCCCTAACCCCCATTTTTTTTGATCTGGAAGAAAATGTCTTACTATCAGGGAACTCACTTAAATTTGGAATTAGTTAAAAATATACGAGTACTTCTGAAAGAGTAATGGGGTCGAGAATTACTCTCCTATCATAAATAACTAGAATACTGGACAAATGTAGAAAACAACAACTTTTAGACATTCAATGCAGAACTGTGGTTCCTGCAAGAAGGGAACCAGATGAGGTAAGCCCTGAAATCATCTAGGCTTTCTGCCTGGAGGAAATTTCCAGAATGTCTCATAGGGAGGGGCAACCCAGAGAGCAAGAGTGGTCTTGCTGAGTAGATAAGACAGAGACTGGAGTTTGGGGAGGCCAAAGTGGTTAAATTTTATAGGAAAGTGTTCCAGAGAGGAGGTAGCTAAGCTAAGAAAAAAGTACAGGAAAGCTGCAAAGGGGTCCCACGGAATCCTGGCCTGAATACCAACCTGTCTAGGCTTAGAGTAAAAGCTTCAAGTTTAGACAAAGAACAACTTCTGGGCAAAGAACTTACTGTGGAATTTCAAGCCAAATGATTCCTGAATACATCATTCGAGTTCCCACAAGCCATAGAGGAGGGGCCTTGTTGGATGCATGAGGCATTCATTAGAGATCCCAGAATTGTCACATCATAGGAGATAAGTTAAATTAACTCTAAAGTAAAGACTAGTCTAGAGTCATCCTAAAAGACTATAAAACAAACCTCAAAAGAATCAAATCAATCTGCAAGTAGCTTAACTACCTGCCATAAGAATATCTAGCACTCTTGAAAGGAACATAAAAAATACAGCAGTCAAAAATGTAAGAGTTTTGATACACTATACTAATAGAGAAAAGGCTAACTGGGACCCATAATCCAGTGAAAAATCAATTTATGGAAACAGATTCAGAGATGACAAAGATGATGAAATTAGCAGATAAAGCACATTAAACACATTTTCATAAATATGCATCATATGCTCAAGTATGGAAAAAAGCATAAATATAATGAGGAGAGAAATATAAGGCATAAAAGAAAACCAAATGGAATTTCTAGTAGTAAAACACGCATATCTAAAATTAAAGTTTCACAGAAGGGGATAAGCTGAAGATTAAAAACTGCTAAAAAAATTTTAGTTAGCATGAAGATATAACAACAGAAACTATTGAAAATGAAGTACAAAAAGAAAAAAAAGTGAAAAAAAAATGAACAGAACTCAAGTGACCTGCTGGATACACGTGATTGGAATCTAACAAAGGGACTTGAAGTAGCAAAGTCTGAAAAATTTCCAAGTTTGACAAAAACTACCAACCTATTGATCTAAGAAATTCAGCGAACCCCAAACAAGATAAACAGAAAAAAGTCACATAAAGGAATATCATAATCAAATTTATGAACATAAAGTATGAAGCAGGAAAAAAATGTATAGTGTGGACAGAACAAAGATAGAACTAACTACAAACATCCAATGAGAAAGTAGGCAAGCAATAAAAACTAGTGGAGTGCCATCTTAAGAAGGCTGAAAGAAAAGATAGTAACAGTATATTATTTTATACCCAGATAGACTATGCTTCAAAATGAAGGTGAAATGAAACAACTGTAGAGGAAAAAAAAAGTCAAGAATATTTGTTACTGGCAAACCTATACTATAATAATTGTTACAGGAAGTTCTTTAGACAGAAGGAAAATGAGCCCCATCTCTTAGTAGTCACACTTTGCATAATTTCCTCCCACATTGCATCAAGTTTGATCTGTATAACTAATAAAGTATGGTAGATGTGATTGTGTTTTTATGTCCCTCTGGAGATTAGGTTATAAAAGACAAATTTCTCTCCCTCCAACGCCAAACCCCAACAATCACTCTGTAGAAAGCCAAATTCCATGTTTTGAGAATACTCAGGTAGCTTATGAAAAGGCCCACATGGGGAGAGCTGAGATTTCAGCCAGTCTCAGTTGTGAATAAGCTGAGAATATGAATGAGCCTGGAAGTGAATTCTTTAGCCCCAGGTGACTTCATTCCTGGAAGACAGTTTGAATACAACTTCTTGAGAGATCTTGGCAGAACCATGTAAGTTACTCCTAGATTCCTAACTGACAGGAACTGTGAGATAGTAAATATTTGTTGCTTTAAGTTGCTAAGTTTTGGAGCAATTTGTTATGCAGCAATAGATAACTAATACACTTCCAAACTAATTCTAATACACCAGCATTTTGTGATTTAAAAAAAAGATTGGGTGCCTGGGTGGCTCAGTCGTTAAGCATCTGCCTTCAGCTCAGGTCATGATCCCAGGGTCCTGGGATCGAGTCCCACATCGGGCTCCCTGCTCAGCAGGAGGCCTGCTTCTCCCTCTCCCACTCCCCCTGCTTGTGTTCCTGCTCTTGCTCTTTCTCTCTCTGCCACACACAAAAAAAGATCAATATTCCTAATAAACAAATATGCAGAAATCTCTGAAAACTATTACCAAATTTAATAGAGCAATATATAAAAAGGATGATAGCCTGACCAAGTGATATTTACCCTAGAAATTCCATGTTTATTTTTTGATCAAAATAACACAGCAAAATTTACCATATTTACAGAGTAAACATAAAAAGAAACTCAAAAGATTAACTCAACTGATGTAGGATAAGGCTTTGAACAAACTCAACATATATTTTTGATAAAAAAAAAAACAACCTCAGAACACTAGAAATATGGGCGCTATCTCAACCAAATAAAAGCAATTTATAAGAAAAACCTATAGCTAACCTCATATTTAATGGGAAAAGACTGAATGCCTTTTTCATAAGATCAAGGACAAGGCAAGATTGTTTACTTTGATGACTTCTATTTTATAACTTCAACATTGTACTAGAAGTCCCATGCAATGAAATAAGGCAAGAAAAAAGTATAGAAGATTGTATTGTAAAATTTTAAACTTTATATTTTCCGGATGCTTCAACATCCCAACAAACAGGCTATGAGCACCCCACCCATGTGCCCAGTGCACTGGTGTGATAAGGTGGGTCCCTGTTACAGGGACCTTGCTCTCCCCCGTCTATGAGCTAGTGACATTCAAATGTACCAGTAAAACCTCCTTGTGCCTTTAGCTTTTGTCTTCCACAATGACCCTCAATAAAGGCACTTGCTCATGGGTCTTGATCCCCACCTGCTTGGTAGAGCCTGCTCCCTTCGAACTCCTTCTATATGGCCTCCTGAGTGATGAGTCAACCTCTCTCTTCTGGGATTTGTAAGTATAACAAATCCTTTAATTTCACATGTCTCTCTGTGTGGTGTTCTTCTGTGTCTGTAGCTGACTGAACATCAAAAAACCCCTTTTTAAGTAGCAGAATTATTTACAACACAAAGGTGAACTTATCAAAAAAAGAAGAAATTTATATTTATTTTTAGGCAACATACTTGAGTGCATAGACTATTTTAAGAAATCTGTAACAATTGGTACTAAAACTAAAAAGCAAATCTAGTAATGTTATAAGGTAACAAATAAATTGTACTTCTTTGTAACATCAATGAATAGTTAGAATTTGAAATTCAAAAATTATCATTTATGATAGGATCAAAACCACAAAATACTTAAGGATAAATGTAACCTAATATGTGCAAGACCTGTATACTAAAGTTAGAGAGCATTTTATATGAAAGGACACTAATTAGTAAATGGAGAGGAATGTTATGTTAATAATCAGATATCTTCATAAGATACCAATTCTCCTCAAATTGATCAATAGATTCAATTCAGTCTCAACCAATATCCCAGGGGTTTTTTTTTGTAGAATTTTACGTGAAAAATCTAAAATTTATATAAAAAATGGAAAGCCTAGAATGGCCTAAATAATGCTGAAAAAGAACAATGGTGATAGAGCTATCTTGCCTGATTTGAATACCTACTATCAAAAACATTAATTAATACAGTATATTATTGGCATGAAGAGAGGCACAGAGGTCAATGGAACAGAATTGAGCCCCCAAATAAACCCCAAATAAATAAATATGCCTATTAATTGCTTTTTCAAAAAAGTGCCAAGATAATTACTGAAGGAAAGAGTAGACGTTCAACAAAGGATCAAAAAGATATTCATATGGGAAACAATGAATGAACCCTCTTCTCACACATTATACAACAACTAACCAGAAATGGATCATACACCTGAATGTAGTAGCTCAAAGTATAAAATTTTTAGAAGAAAATACAGGAATAAAATTTCTGCTACATGAAGTAGGACACTTTTATTAGACCTAAGGGCACAAAAAGTTTGAAATACGAACAAATTTGATAAATCATACTTTATCTGATTTAAACACTTTGGCTCTTTAAAAGGTACTGTTGATCTAGCTCGCCGAGCTCCAGCCCAAGGAGAAGGGGGGTAAGTAAGGGAGTTTCTGTACCATTGCTTGTACAAAGCAGACTGCCCACAAATGGACCGGTGGTAAAGCACCGAGGAAGCAACTGGCTACAAAAGCCGCTCGCAAGAGTGCGCCCTCTACTGGGGGGGGTGAAGAAACCTCATCGTTACAGGCCTGGTACTGTGGCACTCCGTGAAATTAGACGTTATCAGAAGTCCAGCAAACTTCTGATCCGCAAACTTCCTTTCCAGCGTCTGGTGCGAGAAATTGCTCAGGACTTCAAAACAGATCTGCGCTTCCAGAGTGTGGCTGTTGGTGCTTTGCAGGAGGCAAGCGAGGCCTATCTGGTGGGCCTCTTTGAAGACACCAATCTGTGTGCTATCCATGCCAAACGTGTCACAATTATGCCAAAAGACATCCAGCTAGCGTGTCGCATACGTGGAGAACGTGCTTATCCACTATGATGGAAAACATTTCATTCTTTAAAAAAAAAAAAATTTCTCTTCTTCCTGTTATTGGTAGTTCTGAATGTTAGATATTTTTTTTCCATGGGGTCAAAAGGTACCTAAGTATATGATTGCAAGTGGAAAAATAGGGGACAGAAATCAGGTATTGGCAGGTTTTCCATTGTCATTTGTGTGTGAATTTTTAATATAAATGCGGGGACATAAAGCATTAATGCAAGTCAAAATGTTTCAGTGAACACGTTTCAGCAGTTCAACTTTATAACAATTATAAATAAACCTGTTAAATTTTTCTGGACAATGCCAGCATTTGGATTTTTTTAAAACAAGTAAATTTCTTATTGACGGCAACTAAATGGTGTTTGTAGCATTTTTATCATACAGTAGATCCATCCATTCGCTGTACTTTTCTGAGTTGTCCTACATGCAAGTACATGTTTTTAATGTTGTCTGTCTTCTGTGCTGTTCCTGTAAGTTTGCTATTAAAATACATTAAACTATAAAAAAAATAAATAAAAGGTACTGTTGAATAAAATGGAAAGGCAAGCTATAGCCTGAGAGAAAATATTTTTAAAATATATGTCCAACAAAGGACTTTATCTGGAATACATAAAGAACTTTTACAACTGAAAAATAAGAAGAAACGGCTCAATAAAATAGGCAAAAAAATTTAACACACACTTCACAGAAGAAGACACAAATGGCCAATAAGCTTACGGAAATATGCTCAACATCATTAGTCACCAGACAAAGACAAATTAAAACCACCAGAGAGATAATCACGACACAACCATTATAGAGGCTGTAGTTGAAAAGACTGACATCAAATTTTAGTGAGAAGTGCAACTGGAATCTTTACTGTGTCTAGTGGGAATGCATAATATTTTGGAAAATAGTTTGGTAGTTTCTTATAAAGTAAGTTAAACATACATCTATCATACGATCCAGCACTTCTACCCCTATGCGTTTACCCTAAAGAAATGTAAATATGTTTACACAAAGATTTGTACTTGAATGTTTATAGCAGCTTCCTTCATAACAGCCTCAAATGGGAATGATCTAAATATTCATTATCTGGTGAATGGAAAGCAAATTGTGGTGTATGCACATAATGGAACACTATTCTGCAATAAAAATGAATAAACTACTGATATGCTCTGTATCACGATATGCATCTTGAAAACATTATGTTAGTGAAAGAAACCAGACTCAGAAGACTATCCACTATATGACTCAAATTTTATGAAATTTTAGACAAAGCAAAACTATAGTGATAGAAACATAGAAGTCATTGCCAAGAGTTTTGGGGAAGGGGAAGAGATTTATTACAGAGGGACATAAAGGTACTCTTTGCAGCAATAGAAATTTCCTATATTAGACTGTGGTATTGGTTATACAGTGTATACATTTATCAAAACTCATTGAAATTTGCACTTCATATTAGTGAATTTTACTGTATATAAATTATAACTCAATAAAGCTGACTTTTTAAAAGAACAGTCATATACACTCATTGAGTAATACATGCTCATAGGTCACTACACAACTAAAAGAAAACAAAGTCATAATTTGAAAAATAGATCATTAGTTGAACAAACACTGAATGATCACTTATTACATGCCAAAGTCTGGGCTAAGTGTTCAAGACAAAGTTACAAACTAGATAGTGGGTAAGACAGGTGAGTGAACACAATTAAAATACAGTGTAACTGATATGATAGAGATAATCACAAGATGCTGTAGGTAAAGGGAAGAGATACCCAATCCAGTGCTGGGGATATGAAAGGCTTTTTATTAAAGGTAATACCAGAGTGCAAATCTGATGGAAGAAGATGAGCAAGCTAAGCAAATGAGAGTGTGTGGGCAATAGTCCAAAGGGAAGGGGACACACAGCTGGAGCTTGGAGTAAGAGAGCAGGTGGTTTTCTGTGAGTGGAATTGAAACTAGATGTAAGTAGGTATATTCAGGATATAGCTGAGAAATAGAATTCATAGGATTTAATAATTGTTACACATGGGACCTGAAGCAAGGCAAGAGAACAAGGCTGTTTTTACTTTTCTAGCTTGAGAAACTGGCACTATTCTCTGAAATTGAAATGTGGGAGCAAACAGCATGGGTTTAGTGACAGGTTGAGGGGGGTGTTTCATGAATGTTGTGTATGAAGTGCCTGTGAGAGATCCCACTGCAATATGTAGAATAACATTGAATATAAAAGTCTGTGGCACACAAAATGAACCAGAAATAGATATGCAGGTCTAGAAGGCATGAACATGCTTGAGTTATCACAAGAAAGGATGAGATGAATCGGGTATATAAGGGAAACACGAAACAAGACAGTCCAAGAGAGGGAAAGGACTAAATAGCCAGACAACTGGGAGGATGACTAGAATACTAGGGTCCCCAAGTCAAGGATAGATAATGCTTTGAGTGGCCAACAGAGAAGTCAAGTAAGACAAAAGGTGAAAAGTGCACATGCAATGTTGCAAGATGGAGAAAACCAGACACTTTTTCAAGTGTAGCCTCAGTGGTGTGAAGGTGGGGAAGCCAGATACAGAGGTCTGAAGAGTGAGTGGGAGGTGATAAAATAGAGATATTTAATACAGACCTTCCCCATGCAAGAAGAGAGACAATGCATGTGGAATCTGGGGGAGTACCTGGGGATTGGAGGCAGGGCCGTGTTCACATGCTAATGGAGTGCAGTCGGTGGAGAGGGAGAGATGGATGGAGCAACATTCCTGAGAAGGCAAGAAGGGAAGGGATCCAGAGAATGGGATCCATTTTTCAGTAAGATAAAGAATGTTTGTTCTGGTCCATCAAGATGGGAGGAGGAAGGGATGAGTGAAGACGTTAATATGTAAGTCTTATGGCAGGAAGTTGAGGGAGTTTTGACCAATGTCTTCTATTTTTCTGCAAGGGGCAAGGTCATATGGAGATGAAGGGAGAAGTGGGGGTCCTGCCTTTTAGAGCAGAGGAGACAGTTTAACACAGTTGCCTCACAGAAGATGAAAACTGCCCATAGACACATAATGGGACTCCTGAGTGTCATTAAGGGCTGAGTTAAGGTCGGGGGCCATGAATTACTACTGTTTCCAATTCAGAGTGATTTTTTTTTTTTCTCCACAATTACCCAGTAATCCAGGTTCAAGCATGGAGCAGATTGCAAGTTGAATTCATTCAGATTTTGGGTTCTACACAGGACTCACAATAAGATCATTACAAAATAAGAAATTGAGGATTTTGAGAAAAGTAATTGCTGTGATGGTCGATGTCAGCTAGATGATGAAGGACATGAAAACAAGGGAGTCCTGGGAGATGAGAAGAAAACAGGTGGGTCTGTAAACTGGAAGTTTCTAGAAGGCCTAAAAATGGTATATTGGGGATAAGTGAATTGAGGTACTGTGGCCAACATGGAGAGACAAAGATCATACAAAATAAAGAGGGCAAAGAATCCTAAAGGTCAGGATGTCAGAAGGATTATCTAGTCCTAAAGGCACCAAAGATGGCAGCAATATAGGGATGGGGAGAAAGATGGAAGACAGAGGTGAATCTTCAAAGAATTAGGAGGAGTCTCTAGGATAGAAGGCATGAGTGCTAAGGAGTACAGCAAGGCAGAGCCACAAGGCAAACACTTTAAATGAGAGAGAACTATACAGGTCTGAGAAAACTTAATCCAGAATCAGTTGTTATAAGCAAGGAGGACCAATTCCCAACCTTTAATGACATGAGAGGTGGAGGAAGAACAGCCTCCACTTGAGGTATCTTGTGTGGCTTGAATAGGTAGGGTCCATGAAGTTTCTGGGCTCAGTGCAACTGACATGAATAAACAGAGGCTTTTTGGTGATGGGAAGTCTTGCAGGGTGGATGAATGAGCAGACAGCCTGGTGGTGGAGGCAGTGACCTCTGTTGCATTCTGCATCAATGGTAGTGACTGTGTCTCAACTTAGAATGATCAGTGAAGTAATTAAAGCTCCAGAATCAGCCAGACCTGGGCTGAGTCCAAGTTCTGTCATTCACTGACCATGAGAGCATCTCTGAACATCTGTTTCTTCCAGTATAAAATGAGGATAATAGTATTTACATCAGAGTTGTCTTAAAACTTCCATAACATGATGCTTATCAAACTGCATGGTGCAGTCAAATAGTAAGCACTTAATAAAGACTACTGTTATTTTTATTACAATTCTGGGTATATGCGATTCCAGAGCCCAAAAAGAAAGGACTGTGCTTAATGGGATAACCTTTCAGTGAATCTGGGTGGAAGGAAAGGTGGGGGGTATGAGAGTTTGCCAAATGGAAAAGATTAAATGTTGTTCAGTGGATGAGACCTTTATTTCTCAAGATAGATCATTAAACAATGTGCAGTGTCTAAGAATCTGATTATCAGGCTGATTTTCCTATTCTCCTATAATAGTGGGTCTGGAGATTCAGGATGATTTAACTTTTCCTTTGTTGACAAGAGCAAAGTGTTTAGAAAGAGGAGCTGGGGGAGAGAGCCGTAACTTCCACACCTCATTTAGATGGACCAGCCCTGTTTACGCAGTCTGCTGAATTCTGATGAGAGAGTTGTATTCTTATAACAGACATCATTGTCCAGATGTAGACACACTACGGTCGTTTCCAAATAGGCAACAAAGATCACTTGGAAGTGGAAACTTTATTGAGTTTACTCCTCTGATGAAGGGCCCTTCCTCTGCAGCAACATGAGTCTCCAGGCAAGGGAGGGGGCTCTCTCCTCCTATCTCTTTACAACCTCTATCCCAACCGCCCCAAGGGCCTTCAAAAGGAAGCAGCCTGCTCAGTGGTTGTGGTGCTTTTCCTGCAGGTATGGAGGATAGATTATATGATTTAAAACACAGCCCTTCCCTGACCCAACTTAATTCCCGCACATAATTTCCTGGAGGCTGATCAAGGCTCCTGATGATCGCTTGCCCCAGCAATCTGTTCTTTCTGAAACTCCTCTTCAATCTTACTATTTTTTTTTAACCCTGAGAGCTTTTGGCCTACTTTTTTGTTGTTTACATTTTATGCATTTTCCAAAACCCCAAAGTCTTCCTTCACATGCTACTTATTCATTAATTTTGCAAATAAATACATTCTTTAAATTTGTAGTGAACTGGGAGGGGGAAATATCTGGCTCTCCACTTCTCTATCTATCTGATGAGTATATAGAAGTTAATAGCCCAGACTCTGGAACCAGACTACCAGAGACTGAATCATAGGTCTACTATTACTTATGTGACCTTGAGTAAGCTGCTTAATCTCTCTGTACCTCAGTCACCATCTGTGAAATGGGAATATAATAACAATCTCATGGAGTTGTTTTGAGGATTAAATTAAGTCAAAAATACAATGTGCTTAAAACAGTGCCTACTGCAACATAAGAACATAGACTTTTTTTTAAAGATTTATTTATTTTAGAGAGAGCGAGCGAGCGAGCAAGCTCAAGCATGTGGCGGGGTGGGGGAGAGCGGGAGGAGAGAGAAATTTTAACAGACTCCGTGCTCAGCATGAGCCTGATGGGAGGCCTGAACTCACAACCCTGAGATCATGACCTGAGCTGAGACCAGGAGTCAGATGCTTAACTGACTGTGCCACCCAGGTGCCCCTGGAACTACAGACATTTTTGTTTACATTAGCATCTGGAATGCCTCCTGGGAAAAGGGGCAGGTGGAGCTTAATAAATTTTTTTGAGATGGATGAGATCTTCAAGTTGTGGATGTTCATAAATGCCAAACTATCATGAATGAGAGTGTCAGCTTTCCGTGACACAGGAACATGATTTATCATTTTCGCTCCTTAAATGGAATGAGAGATGAGTAATGAGATGAAAGGAAGGAGGAAGGGGAGGGAGAAATCAGTGAACTGGAGAGAGGCTGACACTGGGTGTGATGAAGGGTTTGCGAAATGTCTTGGTAGTGAGGTGGCTGGAGGACATTTCTTGACATGATATTCTGTTCTATTGATAGTTGTTTTCATGGTGGTGATAGAGATTTCTGCTCAGAAATCTCTGCCTAGTATTGAGTATGACCTATTTTTCTTATACATGTGTAGGTGGGTATTTTAGATACTCAAAGAAATAGTTTTGTCCTGTGCCTCACCCCCACCAAGCTGGGTCTTTATGGAATAAGACAGAGACACCCATCTAGAAACAGACCCTCAGAGGCAAAAGGCTTTGGGGTTTCTGGAAATTTGCTGAGGTATTAGAGAAGGTTCTGGGTGTCCACAGGCCACAGAGTGGGGGAAGGTATGAAGCAAATTTTGCTGAGCTCTCAAAGGGGAGGAAGACCCCTGTTCTCAACTAACACTTACTGAGAAACGTTATGTGATAGCCATTGAGAGAGGTCCAAGAATGAAGCCCTATCACTAGTCCTGTGACATGGTTAGCGCAGTGGCAGAGCTAAATTTCTAGCCCAGCAGGAGGTGAGAGTGGTGTGTGAGGAAGTCCAGGGGATTCTGCTCCCTTCCTTGATGTACCCCGCAACACTCTTGTTGCCTTGAACTGCTCCCACAGGCCGAGGCTCCAGACCCTATGGCTAGTAGCATTTCACATACAACCATATAAAAGATACAGATAAATTCCTTCAAATAGATTTCATTTAGTCCTTCTAACAACCCCAAGAGGCAGATCATACCACCATTTTGAAGAAAGGGAGAGTGAAGAAAGAAGATTTATAGTTACAGGTGTGGGAATGGACTTTAATGACTGATATGTCAAAATTTGACTGATGGCTTTGCCACGTTCTACTTGCAGGACCTTGAGCGAACTTCTTAACTTCTAGGAGCTTCAATTTGCCTCAAACAAAGAGATTTTACAGGATCATGTAAGGATTATAACAAAATACTGATCTCTCGGAAAATACCAATAAAATGGTGTGTTGTTCTTTGGTTATTCCTTTGTAGACAATTTTTCATATCTGTAGACATTAAGTACCTAATAATTTAGAGACAAAAATTAAGTAAATTATCTTCTTAAACTAAGGCACCATAATCATGTTAACTCTTGCATATAGTTTACAATGAATCCTTATGTTCTGTGTGGAAAAATCTTTATCAGCTCTGCCAAGTTCTTATAAAAACAAACAAACAAAAGGTAGGAGTGGTAGCAGGAAAAAAAAAGGAAAGAAAGAAAAATATCCTTTATGCAGTCTTTTGCTGTTGACATTATATATTTCCTCTCCAACAGAGAGAACTAAAACCTTAAAACTGCATGGTTCATACTCAGAAGGAACCAGAGCTAGTCTGGCATTAGCTGGTTTTGAACTGCAAGGGTTAGGCCATCTCAGAATTTTGTATGGGCCAGTACAAGCAGGGTCCTCTGGTTTATTATTTTCTTTTGAAGTTTCCAGGTAATAAAGAAGGAAACTCCCCCAACATGTTCTGGCTTGGGGCCTATGCCCCGGTCATGTTGGTGGAGCAAAGGACTAAGTGTCTGTTGCCCAGATGCATATGCAAAGGATGGATTGCAACTTGGACTCTTGATTGAGAAACCTTCTGTGTTGTTGCGGATGAGGGTCTACTTCTTCCTCTTCCTTCCTCCTGAGGCTGAAATGGGGAGGCACTAAGGGCCTCACACAAGACTGCTTTGGATGAAAGGGTCTTTGTGAAAAGAGGCCATTTATCAACTCCAGGGCCATTTTGGTGAATGATTTAACTATAGTCGCTATGCTGCTGACAGCAACTTTACATCCAAACCCACAGTCCCACCTTCACCAAGCAATCTGTAAGCATACCCTTGGTGCACACCTATGCTGACCTGGTGTTTTTGGGGGGCTTTCTCTAGGTTTCCAAGTGTTTCATTTTTATTTGCATTTGAGGAACTAAGGAAGAGAGAAGGTAAAACAAACAAACAAAAACACAAAACAAACAAAAACACTTAAAAAGGGAGACTTTTTCAGGGAATTTAGCCAATGTTCCAAAGAGCTGTGTTGATGAAATGAAGCAGCTCAACTGAAAACAAATTGAATTTGGAAAAATTTTACTCCACCCAGTGGCAGTTGGAGCTTCCATTCTGAGTTACTTCTAATGTCCTGGAGCCACGTTTACTTTGCGAACAGACTAAATCATTTAATTTGTCAGCTTTTCCTTCCCCCTGCCAGACGTCACTCAAGGAATGCTTCCATGGCCATGGGAGCTCACCAAGGCCTTGGCCTGCCTGAGTCACTCCCTGAGGGCTACGTGTCCACAGTGCAAGTTTCTCCGTCCTAATTCAAGGCTGCTCAAAGTCAGTGGAGAGTATTTCTGCTTCCAGGCACAAAGTAGGTCAGAAGTATAGGATAATACCAATAGCTAGTATTTTATTGAGTATTCTTTGTCTATAGCAAGCACCATACTGAGAGCTCTAAACCTGTTAATTCATGAACTCTTCACCACCATGGATGTGGAGAGCTAATATTCTTCTGGCTTTACAGGTGAGGTGCCTGAGGTTCAGAGAGTAAGCAACATGATCAAGGTTCTATCACAGTGTCAAGCTTCAAAACCAGGTGGTCTGTCTTTTTTTATTGTTATGTTAATCACCATATATTACATCATTAGTTTTTGATGTAGTGTTCCATGATTCATTGTTTGTACATAACACCCAGTGCTCCATGCAGAACGTGCCCTCTTTAATACCCATCACCAGGCTAACCCATCCCCCTACACTCCTCCCCTCTAGAACCCTCAGTTTGTTTTTCAGAGTCCATCGTCTCTTATGGTTTGTCTCCCCCTCTGACTTACTCCCCTTCATTCTTCCCCTCCTGCTATCTTCTTCTTTTTCTTTTTTCTTAACAAATGTTGCATTATTTGTTTCAGAAGTACAGATCTGTGATTCAACAGTCTTGCACAATTCACAGCACTCACCATAGCACATGCCCTCCCCAATGTCTATCACCCAGCCACCCCATCCCTCCCACCCCCCACCCCTCCAGCAACACTCAGTTTGTTTCCTGAGATTAAGAATTCCTCATATCAATGAGGTCATATGATACATGTCTTTCTCTGATTGACTTATTTCACTCAGCATAACACCCTCCAGTTCCAGCCACGTCGTTGTAAATGGCAAGATTTCATTCTTTTTGATGGCTGCATAATATTCCATTGTGTATATATACCACATCTTCTTTATCCATTCACCTGTCGATGGACATCTGGGCTCTTTCCACAGTTTGGCTATTGTGGACATTGCTGCTATAAACATCGGGGTGCACGTACCCCTTTGGATCCCTACATTTGTATCTTTGGGGTAAATACCCAGTAGTGCAATTGCTGGATCGTAGGGTAGCTCTATTTTCAACTATTTGAGGAACCTCCATACTGTTTTCCAGAGGGGTTGCACCAGCTTGCATTCCCACCAACAGTGTAGGAGGGTTCCCCTTTCTCCACATCCCCGCCAACATCTGTCGTTTCCTGACTTGTTCATTTTAGCCATTCTGACTGGTGTGAGGTGGTATCTCATGGAGGTTTTGATTTGGATTTCCCTGATGCCGAGCGATGTTGAGCACTTTGTCATGTGTCTGTTGGCCATTTGGATGTCTTCTTTGGAAAAATGTCCATTCATGTCGTCTGCCCATTTCTTGATTGGATTATTTGTTCTCTGGGTGTTGAGTTTGAAAAGTTCTTTATAGATTTTGGATACTAGCCCTTTATCTGATATGTCCTTTGCAAATATTTTCTCCCATTCTGTCGGTTGTCTTTTGGTTTTGTGGACTGTTTCTTTTGCTGTGTAAAAGCTTTTTATCTTGACGAAATCCCAATAGTTCATTTTTGCCCTTGCTTCCCTTGCCTTTGGCGATGTTTCTAGGAAGAAGTTGCTGCGGCTGAGGTCGAAGAGGTTGCTGCCTCTGTTCTCCTTTAGGATTTTGATGGACTCCTGTCTCACGCTTAGGTCTTTCTACCATTTGGAGTCTCTTTTTGTGAGTGGTGTAAGGAAATGGTCCAGTTTCATTCTTCTGCATGTGGCTGTCCAATTTTCCCAACACCATTTGTTGAAGAGACTGTCTTTTTGCCACTGGACATTCTTTCCTGCTTTGTCAAAGATGAGTTGACCATAGAGTTGAGGGTCTATTTCTGGACTCTCGATTCTGTTCCATTGATCTATGCGTCTGTTTTTGTGCCAGTACCATACTGTCTTGATGATGACAGCTTTGTAATAGAGTTGGAAGTCCGGAATTGTGATGCCGCCAGCTTTGCTTTTCTTTTTCAATATTCCTCTGGCTATTCGGGGTCTCTTCTGATTCCATACAAATTTTAGGATTATTTCTTCCATTTCTTTGAAAAAAGTGGATGGTATTTTGATGGGGATTGCATTGAATGTGTAGATTGCTCTAGGTAGCATTGACATCTTCACAATGTTGGTTCTCCCAATCCATGAGCATGGAATGTTTTTCCATTTCTTTGTGTCTTCTTCAATTTCTTTCATGAGTATTTTATAGTTTTCTGAGTACAGATCCTCTGCTTCTTTGGTTAAATTTACTCCTAGGTATCTTACGGTTTTGGGTGCAATTGTAAATGGGATCGACTCCTTGATTTGTCTCTCTTCTGTCTTGTTGTTGGTGTTTAGGAATGCCACTGATTTCTGTGCATTGATTTTATAGCCTGCTACTTGACTGAATTCCTGTATGAGTTCTAGCAGTTTTGGGGTGGAGTCTTTTGGGTTTTCCACATACAGTATCATATCATCTGCAAAGAGTGAGAGTTTGACTTCCTCTTTGCCGATTTGGATGCCTTTGATTTCTTTTTGTTGTCTGATTGCTGTGGCTAGGACTTCTAATACTATGTTGAATAGCAGTGGTGAGAGTGGACATCCCTGCCGCGTTCCTGACCTTAGGGGAAAAGCTCTCAGCTTTTCCCCATTGAGAATGATATTCGCTGTAGGTTTTTCATAGATGGCTTTTATGATATTGAGGTATGTACCCTCTTTCCCTATACTCTGAAGAGTTTTGATCAAGAAAGGATGCTGTACTTTGTCAAATGCTTTTTCTGCATCTATTGCGAGGATCATATGATTCTTGTTCTTTCTTTTGTTAATGTATTGTATCACATTGATTGATTTGCGGATGTTGAACCAGCCTTGCAGCCCAGGGATAAATCCCACTTGGTTGTGGTGAATAATCCTTTTAAGGTACTGTTGGATCCTATTGGCTAGTATTTTGGTGAGAATTTTTGCATCCATGTTCATCAAGGATATTGGTCTGTAATTCTCCTTTTTCATGGGGTCTTTGTCTGGTTTTGGGATCAAGGTAATGGTGGCCTCATAAAAGGAGTTTGGAAGTTTTCCTTCCATTTCTATTTTTTGGAACAGTTTCAGGAGAATAGGTATTAATTCTCCTTTAAATGTCTGATAGAATTCCCCTGGGAAGCCATCTGGCCCTGGGCTTTTGTTTGTTGGGAGATTTTTGATGACTGCTTCAATTTCCCTAGTGGTTATAGGTCTGTTCAGGTTTTCTATTTCTTCCTGGTTCAATTTTGGTAGTTGATACATCTCTAGGAATGCACCCATTTCTTCCAGGTTATCTAATTTGCTGGCATAGAGTTGCTCATAATATGTTCTTATAATTGTTTGTATGTCTTTGGTGTTGGTTGTGATCTCTCCTCTTTCATTCATGATTTTGTTGATTTGGGTCATTTCTCTTTTCTTTTTGATAAGTCTGGCCACGGGTTTATCAATCTTGTTAATTCTTTCAAAGAACCAACTCCTAGTTTCGTTGATCTGTTCTACTGTTCTTTTGGTTTCTAGTTCATTGATTTCTGCTCTGATCTTGATTATTTCTCTTCTCCTGCTGGGTTTAGGCTTTATTTGCTGTTCTTTCTCCAGCCCCTTTAGGTAGGGTTAGGTTGTGTATTTGAGACCTTTCTTGCCAGGTGGTCTGTCTTTGAACTTGGCTTATAACACTCATTATAAGAACACTGAGTATCATTGCAATTTCCCACTGAGCAGTGCACTCAGTACTGGGGTGTGTGCAGGATGGTGGGGACACAGTGATGCACTGGCACAGGCCTTTGCTCAGAATGAGGTGAAATTCTAGAGAAAAAACAAGCATATGAACAAAGCAGAGTGACTATGTGAGCTAAGCCTAGGGGTACACAGAGGAATGAAAAATCAGCTTTATCTTAGGGTAAAGAAGGGGCCTAATAAAAGATTTGAGAAGAAGGTAAGCTTAGACAAGAACTGAAGGATAAAAAGAAGAGACAAGTAGGGTCAAAAGCACAGAGGTATGGACCTGAATGGTGTGGCAGTTAAGTACAAAGAGTCTAGAGTTTCTATAGGGTCAGCTGGAAGGGAATAAGGCAGAGAATGCTAATGATCCCCAACATCTTATTTTCCAGCTTCCTTTGTAGTTAAGGTGAAGCCATACTGTGATTTCATTTCTGGCCAACAGAATGGGACAGGAAGTGATAACGCATGTCTTCCAGGTCTGGAGCATAAACCTTTCTATGGGTGACCCTTTCTCTCTTTCCCCATATTCTGGCAGTCAGAAAACACTCTGAGAACCCAGAGAAGGAGGGTAATCCATAAGACCAAAGGAAAAGAGGGTTCTGAATTATTGCCCAGAGCAATCACCCCTCTTTCAACCTGACCCACATTACATGGAGGCATGGATAAGAAACAAACTCACTGCATTATTCTGCTAAAATTCTGGGATTATTTGTCCTAGCACTTGGTCTACCCTGACTAATCCTGGAGGTCAGTCAGAGGAGAATATCAGCCTAGTCACTGAGAGCCTTGCTCATGGCAATGAAGAGTTTAGGAGTTGCCTTTAACATGATTAGGAGCTATTAAAGATTTTCAAAAAGGAGTGGCTCAGATCTGTAGTTTAGGAAGTTTGTTCTGGGTGCTGCATGTTCAATGAGTTGGACGAGAGGCAAGATGGTAGGAATGAGAAGAGGTGTGCATGGCTGGTGGTCTATCTGTGCAACCCACTAGAGTGGACCTACCTTGTATCATCTTATTCTGTTTTTGTACACTGTGGACATTGCACATAGAAAGGCCTTGTAACAGAGATGCATGCAGTGTCATAAACGAATGAATGACTTCATCACTGCCAATTACTTTATGCCAGTCCCTGTGATTGGTGTTGATATGTGTCAGCTCATTTAAATTCATGATTGCCATCTGCCATCTAATGGGTGAGGAAACAGAGACTGAGACACATTATGCTACTTTCCCAAAGATCTAGAGCCACCAAATTCTAGATCTGAGACTTGAACCCAGGCTTCTCTGACTCCAGAGTTCACAATCCTTTCATTATACCCTGCTTGCCCAGTCATGTTCAAGTAGGGAGGAGCTTTTGGGTTGAGTTTAACAATCCTCCTGTTAGAGAATCCCTTTCACCACATGCTATTTATGTGGATTCTGCCTGGTATATGTAGAGACAGGAAATAGCCTCAATTTCATGGGTTCAATGAGATTTAGGACCCTTTGGGTCCTCAGATATGGTAAGCAAGGCTTTCATTTTACGCATGAAGGAAGTGTAGTCTAGAGAATGGGAAGGATTATTGGACCTGCAATACATTCTTTCCTTTTCTTTGGGATGCCCTGGGGGAAGAAATGTGAGCTGGTCAAATCTCCTTATAAACATGCTGGAAGGATTCCAGGGAAAACCACAGGTAGTATTTCTTAGTGGCAGAGTCTTTACCCTTGGAGTACCTTTAACAGCATGTACCTTATCACTCTAGGATTGCTTATGGTCAGTAAACCCAGAATCTACAGATTCATGGAGCATGGCTTTCTGAAAAATGTCATATAATCCATGCAATTACTGGAGTATAAAATGGAGATGTTTCATGACCAAAAGATTTGGCTTTCATGTAGGCGATGTGCTTTTATACTCCTTTTAGAGACCTATATGTGACATCTGGGTCAGAGCAAGTCCTAATGTGACAAGAAAAGGTCCAGGAAGTAGCATGGGCAGTCCTGAGCTTCTCCTTGCTTCCCCTGTGCTGTGAAATTACTTGTAGCTTTGAAATTACTCATAAAGCTTGATACTTGGTACCATACTTGATTCTTGTGAGTCTAATTTGAGTATCCAATGCTTGTGTTATCTCTCAAGGATACTGCTTTATCTAAGATCACATGATTTGGCAACAGAAGATCCAGTCTCAGATCTCCTGTCTCTTATATCCCAAATCAGTTTAATGTTGAAGTTTCCTTTGTTCCTACATTTTCCTCATCTTCTATATCTTTTTTTGTGGTTTAGGATGATGATGATAATGATGATGATGATGATGACAAAGACAGACAATGATAGCAACAGCAACTACCTTTTTTTAAAATTTTTTTGAAGATTTTATTTATTTATTTGGCAGAGAGAGACACTGAGAGAGGAAACACAAGCAGGGGAAGTGGGAGAGGGAGAAGCAGGGAGCTTCTCCCTCACGGAGCTGAGCAGGGAGCCCAATGCAGGGCTCAATCCCAGGACCCTGGGACCATGACCTGAGCTGAAGGCAGATACCTAACGACTGAGCCACACAGGTGCCCCACAACTACCTTTTATTAAATACCTACTATATAAGACCTAATGCTATGTCCTGTATAACAACAACACAAATATGTATAAACATTCACTATGCATTCAAGAAAAATATGTATAGAACTTGTATTAGGTTGAACCTTATGAAACTTCTAATATTAAACCTACCAAACAGCCATTTCATATGGCTTGACCTCATACTGTATGCCAGGTAATCTAAATTAGGTGGTCAAGGGAAGCCTCTCTGAAGATCTTTGATCTGAATGACAAGAGGGAGCCTAGTATATACTATTGGGAGACTATTGCATGAAAAGGGAAATTTCTACTGTAAAGCTCCTAGGAGGGAATCAGTTTGGGAACTTGAGAAACTGGAAGAGTTTCTCTATGGTTGGGGCAGAGTGAATGAGACAAAGAGGGACAGAAGTCAAATTTGGACAAGCTGGCAGGAACCAAACCATTGGGTTTTGTAGGCAGGACTAAAGAGCTTAAATTTTTATCCTAAATGGGTTTTGACTTGGAGTAGGAGAGGGGAAAATGAGATGTGATTTACATTGTTAAAGAGTCTCTCTAGCTGCCGAGTAAAGAAAGGGTTGTTGGGGTGTAACAGTGGTGATGGGGATATTGTATGATGCTCCGGTAATGGTCAGGTAAGAGCTACTGGTGGCCTAGACCAGAGTGACAGCTCTGAGGATGGAGATAACTATTTGGAGATGGGATTTATTTTGGTTGCTTCTGATAAGGAGATGTTCCCCTTGCTCCCAATAACCACATTACAAAAGCTCTTGTTGATGTTTCGGAGAATGTTTGCTAGCAATTTCTTAACTTGGAGAAACCTGACAAGGGTTGTACTCACTTCCTTTGATGCATCACTTATGAGTAAGATGTAATTACAAGTTCATTCTCTCCTTTGTCTCAGAGCAGGATTTGTTTTGGGTAGTGGTAACATTTGGCGGAAGGCATCTATAGCAGCCCTCTTAGCCAAGGGTCCTGTCTTTGGTATAGGGAAAGCTAGACACCAGACCTCATATGTTCTTCTCCAGAAAATGAAACTGCTTCCCAATCCAGAGATAATTAGACAAAAGTCTCACAGCTGCAGTGAACAGAAAAGAAGGGCTATGATGGGCAGATTCTTGGCATAGCTGTTCAGGATACACAAGGGTTTGCCCAGTGACCAGGAGAGTAGGGGCCACTGAGGAAAACTGGCTGAGGATTAATTGAATGATGAGGAGGAGGATGAGGAGGAGAGGAAAGGGAGATTGGAGTCTGGGACAGTGCCCGGGGCTGCCTTTGTGGGCAAGTTCCCTAACAACGCGTTCTAGGGGAAGGCAGGGGTTGATTGAAGCTTAATTCAGATTCTTTGAATGTGCCTTAAGGAGACAGACTAAGGAATGATCTGATGAAATGCAACGGGAAGCAAAACTTGGCAAGGGCACAGTGGCAAATGAGCTGAGAATATGGGGAGATATCCTGCCAAGACCCCATTCCCCCCAGGACCACCCTTGGTGTATCCGGAGAAATCAATCAAATGGACGGGACTGGATGGCTCCCACAGAACAGCAGTGGGGGACCCCTGTGAGGGTTGGGGGTCTTCCATTTACAAACAGGATTTGAGTCTCAACAGAGCATTAAGACGGGTCAGTGAAGACATAAGGGAGGCACTCAAAGTTTCTTAATATCCTGTGGGTGACTCAGCAGTGCCAAATGTTATGCCCATTCCTGGACTGCACCCAGGGAATTATAGCCCTGCCTTCCAGTTCGTGTGAAGGCCCAGGAGCAGGGAACGTGACATGATTCCAATGTCCCACCACACTGGGGAAATTTGTGAGAACCTTGTAGAGAGTTCACAAAATTCATCAACTCACTAAACATTCCCTGTCCTTGCTCTGGAGCAGCCCACATCTCCCAATGCTGCATCTTTATTCTCTTGGATGTTCATAGTACTCTTCTCTGAAAGTCAAGCTTGATGTATTTGTGCCTCCACTCAGGCAGTCAAATCTCCATGAATGTCTCCCTATAGGCCACTCACAGGGTCATCTGTCAGGGTCGTCGAAATTAAAAGTTGGAAAGAACTTATTAGTATTGATGGACTCCTTTCTTTATGTAAACTCCTTCCTGCTCCCCTCATCAATTTCATAAAAAAAAAAATCTCTTTACAATATCCAAAGTGCTTTAACCAATATAACTCTGCATCTCACTCTAATTTTGTGAAGTAGCTATCATTATCCCTGGTTGACTGGCGAGGAAACAGACTCAGAGGGGAGAGATCTACCCAAAATCACATGGTAAGTTTCATGGAAAAGAAGGATCTGGAACCTGTGTCTCCTAGTCTCTACCTCGATCACTCATCTCTATGTAATGCTGTCTTCACTATCTTCTTATTCTGCCATGTCAATAGGTAAAATAGAACAAAATAATATTCCCTATTCCCATGTCCACACAAACATGGATACAACCTCTAGTCTACTTTCCTTTAGCTCAGCTGAGACGAACTTTCATCTGGAAAAAATTTGTTCCTTAACATTTCCAGTCTCATTGACTGCCCCCCCTCCAACCTCATAGTTTTTGATCCCAAAACCCTCTCCCATCCCAACTACTCATAATGATTAAAAAAACAAACAAACACATGGGCGCCTGGGTGGCTCAGTCGTTAAGCATCTGCCTTCGGCTCAGGTCATGATCCCAGGGTCCTGGGATCGAGTCCCACATCGGGCTCCCTGCTCCGCGGGAAGACTGCTCCTCCCTCTCCCACTCCCCCTGCTTGTGTTCCTGCTCTCACTGTCTCTCTCTGTCAAATAAATAAATAAAATCTTTAAAAAAAATAAAAAACAAACAAACAAAAACAAAGAAACAAACACAAAATTGTTATTTCACACTACCATCTGTTCATTTGCTCATACTCTTTTCCCTATTCCAACTGCCCTCCTCAACCTTTGACAGGAAAACTTCTGGAAACAGGAAACATCCTTCAGGAAACATCCTTCAAGCCTCAGGAATGTACCCTTGACTTCCAACTGGGATGAATGGGTCATCTCCATTCCCACATCCTCTCTCTCTCTCTGTTTCCCCCACCACAGGATTCACCAGATTATATTATTAATGCCTATTCACATGCCTTGCCTCTTCCTCCAGCCCAGAAGCCCCTTGAGGGTAAGGACTTCCTATCTTCAGCATTTAACACAGATCTTAACCCATCATAGCAGGTACTCAGGAAATATTTCTTACCCTGATCAGAAATCACAAACTACATATAGTTACAATTCCAGGCAATTAGTTTTAATAATTAAGCATCCATTTTCTTGCTTCCAGAAACAATTTCATTGGCATTTTCTTATAGTTTACATATAATAAAATATACAGTTCTGAAGTATTGAGTTAGATGAGTTTCGACTTTTGTATATACCTGAGTAACCATCACCTCAAACAAATTATAGACTATTTCCCACCTGTTTTCTTCCTTGATTCCAGCCCACAGGAACAGTCTTCTAAACACCTTGGCCAAGGCTAAGAGTCCCAGTTTTAAATCAATATCTGAATGTGAGCTGTCCTCTACAAGTACAAACCTTGGCCTGAGGGACCATGATGGCTGGAGCCAATTGGCAGGATCATGGTGAATGATGCAATGCATGGTATTACTCTTCTGAATAGAAGTGGCACTGTTGGTGATATATAGTTAACTGAATAACATTTTATGTCCCTCTCATTCATGGTCAATGGTCAGTGCAAAACCCTTTTTTCTCCTGGTCTAAGCAGAAGAGTTCCAAGGAATCCAAATCAGCCAGGGACAGATAATTGAACTCAGGGTCCTTAGGCCTCATAATCCTTAGGCCTGTGGTCTGGTTTTCATTTGGTCCTGGAGGATATCTTTTCTTTCCATGGGTCATGAACCAATGTTTTTTTTCCTGCTGATTTATGACTTCCTATAAATTAACAGAGAACTTTCAACTGGGAACTACACATCCCAAGGGCATGAATCTTCCATAAGCAATTCCTCCCTGAGGAATCCAGAGTTAACTCTCAATTACATACTGTGATGGAGATGCATTCTGGCTGAAATGATATAAATGCTACTTATATTCAAGTTGGAAATCCACACCAAGTTACAGGAAGAGAACAGTCGGATTTGTGTCCCAGAAGTATGAAAGCTTTGCCTGCTCTGGGCAGAGAAAGGGGTCTCATCATGGCTTTAGCTACAGTGAATACTGGTTTATTAAACACCTGTGATGAGATACAGATATAGGGCCATGGGAACACATTGTCTCCTCTCAAAGGATTCCCAGCTAGTGGTGAAGACAGATCCATCTACAACTATACTACAAGCTAATATTTTCCACTTGTTTGGAGATTATTTTTACCAATATTTTAGTGACTTAGGCATCTAAAGTTATAATGAAATGGAAAAGAAGGCACTAAATCACAATTTTTACTAAGTCTGGTCCTGTATGTCTTCAATTAATCCCTTTTTTTCTTCACTCACCAAGTATTGCTAGGTGCCAGCTATTGTGCTGGGGAATAATTTCATAAAGAAGAGGTGATCCTGGCCCTCAAGGGTTCACAGCTGTGGTAGATAAGGATCTGTGGACTGTGCTCCCACCAATTGTACACTAGGTGGATATAGGTGTGGAGTAAAACAGAGATTCAAAGTTTGAGGTAGAAAATTTATTTACGGGTTCTGTTTTAAGATAATTTTTTTTCCTTACTGGGAAAAGAAAAAATGGGTTACAGTTGAAAAGTTTCAGAACTAGGAGTCAGGAGATCTAGTGTCTACTCCCAGATCCTCTTCCCATTAACTGGCGATTTTATAAAAATCATTTAAACCATTAGCTATAATTTCTTTATACATACAATGGGGACAGTGCCTACCTTGCAAATTGAAGTGTGTGTGTGTGTGTGTGTGTGTGTGTGTGTGTGTATTTGATAAGAATCATCCACTGTACAATTCATTCTTCTACACATTCAACACTCATTCATTCCTTCTTCTAAATATTCATCTATCCCTTATAATAATTTATGGGTTTTTTTTTTGTGACTGCTAACAAATTACCACAAACTTGGTGACTTAAGGGAAAATTATATTCTCTCACAATTCTGGAGGATAGAAGTCTAAAATTGTATCACTGGGCTGAAATCAGCACGTTGGAGGCTCTAGGGGAGAATCTGTCCCTTGCCTCTTCCAGCTTCTGGTAGCCACTGGCATTCCTTGGCTTGTGGCCACATCACACTCCAAGCTCTGCTTCCATAGTCACATTGCTTCTGTTTGTAATCTCCTTCTGCCTCCCTCTTACAAGGACACTTTTGATTGCATTTAGGGCCCACCCAAATGATACAGGATAATTTCTCCATCTTAAGGTCCTTAACTTAATCACATCTGCATAACTTATTTTTGCCATATTAGGTTATGCTTACAGGTTCCAAGTATTAGGAAATCTTTAACAGGGCCACTATTCAGATTACCGCATCCTATATTCATGTGTTTACCTGGCACTTTGAGAGTTGATGAAATATATGGATTAAGAATATGGGATCTGGAGTCAGAAGGACCTATTCCTGAGTACTGTCTCTGCCACTTCCTAGTTATGACCTTGGGTAAGCAACTTCTACTATAATAACATGTTTCACATGAGATTATTCATAAAAATTATTTAGCACAGTTAGTTCAGGGTATTAAGTAGGTATTCAACAGATGTCAGTAATGATCAATATTAGGTATTCATGGCCTAGAGTTGGAAGTTCTTGTTTCTTCCCTTAGAAAACTCAAGATTTGGTGGAGAAAATGTGAAATACACAGTTTCAGTGAAGTTCAATAGCTGCTATTAGCAAGGGAAGGTCGAGGCTGTGGGAACCCAGAACTGGGTCTTATAACCTGAAAGATAGGAAGTAGATAGTGTCTGCAAACCTTGGTGGATAAGAAGTTAGCTCGAAGGAAAAGAGTCCAGGGAGAGTATGTGTGTACAATAAAAAGAGGCAAGATAGAGGACGAGGCTTACTAAGGAGTAATATGCAGTCTGGGCAGAACGTGAGAGTTGCCAGTGGCTGGTTTGTGTAGGGCCGCTGGTGCCAGGCAGGGTCTGTTTCCTGGGCATGGAGCCTGTGCAGTTACACGCACTGCACTCAGAAAGGCTTTGTGCCTTCTTTAATGCCTTGCTGCTGCTGTCTTAAAATTCCTAATAATTTTTTTTAACAAGGAGTTCTGCATTTTCATTTTGCACTGGGTCCTGCAAATCCTGTAACCAGTCTTGGTGCCAAGGAAACGAGTTTAGACTTTTTCTTAAGGACAAGAGCTTCCTATTAAAGATTTTTAAACAGAAGCAAACATGATCAGACTTGAGTTCTAGAAGCATCAGTCACAAGTTGTTTCTGGGGAGACTGGTGGACGGGACGTCAGCGAAAAAGGTGTAACAATTAAGGTTAGAGGGTCCGGCCTGCGGCCGAAAGAAGTTTTACGAAGGAGGCAACATCAGATGTGATGTAATATATTTAGTGCAAGAAGCAGTGGTAGTTGGATGGTGAATGTAAAGAGGAGAGAGATCAGGATAACTCCCCTATTTTTATCCCAAATGATGGAGGGAAGCAAAGGCCTTGATGAGACAGGGAACCCAGGCAGCTAGTGGTGGCAAATTCTAGAAAGAATGATGCTACTGAGTTGGAAGGAATTGTGAAATTCTCCTCCTCCTCCTCTCCCTCACCTCCCTTCCCCTTGTCCTTTCCCTTTCTACCCCCCCCCTTCCTCTTCCTCCTATTCATGGAACTGGGAACATGGGTTACAACCCAAGAGGAAAGAGTGAGGCAGATTTCAGACTTTACAGAAATTGTCTTTTCCGCTCTGTTCCCCAAACAGCTTTCAAGGTGCCAAAAGCTCTCCTACCTAGGCAGTCTTTTTCCTGCCAACCTGATCCCTCCTTCTGGAAGGTTTTTGTCTAACTGTCCTCACTTGCCTCCTCTCACCCATGTCTTTACACACACACATAGACATTTAACTCACTTCCGTCATCCTCCTTCTTCAGGCTGTTTAATTTATGTCAGGAAAGTCTTCACTATCTTAAAGCATTGCCTCCCAACCCCAGGACACATTGCAGTGCATTCTCCATTATATACTTCACTGGTTCCTGTCCTACCCATCTTTGCAGCACTATCATGACTACAATAAAATATTTAATGATTATTTGTGTAATGCCTTTCTCTCCCATTAATCTATAAGCACCAAGATAAAAGAACCATGACTCCTTTGCTCACTGTGGCATCTCTTGAACTTGTCAGAGCCTGGAAAATAATTGATACCTGAGTATTTTCTGAAGGAAGAACTATAAATGAATGAACGGATAATGAATGAACGCAGTCGATTACAATGATAGCATAAGGAGACACCTCCAAGCACACAGAGGCATAAGGCAAATCTTTGTTGAGGGGGGGCTGTGTACCCAAACCTTGTAAAATGGGTCTTGGGTTAGAAAGACCTAAGAACAGCAGCTCTAACAGTGGAATATTGGACTACCCGACTGTAATGAGAATTACTAACTGGTCAGCAGTTGACAGTTTATAAACCGTTTTTACTTGGATTATCTCATATGTTCCACACAGCGACACAGACTCAGAGGAATTACTATTCTCAATTGCAAATGAGAAAAGGAGTCTTGGGGAGATGGTGTCACAGAGACAAAGGGACGGGATTAGTATTGAAAGCCAGGTGTGTTTGGCTCTGAAGACTGTGCTTTGTTCTCCACACCTCGGTGCTTCTTAAGCACATAGACAATTATGGAGCACCAGCTCTGTGTTGGGCTCTGGCTCCGTGCTTGGGCTGCAGAGATATACCTGCCTCTTTGCAGTGAGAGGAAAATGGACGAGTCGACAGGAAAGGCTCATACCTAGTGTGCAAGGAGTGGGAAGGAGGGGATGACTGAGTCAGCTCTGGGGTTGGCTGGGCGTCTGGGACCAGGACATGGAACCGGCAGCGGCAGTGCCTTTCTAAGAGACAGGGCTAATCCCTGGCACACCGGGGTGGTGGAGTACTTGGGGAATGATCTCAGAGACAGACAGGGAGGGTCCTGGCCTTGCTCGCTTACTGCCGACAGTCACAGCTCCTGGCCACCCACTAACAGTGGGGGAGGGTCGGAGCTGCCTTCCGTCCTCAATCCTTCCATGGTCGTTGCCTTCCTTGCAGTCCTCTCTCCTGTTTCCTAGGCCCTTCTCTTCCTGGATGCCCATCAGGCCTCATTCTTTGTCCTCAGCTTTGATTAAAGAAATAACTGGCAAGGACTAACAGTGATGTTCCTCCCAAAGGAGAAGGGAACTGTGTGTATTAAGAAGAGGTTATGTTGCATGGAAAAGTCATACCGACCCTGAGAGGTGAAGCCCGACTTGTGGAGTGCCATTCAGTGTGGTTGTGTTTTTACGACTGTGTGGAAATTTGAGATGAAGTGATGAGCTATGTCACAGAGAAAGATAACTTCTTCATTCATTTTGGAGTAGGGGAAAGGCTATGTCTTTGGAGGGGACCATAATTTGGCGTATTTCTGTGCTCTACCACTTAAAGGCAATCATGGCAAATTGCTTTATCACCCTGAGGCTCAGCTTCCACCCCATATTATAGTGAGGACAACAATACTACGTGCCCTATGGGATGATTGTATGAATTCAATCAGAGAATATGTGGAAAGTGGTTGACCTAGCATTTGTTATATGACTGCTTTTTGCTAAAACAGAGCTGTTTGTATGATCTTTTATTTGACACACATTTACTCTGATCTATTGGACACCAGGTGGAGAACATACAAATAAGACACTGAGCTTGCTCTCAGGAGCTAGTTTAGGAGAGGAGACAGATATATGAAAACAGTGTCCAATGGGTTAGAAGCACTAACTGAGGTAGAAAATGACAAAGAAGTTTGGGACCACAGGAGAGAATGGAACCATTTCTGAACTGTGGGTTAGAGGGAGTCAGAGAAGCCTTCATAGAGGGAGCAACTGTCCCCCCTATTAGGGACATCCAAGAAAGGGACCCTCCTGCATAAGGCCACAGAGATATCCAGTGACTTGGTCAATATGGGGCTTCCTTGCAATGTCCATTTACCAACTCAATGTGAAGGTACTTTGTAGACTTTGGTTTGGTTTGGGGAGAGAGTTTGGGATATGTTGGGTGATAAGAAATAAAGCAGTCAGAACATTTAAGATCATAGGCTTTGGAGTCAGCTATCTGGGTCCAAACGTGCCTCATTGCTTTACTTACTAGTTGTGCCACCCCCGGCATTTAGTATCTCTGGGTCTCTCTTTTATTATCTATAGAATAATGGTACTAGATACTACCTTCACAGAGCCGGCCCAAGGATACAGGTACAGCACTTAGTCCAGCAGCTGGTACCCAGTGAATGATCAGTCTGTGTGTGTGTGTGTGTGTGTGTGTGTGTGTGTGTGTGTGTGTGAGAGAGAGAGAGAGAGAGAGAGAGAGAGAGAAAGATAGAGAGAGAGGGAGAGAGAGAGGAAGTCTGTGCATATGAGTTAGCATTTATGGAGTGTTTACTCTCTATGGTAGAAACTAAGCTACTTATTATGTATACATGATCATGTGAAATGGTTCTATTAAGCCCATTTCACAGATGAGAAAAGGAAGTTTCTGAGAGGCTATATCTCAGGCCACATGGCTGGAAAGCAGGAGAGCCAGGATTTGAGAACCGAACCAGATTGCTTGGTATAGAAACACCTATGCATTAGTTGTTCTTCTAAGACCTAGTCAAGTGCAAGTTGCCCCGCTTGGTCTTGAGTCACTCCTTGTGGCTAAGATTCCAATTAACATGTGGCCAGTCAGAATTAGACCCTTTGAATCATAAAGTCCCAAGAAAAATAACAAGTTTCACCATCCCTCTTGGGGGATGAAGGGCCTCACCCAAAGCTTGCTCCAGATCTTAAAGGAAGGGAAAAGAAGGAAAGAGAGATGATTTTACTCAAAAAGGTGACACGTTTTTCCAGGGGCCAGAGAGGGGATGGAGAGAATGAGCACAGTGGCTTTAAACTTTTTACTCAGTTTTTCATTCTTGCTCCAGGCTTGGGCAAGGGTGTACTGTTGGATCTTGCATAAAAATGGAAGAAAAAGAGAAGGCTTTAAACTGCAAGTCCAAGGGAAACCCCTTCCCTGTGCCAGTGTCACATAGTATGGCCTGCACACAGACAGCAGGTCAGATTCTACTGGTCTGGTTATCTCTGGAAAAGGGAATCTGTATGTGGAAGCTAAAGAGGTGAGGGACAGGTTTGGGAAAGATGGGCCTCAGCTCTGCAAAGGTGGGATTTACTTTGTACAATGAGTTTCTTGAATTATTTTGCTCAATTGCCCAATGTTTGAATGGCACTATGTGCTATACCTTGTGCTAGGCTCTGCAGGGGCCCCTGCAGTGGAGGAAAAGTGATCAACTCTAAGTGATATGATAGGGGAGTTTGTCCACAGTACAGAACTGGCCCAGAGAAGGGCATAACAACTCAACTCTTGGGCAAAGTTCTCATCTTATTTTAAACACAGTAGGGGGATGTGTCCTTCAAAATGGCCCTAGTTCACTGAAGGAGGTGAGTGCATATAAAGATTCATAGCAAGGAGAAGGAGTGGACCAGCGCACTGGTTTCTTAAGAACCATGTTGGCAGGTTCAGGCTTCCATCCTTTCTTCTCTCATCACAAGAGCAGCTCATACCTGCCTCCCGTGCTCATTCTGGTTTTACTCTACTGGTTAGAAAATGTTTCACAAAATAAAGATGATTTATTTTTTTAAAAGATTTTATTTATTTTTTTGGCAGAGAACCACCCAGGCACCCCAATAAAGATGATTTAATAGAAAGAAATATCACTGTAACCTATGGTAAGAAATTTTTGTATAGAATAATGAGCATAAATCCTAGTAAATTTAGTATATTCCAATACTAGTGCTACTACTAATAACAATAATAATAAAATTAATATAGAAGGAAAAGTTCAGGCTTGCCTGATGCTTTTCCAGGGCCACATGTAATGGCAGAAGACAGTGGAATAGGGTCTGTAATTTATGGAGGAAAAGAAATTGGTCTCATTAACTCTATATCCAGCAATAGTTTGTCTAATGAATATACACCCTCAAACATGCAGAATTCAATATACAGCATGCAAGACCTCCCTTGGAATTATAAGAACAGACATCAGACAAAGAAATGCATGCAACAGAGAGATAAGAACTTAGGAGTAGAGAAGTCATAGTAAAAAGGGTTGGTGGTGATCATTAATCCATTTAAATGTATAATTAATATTAATGACCCTGAGCGTTGATGTTACCTAGAAGAATAAAACTATTATGAAGCTTGATAATATAAAAAACATATTTAAAGTCAGGAAAGGGGGAAAGCAAGGATTCAAGAGATACTATTTAGGGTGGAAGCATAAAATTTTTAAAAAATGTCTCCAATGTCAATGTTTTAAATAATGACCCCCCTCCTTTAGGGGGTTTTAATAAATGGAATCTATTTTTGTAAAGAAACTTTAATTTAAAATTCAGGAACTCCAGGCGCCTGGGTGGCTCAGATGGTTAAGCGTCTGCCTTCGGCTCAGGTCACGATCCCAGAGTCCTGGGATCGAGTCCCACATCGGGCTCCCTGCTCCTTGGGAGCCTGCTTCTCCCTCTGCCTCTCTGTCTCTCATGAATAAATAAATAAAATCTTTAAAAAAAAATAAAATTCAGGAACTCCTTTAGTTTCTGCTACATTCAAGAAACTTGAAAATAATCCTCTAGGGGCAACTGGGTGGCTCACTAGGTTAAGCATCTGCCTTCAGCTCAGGTCATGATCTCGGGGTCCTGGGATCAAGCCCCACACCAGGCTCCCTGCTCAGCAGGGGGTCTGCTTCTCCCTCTCCCTTTGTCTCTGCCCCCTACTAGTGCTCTCTCTCTCAAATAAATAAATAAATAAATAAAATCTTTATTTTAAAAAAGAGAAAGTAATCCTCTATATTTTAAAGTGGTCTACATTGGATGATTATAATTTCACTGAGAGGTGACATATGGGTGTTGTCTGGTTTCAAAAATGTATTTATCTGTGCCTTTTTTCTTAATCAAAGCAGACATGCTAATGAAATAGAAAAATAATCAAGTAGAATTAGGTTGAAATGAAAATCTATGAAAGTAAAGAAGGAAAAAACAAAGAAAGAGATGCTGATCAAAATTAGGAAACACGTACTACATGACTTTGGACTACTCAATACAAGAATAAACCAGTGGCCATAGCAAAGGACAATTTTGTAGGAAATACGTGTCACAACTGTGAGTTCTACAAAGCTAGACAACTCTTTATAGGCCTCCTATTATATATGCCCTTTGTACTCAAAATACAATAGTTTCCTATATATTTTACCTTTGCAAGTCATCAACAAGTCATCAGAACTTACATTTGATGGAATATCCTTCTGTCTTCTGCAATCTGTAACTAAAGAGAACTATATTGCTCTTTCAAGAGTTCTATTCTTGGACTCTGATATCTGTCCCTCTGGTAAGCTCTGTGAAGATAAGGATTGTGTGTTTGTATGTTTATTCACCATCCTTTAGAATCTGGCAATGTACCTGGTATATAGTAGTACTTAATATATCTTTGTGAATAGAATAAATTAATGAATGATGTATGCATGGATATTAAGCCGTATTACCAAGGTCACCTAGCAAGGAAGTTACAGAACTGGAACTTGATCCTTGGATGCCCTAACACCAAACTCCCTCTGCTCTCTGCTACACCTAAGTTCTGGAGAAAGGAATAGTAGAAATTCTAATCATGAAACATTTGTCAAGTGTCAAGTGACACTTTGACAGTCCACATTGGATGTGGACCTGCCACAGATGGATTATCCTTCTGATATGTTACAAGTTTGAAGAAAAAAAGGAAAAATGTTAGAAGAGATTATGTCTTCAGTTACAAAAACATAAAAGATTATAATCCATAGTCTCAGAGTCATGGGATGGAGCCTTGCATTGGGCTCCATGCTCAGCGCGAAGGCTGTTGGAGATTCTCTCCCTTTTCCTCTGCCTCTCCCCCCACTTATGCAAGCTCTCTCTCTTCCTAAAATAAATAAGTAAATATTTAAAAAAGGTATCAGCTTTGAGCCATCAAAAAAACGAAATCTTGCCATTTGCAATGACATGGATGGAACTAGAGGGTATTATGCTAAGCAAAATAAGTCAATCAGAGAAAGACAAGTATCATATGATCTCAGTGATATGAGGATTTTGTGAAACAAGACAGAGGATCATAGGGGAAGGGAGGGAAAAATGAAACAAGTGAAACCAGAGAGGGAGACAAACCATAAGAGACTCTTAATCTCAGGAAACAAACTGAGGGTTGCTGGAGTGGTGGGGGGTGTGAGGGATGGGGTGGCTGGGTGATGGACATTGGGGAGGGTATGTGTATGGTGAGCGCTGTGAATTGTGTAAGACTGATGAATCACAGACCTGTACCTCTGAAACAAATAATACATTATATGTTAAAAAAAAAAAAAGACGATAGTAGGAAGGGAAAAATGAAGGGGGGAAATTGGAGGGGTAGACGAACCATGAGAGACTATGGACTCTGAGAAACAAACTGAGGGTTCTAGAGGGGAGGGGGGTGAGGGGATGGGTCAGCCTGGTGATGGGTATTAAAGAGGGCACGTACTGAATGGAGCACTGGGTGTTATATGCAAACAATGAATCATGGAACACTACATCAAAAACTAATGATGTAATGTATGGTGGCTAACATAACATAATAAAATAAAATTAATTAAAATAAAAAGTATCAGCTTTGAACATCCACTGAACCTAGTCTGTTTTTATTTCCCATTATGCCCAAAGGAAACCAATGTCAGATTATAGCAGCATCGATAAAGAGAGACTATTACTAGCCTTTGTCTCTCCTTAGCCTTCCACTTCAATCCTCATGAGGGGATGAAGGAAAAAGGGAAAGGAAACTGTGAGCACCAAACGTCATGTCAGCCTGATCTGGGGAAGGAAGAAACTTAAGTGAAAAATGAAGATAAAATTGTGATAATTCCACAGGACTGAACATGTTCATCATTAAACTGAATTGAACTGAATTAATCATTGAACTGAATTGTCTGGGGGATGTTTTTTATTATCGAAGAGCAGTCAGACAAACCATGGAGCCAACTCAGTATTATATCCAGGCACAGGAGAAGAACTAACATCCAGAATATGTCTGAATGGGCAATGGGGAAAAACAGTAGAATGCTGCCCCTCCCAACCCCCGCCTTGCCATGCCATTCAGAGTCCTGATCTTTCAATGTCTTGCTTATGTTTTTATTGTCTGCAGGAGGGAACTAGGGGATACAAAACTCACTATGAATTGAATTCCATCTATTCTCTCAGTCCAACCCTACCCTATGCAAGATTCCCTCTAATATAATTAAAATAACCAGTATCAATTACAGAGTGTTTGCTTCATTCCATATACTATGCTAAGTGCTTTATGAAAATGAACAAACTTGATATTTTTATTCACCATCCCAAGGAGGCAGGTACCATAGCCTCTTATTACAGATTAAGAAACTGGGGCTAAGATTGGGGAAGCACTTGTAACCAACACCACATGACTGGTGAGTGGCAGAGTCTAGGTTTCAGTGAAAACCTAGCCAACTCCAGAGCTTCATCTACTAACCAAGACTCCACTTCCCATCTCTTAAGCAGATGTTAAGAAGACACTTTTTTTAAAAAAAGATTTTATTTATTTATTTGGCAAAGAGAGAGAGAGAACACAAGTAGGCAGAGCAGCAGGCAGAGTGAGAGGGAGAAGCAGGCTCCCCACTGAGGAAGGAGCCCTACGCGGGGCTCAATCCCAGGACCGTGGGATTATGACCTGAGCCAAAGACAGCCGCTTAACCAACTGAGCCACCCAGGCGCCCCAAGAAGACACTTTTGATAAAGACTTTGTTAGTCTCTAATTAAACTCTGATGCCTGGGAAGGAACTAACTGTAAACAACTCATTCCAACTTAATAAACAAACAGGGTTTTAGAGGGGATGGGGAGGGGGGATGCGTTAGCCCGGTGATGGGTATTAAGGAGGGCACGTACTGCATGGAGCACTGGGTGTTACACTAAAACAATGGATCGTGGATCACCACATCAAAAACTAATGATGTATTTTATGGTGACTAACATAACAACAAAATTAAAAAAATAAAAAAAAATAATGTCATTATGCCATCACTACAGGGAAATAGCAGAAATCCATTCCTGAAATTTCTGCTCATTGCCATTAGTTCTGCCTTATAGCACCACATGAAATAACTTTAATTACTTTAATACAGGAGAATCTTTGTGCTACAATGACCATCTCTCTTTTAAATCTCTTTTTTCCAAGTCAACCATCTTCGTAATTTCTAACATGTGTCATCTATTAACTTGTCCTTACATAATACCAGTTAAATATGGCTTCCCTGACACTTCTTTCCACTAAGAGATAGAGATAGTACTTTGCTCACTACACTGCACAGTAGGCAATTTAAACATCCCATACACAATTAGGCTTTAACAGTAAATGTTTGTCAGTTGGTTGAATTGATGATTCCTTATCAGATCCTTCTTCAATCTGGATTCCTTAATCTAGATTCCCCGAAGATTGTTAATGTTTTTCCGAAGTCGCTCTAATCAAATTAAATCTTTACTTTGCCCTTCAAGGGATTTGAGATCTATTTGTTTTGCTGAGAACCGTGGCCTCATTTGAGTCATTTAAACAGTTCATGCTTCTGCCTTCCACTTAGTGACCTTTTAATTCATCCCTGATACATTTGAGCTTGTTTGCTTTTTGACATTCCACTTTGGATATAATCCCATGACATTCAAGTAGAGCATTTTCTAGATATTTAGAAACAGAAGGCTAGACTTCAGGGGAAATGTTAATGACAGGGTAACTTTTTGCCTGTTCTCAACTTAGAGGTGGATATATTTTAAGAGAATGTGTAAATACTGAAAGAGAGATAAGCGAGAAGGAAGACTAACCTTGGAAAGGGGAAGGAGGCATCTGAACAAGAGATGGATAATAATGATTCTAGTTAATGACACCTATCATTTATTAAGTAATGACTACATTTCAGACTCTGAAAACTGCTTTACCCACATTATATCATATAATTCTAGACAAACCATTGAAAGGTGAATATTCTTTTCCTCATGTTGCTGAGGAAACTGAGACTTGGAGATAGTAGGTCACTTGCTACAGGTCTTATAGTGATTAGACTGCAGAGGGAAGAGTCAAACTTAGAGTCTTTTTAATTTCAAAGTCTAGTGTCCCTTAACCACTGTGCTTTATTGCCTCCTAAGTCCCAAGGAATCTAAATGAAGATGCTAAAAACAAATAAACAAAACCCCAAAAAGTATCTGATGTGGAAGAGAGATTGAAGAGAATACAAAACTACTGGATTTAGTGAGGAGGTTGAAACTGGAGGCAATAGCTGTTGGAAGTTTCAGCAGCGTGGAGCAGAATGGTGGTCTTCACTTCACTGGGGGTGCTAGAAGGCGATATTACCTCTTTTAACCTGAGGATAGGCCAGTGGTTTTCAACCTGGGACAATTTTGTCCCTCGGGGGTTATTTGGCAGTGTCTGGAGACATCTGTGGTCATACAGGTGCTGAATGCAAGAGGAAAGGGATGCTGCTGGCATCTAGTGGGTAGAGGCCAAGGGATGCTGCTAAACTTCCTGCATTGCACAAGACAGCCCCTACAACAAATAATTACTGGCCTAAATGTCAAGAATACTGACCTTGAGAAATTGTGGAATGGACTAAAGTTATTAATCTTTATTAAAATTGTATTTTATCCCTTTAATATCATGTAGCACTAGCATGTATGGAGGGACTGAACTTAGGGGCCATGAGAACACAAAGAAATGGGTTCACCATGCAGGAAGAAGGGGAAACGGAATATACTTTGGGGTGGGACTTAGAGCTTGGAAGGAATGTACTGAACATGAACATGCCATTGTTAATACTAAGTTCTGAGTTAAGACTCATGCCAGCCATCCTTTGCATGGGTGGTTTTTGAGTCTAACTAGAAAGAACTGGCCTTTGTATCAATACTCAATGATTGTACCAGATTTGCCTGTCTCCTGTGTTTTTGCTATTCCTTCTTCATGAAAAAAATCAATGTCCGTTTTAAGTTTTAAAAGGAGGATCTGTTACCTTCTATATTTAGCATCATGATGGAGAAGTGCAATATTTGCTTTCCATAAATTTGCAAAAAAAAAGATATTTTCCACACACTGCACCCATTCCAAGGTTTTCCACTGACAGCTGTATATATGGATATCCTGCCATATATCTCTGGAGAGCAGGAGAGCAGGAGAGCTGGGAGGCATGGGCAGGCCCATGAATGGGGCCATTGACTTAGCTGTTCCTCAGTGGGCAGGCATGATTGCTTTCAAGGGCCCAATTCTCTCACTGTGACCACAGAACTGGGGGCACTGCCAGTGGATGGGCTTCATCCAATAATTCCTGGTTGATTCACATTTGGGTCAATGATGTGGTGGTCAGCATCAGTTGCAGCCCCAGGCTGCAAAGGGCTACTCTCCAAGCTGAGACTCCTTATAATCATGCCCTCTTGATGGAGGCGAGGGGGAAAACCAGGGTGGGTCACTCTGGGCATGATTGAGAGAGGAGAGGAAAAAGAAGGAAATGGTTTCCATGAATTATTGCTAGGGATTTTAGAAAAATAAAAGCCTGGTTTTGAGAAAGAAGTAAAGGGATCTCAGCATCATGCCACTCCCATTGCTCTTCAGATAAAGTTAAAATGGCCATGAACTGGTCTGTCTTGCTAGCCTCCTCTACTACTCTTAACTTCTCCAGCCAGGCTGACCACCATCTTTATTCCCTTCAATGCTTAAAGTCTCTGCAAATGCTATTCTCTTATCCTGAAAATGTCTGTCCCCTGATCCTTCTCCTGGGTAACTCCTACTTATTTTTAGGATATAATTGAAACATAACTTCCTGACCTCCCAGACTAGGTCAAATTGCTGTTACAAGTTTCCATAGTAGCCTGATCTTCTTCATTGTGGTTATTCCAATTGCAATTCCATGGCCATGTTTCCTCCATTAGTCTGTGAGCTATACAAGGGTTAGGATGTATCTGCTGTGGTCATCTCTGTACCATCAGTACCTAGTCTAGTACCTGACCCATAGTAGCTATGACTGAATGTAATACTAAATTGGAGGTAATGGTGGAGAGAAAGAGCCAGAAGAGGAGTGGGGGAAGGAAGGAAAGGATGGGAAAAAGAAAGAAAGAAGCAAGGAAAAAACTCCATATGAAAGAAACAGTTATCAATCGTTAGGTTTAACTTCTGGACTTACCTATAAGTAAATGGGAGAATGGAGAGGGTTAAAGATCTAGACCTCCTGAATCTCAGTCCAATAAAATAAACAATATATCTAGAGAGAGTGTTCAGAAAGAGGTCAACTATCTTCATACTTAGAGGGAGTATTGAGTTTATGTCTCCGTGTAAGCAAATTCCTTGAAATATCCTATCAAGTAGCCACGTGTCCTGTCTCCCACCATTATTGAGAGAATGACTAGGGGCATTAGTATTTATCAAGTAGGAACTCTATGCCAAGGATTGTGCAGAGCACATCAAATACATTTTCTCATTTCATCCTCAGAAACCACACATTGAGATAAGGATTGTTTGCCTGTGGTACTGATGGGGGAAACTGAGAATCGGAGTCTCAAGGTGTATTAGAAGAAAGCACACTGCCCTGGGTACCTAGAGACCTCATTCATTTATTCACTCTATGATCCCATGCCTAACTGATGTCTTCTACTAATACTTCAGTTGTTACTTTCTCGGGGGGTGGTTCTCCTTACTTCCCTCGCTGGGTCAAATCCTCTCTTGTGGGCTGCCATCTCACCTTTTTTGTACCTCTCATAATTCTAACTGGGTGTTTTTGAGTGATTAGTTGACAACTATATGGAGGCAAGACACATGTCTGGAATTTATTGGCCTTGTTTCCCTAGCCCCTAAATAGACCCTGGCACATAAAAGGTTGCCAGTAAGTATAGTTATAACCAAATGACTTAGATCCTTTTATGGTGCACTTACTGTGTTTTGGGCCCTTTACTGGTCTCCCTGGATACAGAGAAAGTATGTACATGGCCACTGCTTTAAAGGAACCCAGAGTTAGTTCGGGGAAAAAAGTGCTACTAGAGAGAAAGATTGAGAGAGAGAGAGAGAGAGAGAGAGAGAGAGAGAGAATTGAAATAGGTAAACAGCTTTGGGGAAATGTTTTCTAGAGAGGAAACTTGATGAGATCCCTCAAAGGTGAGAAAGCTTTTGTCAGGTATGCAAGGGTCAGATGTGGTTAGGGAGAAGGAAATGCAGATGGAGGGAACAATATGAGCAGAGGAAAAAGAAAAGGAGGCATGAACATATGTGTTTGGCAAGTGTAAACAGATTGCTTTGCCTGGAGCACAGAGTTGATTAAGAGCATTGGCCAGGAAGAGATTGCAGAGGTTCGATGTGGGCTACATCACAAAGTGGTTTTCATGCTTGCCTTAGGGGTTTGAACTCTTTACTGTAGGTGATAGCAAACACATGTTGATGGTAAAGCACAGTTGGAAGAATACTGAATCATTCATCTGTTCTTTGAATACACATTCGCTGGGCATTGATACCACACCATGCCCTGTGCTACCATACTGAAGAATGTGGGTAGAAATTAGAAATTAATAAGACAGATCCCCTCCTCCAAGAAGACTGCCATTTATTAAATACATAACAGAAGTCAGGGCCTGACCTCTACTTCGCCTTTTGAGATGCAGATACAAAAATGAAATGACATGCAAGCAATCACAAAGTCCTCTCGCACTCAGCATACCCAGAGCCACCTGGTAGTGACAGACTGAGGAATGGTGCGAGGCAGTGAGGATAGAGGGACTGCCATAAGGAGAGGCTATGTAACTCTCGAGGAGAGGAGCTCCTGGAGAAAGTGGGTCATAGTATCAATTCCACAGCACCAAGAGAAGAATGCACATATTTTTCTGCTCTTAAATATCTGTTGCGATTTTTTTCATAACTCTGGCCCAAAATTCTCCATCCAAGACATCAGATGGCTGCCCAAATTGTATAATCTTCCCATATCCTCCCCTTAGCTAATCTTTATTGGGCACCTACTTTTTGCCAGGCAGTTCAATAAGCATTTACTTATACTATCCCATTTAACCTACTAACATGTGAGATCAGTTCCAGAAACACCATTTTACAGATGGGAAAGCTGTAGAAAGGCTAGGAAGTGGTCCAGCACAAAATGTGTTTCCAAAAATGTTCTACGACAAAATCTAAGAACTTTCCAATACATCATGTTGCATAACATGCATTTTAGTTTGGATTTAAGCATACTAAAATTGTCATTATTAAAACACCACTGAGTGTTAGCAAAAGAATCATCCGGTAATTATTATCCCACAAGTATCCATCACTCCCCATGAAGTCAGTGGATTTCATGCAAACACAACCCTCATTTCTGAGACCCAGGGAAATTCAGCGCTGGCCCAAGGTGATAGTGTGTTGGTAGCAAAGCCTGGATAGGGACCCATGTTTGTAATTCCTGTTGCCCTGATATTGACACTAAGAGTTATAGATTCTAATGCTCGATTCAGATGTTTGCTTCCCATTTCACTTTCCCCTTACAGAAAGGTGTGTTGGAAAGGGTGTGGGTTTTGAAGCCAGTTGGATCTTGGTCCAGATCCAAGCTCTACCACTGACTTACTCGGTGACTGTGATTGATTTCCTCCTTGAGTTTCAATGTCCTGTGAAATGAGGTGAAGAGTATCTTTCTAGCAGGTTGTAATGGGTATAAATAGTTAGCACATGTAGAGCACAGAGAGCATAGGGTCCAATACTTACTCTAACTTAATATATGTTAGTTCTCCAGCTTCCTTTGCCAGAAGATGGGAAGAAGAGACAGCTGCCAGTATCACTTGGATACTTGAGGGCACAATACTCTCAAAGGATGTGAACTTTATTTGCTCCCTCCCCCAACCAGGATTTATCTCTTATCTCTGTGACTCTGCCATCAGGTGGGGAGAACTGGTTGGAAACACTCTTTAGATTAGAAATACCATCTGGGATTCAAGGAATGCCTCTCTAGAGTCTCCATGTCATCATGCCTTTACAATCACCAGTTGAGCAGACGATTACTGTTCTGGGTTGATAGAGCAAATCCATTATTCATCTGCCCATAAAACCATGTCCTTCATTGTCAGTGTTGACATGTTAGTTTTATTATATGAGGGAAGACTCTGGGTTGAGGCCACTCTGTAGTCTCATTTCAAAGAGAGGGTCTTTTCATAGAAATGGCAGGAATGGGTTGTGTCTTTTCATGGAAGGACACTTTTCTGAATTAGTGGGGCTTTGTAAGTCCCTATGGGAATGGAGGTGGCTGAATTTCCAGACTTGGGATTTGGCTAAAGGAATTTCTGACCGACACATCCCTTTAATGGCAACCTCAGCCTCACGAGAGATTATGGAGCAGAACAAAATACATTTTGCATTTTGAGAATAAGAATCATGCCCTCCACCCTCCTCCTTTCCCCCTCTTATTTATTTATTTTTTAAATTTAACTATGGCTATATAGTAAGAAAGTAAGAAAAGTCAAAGACATGCACCTACAGTCTATATTTCCAGTGGAAGAGAACAAAATTCAGACACTTCTCCAGATGTTTCCAACCCTACAGCTTTCTAGAATTATGTAATTTTGTTTCAAAATTTGAGAAGTCTCCTTTATCAGATGTTTTCAATATATAGATACAAGTGATATCTTCTATTTTTTTTTTCACTTCTCTCTAAAGGTCCACTTTTAAGTACTCCCGTGAGTTGCGTGTTTTTTTTTTTTTTAATAAAATTTTGACCTGCCTAACTCCCATGGTGAGACACCAGTGAGTGACTTGGATGGTACTGACTGGGATGAAAGCAAAGACCATGAAATAATGAAGTGGACAGAGTGCCTGCCATGTGGCAAATATGATACCGGAAGCTGAAATTATAGCAGAGCAAAATAAAAGACATGGTCTTTGCCCTTACAGAGCTACTTTCCTGTAAATTTTTGGCTGAATTCATAAATTTTGATTTTTAAAAAAACTTAATTAATTAAAACATATTAATCAACTAAATTAAAAAATAGAGCTGCCCTATGACCCAGCAATTGCACTACTGGGTATTTACCCCAAAGACACAGACGTAGTGAAAAGAAGGGCCATATACACCCCAATGTTCATAGCAGCAATGTCTGCAATAGCCAAACTGTGGAAAGAGCCAAGATGCCCTTCAAAAGACGAATGGATAAAGAAGACGTGGTCCATATATATATACAATGAAATATTACTCAGCCATCAGAAGGGATGAATACCCAACTTTTACATCAACATGGATGGGACTGCAGGAGATTATGCTAAGTGGAATAAATCAAGCAGAGAAAGTCAATTATCACATGGTTTCACTTATTTGTGGAACATAAGGAATAGCGTGGAGGACATTAGGAGAAGGAAGGGAAAAATGAAGGGGGGAATCGGAGGGGGAGATGAACCATGAGAGGCTATGGACTCTGAGAAACAAACTGGGGGTTTTAGAGGGGAGTGGGGTGGGGAGATGGGTTAGCCCGGTGATGGGTATGAAGGAGGGCACGTACTGCATGGAGCACTGGGTGTTATATGCAAACAATGAATCATGGAACACTATATCAAAAACTAATGACATACTCTATGGTGACTAACATAACATAATAAAATTAAATTAAATTAAAAAAATTAAAATTAATTAAATTTTGAGAGCAGTATAAGGTCCGCACAAGGAAGGTAGAGAGCTCCCTAATGTTATACATGCATAGCCTCTCCTATTATAAACATCATTTATCAGTGTAGTACACTTGTTACAACTGATGACCCTACATCAACACATCATAACCACCCAAAGTCCACAGTTTCCATTAGGGTTCACTCTTGGTCTTATACATTCTATGGGTTTGGACAAATTTACAACTACAGGTATTCGTTATCATCATATTATCATACAGAGTATTTTCACTGTCCTAAAAATTCGCTGTGCTCCACCTATTCATCCCTTTTTCTCCCCTAAACCCTGGATCTTTTTACTGTCTCCATAGTTTTGCATTTTCCAGGATGTCACATGTTTGGAATCATCCAGTATGTAGCCCTTTCAGAGTGACTTCTTTCACTTGGCAATATGCAGTTAAGTTTCTGCCTTGTCTTAAAAACTCATCTCTTTTTAGTGCTAAATCATATTCTACGGTCTGGATGTATCCTAATTTATTTATCCACTCACCTACTGAAAGATATCTTTGTTGCTTCTAAGTTTTGGCAATTATGAACAAGACTGCTATAAATACCCATATGTAGGTTCTTGTGTGGGCATAAGGTTTTAACTCCTTTGGGTAAATAACGAGGAGCACTATTGTCAGATTGTTTGGTAAGAATGTGTTTGGTTTTGTAAGAAACCACCAAACTGTCTTCGAAAGTGGCTGTACCATTTTGCATTCCTACCAGCAAGGAGTGAGAGTTCCTTACGCTCCATATTCTCACCAGTATTTGTTGTGGTCAGTATTCTGGATTTGGGTCATTTCTAATAAGTGTGTAGTGGTATCCCATTGTTTTACTTTGCATTTCCCTGATGACAAAGAATGTGGAGCATCTTTTCATATGCTTATTTGCCATCTGTGTATCTTCTTTGGTAAGTTATGATAATTTCTTCGTCTATAAACTGCCAAAACAGTTGTGAGAATTAAGTGATGTGCTATCTATGAAAGTGAGGGGACACAGCTCAATGGTTAAGACAGCAATCTCTGAAGCCAGAATGCCTAGGTTTGGAACCCAGATCTAAGTTACTAAGCCTCTTTCTGCTTTATGTTTCTCCTCAGTAAAATGAGGAAAGTGATGGTAATTACTTTATCCAGTTGCTGTAAGGAAAAAAATTAGATAACTTATGAAAAGCATTTAGTGTCTAGCATAAAGTACTCAGTGATGCTGTTTCTTGGGTGAATAGTAAATGCTCAGTTAAATTTGGTTGATGTCATTCACTGAAGCCAGAAGAAAATGAAATTCTGTGATGTGGAGTTGGGTTTTCTTTTGGATGTATAACTTTCCTAAAACAATTAGGTTTGGGAGGTGTTGTTTCCAACTAAGACCTTAAAAGTTATTACACAACTCATGGGACTTTGGGAAAGCTTTACTCATTCTTCCAAATCACCTCCCTAAAGACTAAAATTTTCCCCCCAAAGTTTCCACTTTCTTCATTGGTGTGGAATTTGGTTAGAGAGACAGATTATTTGCCCTTTAATGGACATCTTTTTTTTTTTTAAGATTTTATTTATTTATTTGACAGAGAGAGACAGTGAGAGAGGGAACACAAGCAGGGGGAGTATGAGAGGGAGAAGCAGGCTTCCCATTGACCAGGGAGCCCAATGTGGGGCTCGATCCTAGGACCCTGGGGTCATGACCTGAGCCAAAGGCAGACACTTACCAACTGAGCCACCCAGGCGCCCCCTTAAGGGACATCTTAAATCAAGCCTTTTTCTTGAGTTTGCAACGGAGCACATGATTCCCTAGGAAGTTATACATGAGAGAATTGTGGTGTTCTTAAGTCAGGTCCTCAAGTATCAGGGATTCAGCTGAAATGAATTGATTGCTGAGATCCCTTGAAACTTGTTATCTTTCAGACTCCTTCCAGCCTCTGTGATCAGAGGTAGGTGGTGACTCCCAGCAGCATCTCCCTTTCCTCTCATTCGCACCTTCACTGGTTTCAAGATCACAAAGCTGATTCATTCATTAATCAAATGTTTATTGAGCTTACACTCTATATGAAGCACTATGCTACGTGCTAATGATTTAGGTGTGAATAAATCATCATCTCAGTTCTTATCAGTGCTGTCTTCCAGTGAAGGGTGAAATAAGAAGATAGGATTTTTCAACAGACTATAGCAGATGGGGTGCTGGCACAGGGACAGAGCTGGGGCACAAAGCAAGGCTCCTACCTCCTTCTGGGGGCCAGAGCATGGAGAGTGAGCTCTCTAAGCTGAGGTCTGAGGGACAAGTAAATGCCAGCCCAAGCAAAGTAGATGTGGACCTTTGGGATGCATTTCAGTCAGCAGTAACAGCTTATACAGACCCAGGAATTAGCAAGAAATGGTAAAGAATCCATGAAGGTTGGTGTATGAAGTTGGGTGTAGCAAGACCTGAGGTTGGAAAAGCAAACAAAAGGCAAATCTTGACAGCCTTGTAGGTCATTTAGGGAATTTGAACGAGCACAGTTCTTGGAACATTGGTACAACTTTGTTGAAAGACTAAATGGATCAATGAACTTCATTCTGAGGGCAACAAAGAGTTCTTAATTGATTTTTAAATTAACTTCTGATTTGTGTTAGGTGATATATGATTGAGGTAAACAAATGACTCACCCGGTGCCTTGTGTGGGGATTGACACAACAACGACAGTCTTTCCCCACATGTTGCAACCACTGCGAATATGGGGAACCAGGTTAAGGAGCCAGATAGAAGGGGTTTCATCCTTGTGAACAGACTATAAGTGAGACAGGTCTGTGTCAAGCCCCACAAAATGCAGAGACTAGCAAGTTAACCAGGATGGATAAACAGATGAATGGATTTTCTTGTGGTTTAAGCCAACCTTCAGAGAGGATGGGGTTCCAAGCCTGCCTCTGTCCTGTACCATCTATGGACTTCTCTTCATATGAAGAGGGAGCCATAATATCCTGGGGCACAGTGTTGTTGTGAGTCTGTAATGCCTTTCTATATAAATTCCTAGCACAGTGCCCACATTTCTGCTGAAGTACTCAGAACAGATCGTTTAAGATGAGAAGCCATCATAAAATTTGGGTATTTTCTAAAATGCCACAAAGAATAACCATATTCATTGAGTGCTTATATCACGCAAGGCACTGTTCTAAGTATTTAAAGTGATAATTGATTTGATCTGTCTAAAGACCCTTTGAGACAGGGAATTCTATTATCCTCATTTCATAATGGAGAAAACAGAAGCACAGAGGGAGAAAGTCTGAGTTCACATGAGGACACACTGCCAAAGTGGCCGTGCTGGAATTCAAACCCAGGCTGTCTGCTCCAGGGCATGGGACTGAAATGCTTTCTTATATTATCAAAACTCATCAGCTATATAATAAATAAAAGAGCAAAACGTCACATGTGAAGTCTCTGGATCTGGCAACCCTGATGTGATGCAGCATGAGGTCATAAGCTGAAGTCTCAGGAAAGTTGTCTTTGGAACAATCTTAAATCATCTCATTCAGCTCCCTGATACTCAGATCAGAAATAATCCTATTTTGTGTTGACTGTTAGACAATTACCAGTCACCAAACTGCAGTTTTGCCTAAGCCTCTCTTTGAGTCATCCAGATTTAGCTGGAATAACTTGTAGCATTGCATAAACATTTTTTTTTATTATCTAACTAGAAACCACCTTCTATATACAAAGCAAGGCTCTATTTAACGTGAAGAGACTTGCTGAAGCATCTGGGATCTGTCCACACCACTGATTTCCTAACAGAAAAGATATTTGGCGCCATGGAGTTTGACAAGCAGGAAAGGATATTCAGGTATGAGCTAGTCTTAATCACTGGACTCATTGAACTCTTTGGTTGTATGTAAGAGAAACAAGTCAATGTTGTTTAGATAACTAAGGAAATTCATTAATGGTCATATCCAAAAGTTCAGAGGTAGAGCAGGCTTTCTGTGCAGATCACGCCAGTGGCTCAACAGTATGATCAAAGGCCTATTTTCTATCCTTTCTTCTCCATTCTTTCTACCTTTTTGTTATTATCTTAGAATATAAGCTGGATATAAGATATTGGCCAGATGCTCCAGGTCTTCATGTTTATTCATAAACAGGGACAGAAAGAACGTTGTTCCCATCAGCTGTCTTTAAAGAGAGAGAAAGCTTCATTTCCAGAAGTCCTAGCACGTCTCCTTGCATGTCATTGGCTTAAACTGGGTCACATGCCAGTCTCTAAACTAACCGTGTGGGCAGGTAGATGGACTTCACTGATAAACATACATCAGTCAAGGCCACTTCTGGAGCTGGGTTAAGTCAATTCTACTTAAAATGCATAGCTAAGAATGATGGAGGGTCAGTTCTCCAAAGGAAATCTGTGGAACTGTTACCCTCAGAAAGGGAAATGGATGGTAAATAGTAAACCAAGGTGTACCCAGTCATCTCTTTCTAGGAGGACAGAGTCTAAGTTCAAAAGTCCCAAGTATTGTCTTGAAGCAACATTTACATTTGCCTTAGCATGATGGGATCACCTGGCCCATCACTATCTGGAGATCATCCTCAGAGCTTACAGGAATATTAGAGTGTGAATGTTTTATTACCCAGATAGAGAGACTGATGCTCTGGGGAAGAAAGTACCTTATCTAAGTTCCCCAAGCTGGTAAACACAAAGCAGTCATGAGAACAACACTATTCCTTGCTGTCTCTCTGAAGTACACAGAAATGAACAAGGGAGGTTTCAACTAGTCATGACAAGCACCAAACTATTCAAGAGATTACCCAAACAACTTAGCTAATTCCCCTAATTATTTTAAACATGAACTCACAAATGAGGTGGGACAAGAGTATGTCAGAGGCGCACACATGCACTTTCGGCATGCATGTGAGTAGTAGTGTGTTTGTGCTATTATTTGTTTACAGGGCCTAGTATCCAAGGGACATGTTGTATTGTCATTTATCAAGACTGGGGCTTGAGTTTGACTCTGGTTTAAGTTTTCCATGATCTGCTCGCTACATTTCTTCCTTTACGCAGCTCTTCCACAACAGTAAAAGCATTAAGTGACAGCTTCCATCTGGCCAGTCCCAAGTTAACTTTTCATATAACTCATCATTGTAAAGTAGCTCCCAACATGTTGGACCCAGCTTGACAAACCACGGCTTTTTATGAGACATCATTCTAACTATCTTAGGATCTTAGAAGGAAGAACTCCACAATTATCTTTTATGGAAAGACTTGGGACACGCATTTTGAAATTGCAATGCCCAGGACTTTATGTGCAGAAGAATCAAGGTATCATATTATTCAGTGTCCCTGGGCAAATCCCTAGGACTAAATTTCAGGCTACAAGATGTTTGTTGTTCATCTCAAAGGTCAGATTTGACCACATTTATTAAATTACAAACTTGCTTGTTTTTTGTCATCAGAAAATGGTATGAATTAAGGCTTTCTAGTTCTGGTCACAGTGCAGATTAGAGCTGAAAACATCTAAAGAAATTAAAGTGACCAAGAACATCGAACAAACAAAAAATAATAAACACTCACTGCCTTTGGGGCCCTCCCACACTACTTGATACAACACAGAAATGAACCATTTGTTAAAACACAAGACAGACCAAGTATCAATCCCTTTCTCAAAATAAATCAAACCGTCAGTAGATAAACCCTCTTGCCACCAAGGTTGCCTACTTCAGCTCCCAGTACAGTGGTTGTGATGTGTTCTTAACCACTTTTGCAATCAAACCATTTTAATGGATTTTCATTGCCTTAGTGATAAAGTTCAAACGGCTTAGAAGGTGTGCAAAGCCTACTCCCGCCCCTTACCCTCCTATTCTTCAGGCCCCCAATTTTACCACCAAATACAAAACAACTTAATTTTCTGTTATAAGCTATCCTGAGTCACATACCTAAGCTTGTGTAAATAAATAATTCAGCCTGCAATAAATAATAAACAATTCAGACTGGCATGTCCTACACTACTTATTCCAAATAATGACATCATCTTTCATGATGTAGCCTAAGTATCAAAACTTTTGGGAAGAGTGAATTTTATGGTATGTGAATTATTATATCTTAAAAATATTATTAAAAATAAAACTTTGAGAACTCTTTTCTGATGAACTCCCATCTCTTACCTAGCTCTACTACACACAGTCAGGTACCTGCAAGCAGATATCAACACACACACACACACAACCAGGTTAAGGTACCCTAATTTGCCCTAATCAAGCACTCTATATACTAACCTATCTTCCATGCTTTTGAATTTACTTACTCATTTTTCATCTAGACTTGGGCTCTCCAACATGGTAGCCATTAATGATAGTGTTTGTTGAGCACTTCCAATATGTGCTCCAAGGTGAGATGTGCTGGAAGTGTAAAAATCTCACACTAGAAAGTCTTGGTATGAAGAATAATGTAAAATGTCATTAATAATTGTAAATGATTACATGTCAAAATTAAAGTATTTTGGATACACTGGGTTAAATGAAAGTATTAAAATTCATTTTTATCGTTTTTCTTTACCTTTTTTAATGTGTCTACTTGAAAATTTAAAGTTAGGTTTGTGGTTCCTATTATTGCATTTGGACAACACTAATCTGGACTGTGAACCCCCTGAAGGAAGGGATAGTGTCTTGTTCATCTCTGCATATGGAATCTGGCCTGATGTAGGTGCTCAAGACTACTTCTCTGTGTAAGGTGAGGGAATGAATATGATTAAGACCTAAATGAATAGTGCAGATACTGAGAACAATGGGAAGACAAAGGAGAAGAAATGAACGTTGTTCTCATGCAAGGCCAAGAGTGTCTGTGCAAAGGAGGGGAGACTTGAGCCTTGAAGCCGGGAGGGGCTTGGAAATAAAAAAGAGATTATTGTGTGACTCTCCCAAGTACTTCTTCTCTCTGAACTTAGGTTTCGCACATGAAAATAAAAGGGCAGGGCAAAATGACAATGCTCTGATGTCACTCCATTAAGAATCTATGATAAGATGATACCCAACAGCTAACAGTGACCACTCCATTTGGGATATTTATTTTACCCTTGATTTCACGTTTCTGATGAGCTCCCAAGTTGTGTAGGGGGTCCAGGCATGCCTGGAGTTGCTAGAAAAAGTTTTTCATATACGTGTGTCGATTCAGCTGATGAGCTGGATAAATCAATCTAATCCTGCTTCTACTTAAAACATCATGCCCACAGACTCGATTCATGAAAGCCTCAGTAGGCTGTTCTTTTTGTCTTTGATTGGGCTATAAGTGGACATGTGACCCATGGCAGCCACTGGCTGATGACCCAAAGGTGATGTTTTCTTTCTTTTTTTTTTTTTAAGATTTATTTACTTATGAGAGAGAGAGAGAGAGAGAGAGAGAGAGAAAGAGCATGTGGTGAGGAAGGGCAGAAGGAGAGGGAGAGAGAGTCTCACAGCAGACTCTGTGCTGAGCATGGAGCCTGATGAGGGGCTCGACCTCACGACCCTGAGATCATGACCGGACCTGAAACCAAGAGTCGGATGCTTCACTGACTGAGCCACCCAGGCGCCCCCAAAGGTGAGGTTTTCTAATTAATCCATTCAGACAGACCACCCCTTAGATTTGGATCTGAAGACGTGAAAGAAGATACGATAGTTATTTGCAAGAGAAATCTCTCCCAAACATAAATATAAATATAGATATATAGATATATAATATGAATTATAAAAACAATGCTAATAACAACAGCATTTCCTGAAATTTCACACTGTATTAGGCATCATGTGTTATTTACATTATCTCATTCAAACTCCGCAAGAATAAAGTTTGGGCTGTTATTTCACATTTATAGACAATGAAAGTGGAAGTAACTTGGCCAAGTAGTAGAGGAAGAATAAGAAACCACATCTGTTTTGCTTGTTTTTGCCACTATATGATGCTATCTTTCTTGTCCCAGATATAAATCTGGTCCATGCTGTCCTACTGCTGATTTCATAAATCAATCCGTCGGGTGGAAATGACCAACACTCACAAAATCTCCAACTCACTCAAAAAAATGGACGCTTGGAACCCTGAGTTTCTATTGAGTATCATCCTCAGTGCCAATTTAGCACTTAGAGTACCGGGGTTCCTGCTTTTTCCCCTGGGACCCTGCATACTGCTAGGTCATTCATGTCCTCTCATGAAGCCAGGTCATTAAGGATCACCTTAGGTCTGACCCTTGTGTCAGGGAAAAGGAGCCTCTCCGCTCAGGCCTTCATATTGCAAAGCGGGCCTGTCCTTCCTAGATTCTGAGAATTTATGCTCAACCTTTATTTTTCATTTTGATGGCCCTGCACAGGCTGACATTTATGAACTGACACATAAAAGAAAATGAAAATCTGGTTCTGAACCACATGTCCGAGTCTATAAATGGGACCCTTTCCTAGATGTGTGGAAAATATAACTGCTATTTTTTCCTTCCCTCTTGGACTGTGAGTACAAGGGTCCTTCTTTCAGAATGGGCAGGGATGTCTATCAGGAGGTGTTTTTTTTTTTTCCCCCAACTCCACTTTTTTTCCAGATTATAATTTATATCTGAAAACATTTTTTATGGTTTAGAGCTTATTTTTAGAAGTATGAGGGGGGCCTCAGGCAAAATATTAAATACTCTGAATTTTTTGGAAACTTTCAACTTCTCAATTTCTATCCTTGGCTTCTAATCTGGACCTTGACCCTTTCAGTATCCCAGAAAGCCATCCTTATCCCCTGTTTAATGCTGTCAGGAAACACCTGAAGGAGGAGATGGCAGCTCTGATATTCGTCATTGGTAAGTGGCATCCTTCTGGAGATACAATTTCTATTCTTACTGAAGCTTTTTGTGCCGTAAATCACAGAAGCAGCAATTTCTAGGTTGAGGGAAACAGACCCATGGATACTTGGGGAGAGAGGGAGGGGTGGCACTACAGATTTATTTTATAGGCAGCCTCTGACCTCATCTATAGACACAGAAAAGCAGAGGAGACCCTTATTGTATCATCTTTATGGGAAGGTGGGATTTTGCATTGAAGAGATCCTAGACCACTGCTCCAGTTCATGTGCAGTGTCCTTTATGCAACACCCCTGACAAAGGAGCGTCAACCCTCTATTTGAATACCTCTGGTCATAGGGTGCTTACTACTTTAAAAAGGTGGCTGTTACTCTCTTCTGTTTCTTATCATGAAGCACATTCTTAGAGCCCATGGAGGGCTGGGATGCTCTCAAATCATCGGGAGAAAAAGCAGTGCTCTGTATTTGCCCTCCAAACAGATTACTTTCCAGGTGGGGTCACCATGTCTGGTGCAAAACTGAAGAGTGAAAGAACAATATGGGGCTCACAAGCATTTTTACTCACTCCTGGTAGGACCAGAAAGGATTTTGGAGATCTGGGGTCAAAGACTATTATAGATGAAACAGCAAAGTGTGATGGCTGAGGATATGGCCTCAGGATCCAGAGCATCTGGGTCCAAAGCCTGGCCCTACTACTTGCAGTCTGCATGAAGTTGGCCTTAGTTTCAGCATCTATAAAATGAAACTAATCATAGTATTTGTTTCATAGAGGTGTTGAGAGGATTAAATCATTTAATACATGGCAACACTGCCTAGTGCATAGTAAGCACTCAGTAAACTTTTCCTATTACTATTACTGTTGTTATTATTACTCTGGTTCAACCACTTACTGAGGATTCCTAAATATCTAAGTGCAAAATCGCCTCCTATTGGAATGCAGCACTTGGGGGTCAAACTCTTGCATTTGCAAATATCTCACTGTGTACTAAGTTGTTAACCTTCATAGTGCCCTTTGCCCCTCTCCAAAATCCTGTTGTCTGGGCACATCTTATTATTCCCCAGATTACAGATGGAAAACCTGAAGCTCAGAGAGGTCAGATGCTTTTCCCAAGGGCTCCGCTTAAAGGTCACATCTTCAGATATAGCTGTTTTCATCCACCCAATATAAAGCAGCCACACATTCCCCCTTCATATTTACTCTAAGATTATTGTCTGCATATGATTTACTATCATCTGGTATTTTCCTTATATTTCTATTGATGGTTTTGTTTATTTTCCCTCACGTCCCAGCTAGAAAATGAGTTCTCTATGTACAGCAGCCCTTTCTGTCTCCCTAAAAGAATCAATCCCCAGTACCTAGTTCCTTGTAGGCCTTTGGTAAACATGTGTTTTTTGTTTTTGTTTTAAAGATTTTATTTATTTATTTAGAGAGAGAGAGAACAAGTGGGGGTAAGGACAGAGGGAGAAGCAGATTCCCCACGGAGCAGGGAGCCCCATATGGGACTCGATCCCAGGACCCTGGGATCATGACCTGAGCCAAAAGCAGACACTTAACCGACTGAGCCACCCAGGTGCCCTGGTAAACATCTGTTGAAGGACTACATGAAGGACACCCGGGAGGCCTAACAGAATGAAACAGTATTTCTGTGAGAGCCACTGAAGGAGCTCACTTTGCATTCTAGCGCTGTCCCCAATTTCCTGACCCTGGGTAATTGACTTCCTGGCTCTAGTTAGTGCAATAGGAGTAACATCTCTACTTCCTTATAGCTGTGGTGAGGAAAAATAAAATGAAGTTTATAAACCACTTAGCATAGTGCCTGCACATCACAAGCACTCAGGAAATGGCAGCTCTTACTCATCTGAGGAGACAGGATTTGTGGGATTTGGGTCAGAATCCTTCCTGCCATGGGCTTTGCATGTGTAGGATGAATAACAGCTTTGATGGGCACAGGGAAGTCCAGTAAACTGAAAACCATCATCTTTCTGTTTCCTTTGCCTACTTCAAATTCAACAGTTATCTTTTAATGGAGAACTGAACCAAATGTTCTCATTATTTTCCTTCCAGACCAGTGCTCCTTCTGAAACCAAGTGTCTCAATTCCACCTCATATGTGACCATTTTATTTCTTCCCACTGGCGCAAGGAACATCTGAAAAGGAACCCTAGTGCAAGACACTTAATGGGATTGCAGGGAGGGCTTAGAGGTTGCCTAATGTGACTCTTTCCTATGTCGAGGAAACTGAGGCCAAGAGAGGGGCAGGGGTTTACTTCACACGACGCAGTGGACACGCCAGGACTTGAACCCAGGTCTATGTGATACGCTTTCTGCCACATTTTGCCACTGACACTTCTAGAGGAAAAACAGAACGCAGTTATGTCTCCAGCTCATCAACCTTCCTTTCTCCGTGACCACTTCCAAATGAAGAACAACGGCAGTTACAGGAATAAATTGTTACTGTCCCAATTGCCAACTGGGGACTCCTGATTCTAACATGTTTATATAAAAGAGTAGGCTACTCTCTGCTCTAATTGGTCATTTTTCCACTGACAGAGTTGCATGAGCTCAGCCTGAAGCAGGCAGTCTCACCGATATATGTATGTTTTAAATTACTGGGGCCAATACGGAAAGAAAACTATTCCTTACTTTTTGTTTTGACCTCCCCGTTTAGCCATGGCTCTTTGAGAGAGGACTTCACTTACTGAACAACCCGCTCAGTGGCATCAGTAACTTTTTAGATTCTTTTTAAGAGGACTTCATATGACACTCAATTTTTGATTCCCCAATAAAACAACACAGCTGTTCCCTTGCTACTCGTCTCTCACCAGGAGCCGCAAAATCATATTTAATCAACTCTGCTTTAAAAGCCATCCACTTTCCTTTAGGGCTCTGGCAGGCTTCCCTGGGCCAGGATGGCCCCTGCTCACATGTCAGCAGCATCAGCCCAGCCCAGGCGGGAGGAGCTGCCATTTTTTGAGCACTTACTCATGCCCCAGGCCCTCTACTGGGTACTTCACATTTAAGATTTCATTTAATCCACCTTGCCCTCCCATGAGGTAGGAATTATTCTCAGATTTAAAGACAAGGGAACCGAGCCTTAAGAATGTAAAGTCATTTGTCCAAAGTCATAGTAACAAGAGAGAGAACTGGGATTCAGCCAAGTACTCTCAAATTCCAAAATTGGAGCATTTCTGACTTTTCAGTCTGGCTTTCCACATAAGGAAGTACCACAGAATTGGCTCACAGTGTGAGCCAATTTGATCAGCCTATCAAAGCTTGTCAACAGAAAGTCCCTGCCCAACGCTATAGGTCCTAAATTCCCTTAGGCTCACAGCTTTGTCGGACTACAATGAATTTTCTGTTAGAATGGGAATACCTTTTGGGTCATCTTTTATTCAATAATCCTTGATGGTAACCATATACAGTTCACTCTCCAAGGTGAGGTGGGGGGATACAGAGATGAAATGGGTATGAATATTGTCCTCAAGAAGCTCAAAGTCTAGGAATAGATATATATAATAAAAACGTAAGTCATTCTGATGAGACGTAGAAAGTGTAGGTAGGTATTATGAATATTACAAGTATTACAAGTACAAAGTATTACAAGGCATCATATTAGGCTTTACAGATGAGTGTAATAGTCAAGATAATTACACTAGCTACTGTGACATATAGCCCCCCGAATTAATAGCTTAACATCATAAGAATGTCTTCCTTACTTTCTGTTGGAATTAGGTAATGTTTTCTTCTACACGGTGACTCGGGATACAGTCTTCTTACATCACATGGCTCACTTTGAGAGTCCTATGTTTCTAGCCATGTGAGCAGGGAAGACAGAGCAAGTGGAAGATAAGAGTGGAAGGTTGAGGGCCCAGGCGTGGAAGAGGCTTACTTCATTTCACTCACATCCCAGTGGGCAGACTAAATAACATGGTCCCAAAATAAGTGCACTGGAGGGATGGGGAATGTGTTCTTCCTGTATACCCAGGACAGAAGGTTTGTTGAACACATAGCATTGTTTCTGTCAGGGATAGTGACATAAATATTGCAGAATTGTTAATTGAACAAGTTGAAGGACAAGCAGGATGTAGATAGTGTAGGGGATGTTCAAGAAACACTTTGATTCAAAAAACATCTGGTTTGGAAAGATAGCTGATATCAGATGTGGAAAGGCCTTGAATGACAAGCATTTCCCAAAACATATTTTCCTCACTGTTAGTGAGTATGATGTTAAGAGTGGTTTGAGTGAGCAAACGGATTTTGGAAAAGCTGGCTTATCAAATTGTTATTGTTTTAATTCCTGTAGGAGTTCTTGAGATTTTTGGAGATAGGTATGGTATGTCAGTTATAGTAAACCTTTTGGATCGCAAAAACTCTTTTTCCACAGAGTATCTTACAAGATTGTTGTTTTGTGAAATGTGTTTTGTATAAGGAATCTCAGGCAATGAAGAACCATTAAGCAGGAGATAACAATGATTAGAACTGTTTTTATTTTTATTTTATTTTATTTTTTAAAGATTTTATTTATTTATTTGACAGAGAGAGAGAGAGAGAGAGAGAGACAGCAAGAGAGGGAACACAAGCAGGGGGAGTGGGAGAGGGAGAAGCAGGCTTCCCGCTGAGCAGGGAGCCCGATGTGGGGCTCGATCCCAGGACCCTGGGATCATGACCTGAGCCGAAGGCAGACGCTTAACAACTGAGCCACCCAGGCGCCCCTAGAACTGTTTTTAAAACATATAAGCCAGAGATGCGTTTCAATTTGATCTGTTGGTAACAGTTGGCAACAGCGTTGCTGGGAGAGGAATCAGGAAGCCTTCTCTGAACCTACCTGGGAAAACGTGGTGATTAAAAATGTAAACATGTGATGGCTGATTTTACACATCAACCTAGCTAGGCTGTGGTGCCCAGCTGCTTGGTCAGACAATAGTCTAGACGTTGGTCAAAGGTATTTTGTATTTATGATGGACATTTACAATCTGTGTCTTTATTCACTTATTTTACAATCAGTGTTTTTTAAAAAAGATTACCCTTGATAATGTGTCTCACCCAATCAGTTGAAGGCCTTAAGGCTTTGAGGTTTCCCAGAGAAGAAGGAATTCTGCTTCAAGAAGGTTCAAGAAGGTAACATATAAATCCTGCCTGAGTTTCCAGCCTGCTGGCCTACCCTACAAATTTCAGACCCAGTAGGCCCCTCAATCATGCAAGCCAATGCCATATATATATAATCCATACATAATCTTCTTTTCTTGCCTTAGGTGAAGGTACCAAGTTGGGTAAGAAGAGAGCTTGGGTATCTGTAAGGGGTGTCTACACCAAAACAGGGAAGGAATTCAGTAAGAGGAAGATACGAGTTCTGCTTTGGAATTCTGTGCTTTAGATGTCAACAGGGCAACCAACCCTTAGAAGTACATTCATTCACACATAAAGAGAAGCCAGCATTATTTCCAGTGTGTAAAAATATTTTGGTGATAAGGGCATGACTCGTTTAGGATCTCTGACAGATACACCTGAAAGTCCCTAAGAGTTTCCTGAGGATGAAATCTGGGAGAAAAGCCTCTACTGACATGGGGACAAGAAGAGCTACTTTGTTCTGAAAGGCAGCAGGGACCACTGGCACTAAATGTCCAAGACACACCTGAGTGGGGTGTGAGTTAAAAGAGAGAGGAGACTGGACATAGAGAAAGGAGGAGATGAATGTCACTGGGGGAAAGCTGAATGGAGCCGAGGCACTGGTCATGACTGGGACCTCCAGGGTGATGGGTGACGGTCTCACCACCAGGAGAATGGAGTGATTGATTAATACATGTGTGCATGGTGAGCCCCTTCTCATGTGGTTATGAGAACCACAGGAAGCTCTTCACTGACACAGCTCAACAACTGCATATTGATTTCTCACAAGGCTGAAGGCACTAACTAGACACTAGGGTTGTACAGGGGAAAGACATGAGTCCAGCCTTGTTTTGAATCAGTGTTCTGATAGCACCCTGAACTTAACCTTTCACCACTCATGGGTGTAATGAGGTAGCTTTGTTCTTACATTCATTCAACAAGGATTTATTGAGTTCAACAATGAGCCACATGCCCTGTTCTTGGCATGAGAAATAAATTAGTGAACAAAAATAGCAAAACTCCTTGCCCTCATGGAGCTAACATTTTAGTGTGGGTGACAAGAAATTCCGTGATAATAAATAAATACACTATTTGACAAGATGAGTCATAATATGTCAAGGGGGAAAAAAAAGCAGCTGTGTCAATCAGGAGAAGCCAGGTTATGATGCAGCAACAAACAACTCTGAGATCTCAATGTCTTCTTCCGCAGGTCCAATATCCATCATGGGTCAAGGGGGGCCTCTGCTTCCTCATCCTCACTGTCTTCCTCACTCTAGGACCCAGGTTGATGGAGCAACCAATATCTGTAATATTGCTGGTAGCCTTAGCATAAGGGGGGGAAAAAAAAGAGATCCCTGCTGGGTCTCACATTGGCAGGGCAATACTCAGCCTGGAAGGGACACACATCACTTCCAATATAACTCACCGGACTGAACTGATTACTTGGATTGACCCAATATATGGAATCAGAAAGCACAGTCCTATCATGTGTCTTGATTAAAGGGAAATCTATACATTTGGCAAATGATGAAAGAGCCATTGGGTCACAGTAAAAACTTTGGCTTTTCTCATGAATAAAATGAGAAGCCATTGGAGATCATGAACAGAAAAGTGAGTGTACGATGAAACAGGCCTTTGTTTGTATCTTGGCTCTGTCACTTACAAGGTGTGTTTTGGGTTACCGTGAACTGGGATAAGACAACCTACCTTACTGTGCTGGAATGGAGATTAAATGAGGTATATATATATATGTATATGTACATAGGTAGATATATACATATATATATATGTATATAATGTCCGGCATAGAATAAATTTCTGTAAAAAGATGGTGATATGGTGAATTTACTATAGATCAATTTGTTTCTTTGAATAAAGATTAATTTCTTCAAAAGCAAAAATGATGTCTTACTCATCAATGAATTCCTAAGGCCAACATGAGGTTTGACCCACTTTATCCTCTTACCATATGCAGTTAATTCTTCAAAGTATGGCTGAATGTAGGGGTAAGAAGCAGAGGGTGTCTGTGTATGTTATTTCTCCTAATTCACCATTTTCTCCAAAAAAGGGGGCTGTTGCCTTGAATATGGGAAGGTCAGGATAGCAATGCATAAGGCACGGTTAATGATTAAGCTGCAGCATTCCAGCGGCAGAATCTAGCAGACGCATGTTCTCTGTGGCCTCGCAGCTTGGGGGACTGTTTGGAACAGGGTTAGCTGTCACCTTCTATTTCTGAAATAAGATATGTCCTGCCCAGAGCTGACACATCTGTCAGCCCCACAGACTCTTCATTCAAAGACAAAGGTAGGCCAGCAGCAGTACCAATGCCTAGAGATAGAATTACAGGAAACCTGAAAAATCTTGCTCTGAGTGTGTGTCACCACTATGAATAGAGGCTCCAGGGTCCAGGGTCAAGCGAATGCACAATGCAGAAATCAGGAGTGGTTTTCTTTTTTTATAATTTTTTTAAAGATTTTATTTATTTATTTGGTAGAAAGCAGGAGAGAATGTAAGAGAAAGCACAAGCAGGGGGAGCAGCAGAGGGAGAGGGAGAAGCAGGCTTCCCGCCAAGCAGGGAGCCTGATGCGGGGCTGGATCCCAGGACCCTGGGATCATGACCTGAGCCGAAGGCAGATGCTTCACTGACTGAGCCACCCAGGCGCCCCAGGAATTGTTTTCTTACACTCCACTGTATGTGTCATCTCTCACTGTGTCCACAGCCCTCCCATCTCAATCTGGCAGTGATGCTAACTGTGATCCAACCAATAGGCTCTTTTCCTTATCATCATCCTTGTTTTTTCTCCAGAGATGCTCATCTTTCATATTATTGAACACATTCAGCTAGGAGTTGTGCATTTAGAGAGAGAAGCATATCATCAGGTAAGCTATGACGGTCATACTGCTCGGTTTGCTTAGGAGACTCATGGCTTTTGCCTAATGCCCAGGGATAATTATTAACAGTGTCTTCCTCTGTTCTCAAATTTTTCTCAGTTAGGGAGATATGTAAGATCATTAATTATAGCAGAATTTTATCCTTTTTTAAAGGGTCACAAAAAGACTAAATATTATCAAGCCTTTCCATCAGAGTGACCCTAGAGTTAGCTTAAATGTTCATATGATATTAGAGTTGTGAGGGGATTGGTGGTCAACTAGAATAACCGCCTGGGGCCCCTGGACAGGAGGGGATTGTCACAGCATGTCCACTGAGGTAGCAGTCTGCTCTGCTGCCAATCGCAACTGGAGCTGGATCTCCCCATCAAGCTGAGGTGTTATGTTCTTCCTCTTCTGGGAGAGGCAAAGTAGTGGGGATAAAACACCAAGTCTCAGGCCTCTGATGACCCTCAGTTCCAAACTTGATTTTGTCAACTAATTTATGACAATTTACCTCTTAATTTCAAGTTCTTAACAAGAAAAATAATATATGGGCGGAGCAAGATGGCGGAGGAGTAGGAGACCTGGATTTCGTCTGGTCTCAGAAATTCAGCTGAATGGGGATCAAACCATTCTGAACACCTACGAACTCAACAGGAGATCGAAGAAGAGAGTAGCAACAACTCTCTGAACAGAGAAGCGACCACTTACTAGAAGGTAGGACATGCGGAGAAGTGAATCTGAGGCGATATTCAGGAGGATAACGGCGGGAGAGGGGGCTCCGTCGGCCGCTTCTGGCAAGTGATAGAGCCGCAGAGCACAAAATCGGACCTTTTAGAAGTCGGCTCCGCTGAAAGACGTCGCTCCAGTGGCTAAGCGGGGGTGGAACCCTCACGGGACAGTGTGGTCTCAGGACCCTCGGGGTCACAGAAAGACAGGGGTGCCTGAGTGCGGCAGAGCTCCCAGGTATCGGAGCCGGGAAGCCGGCTGCAGAGACGGAGCCAAGGCGCGGGCTCTCAGCTTGGGTTGGCCATAAACTGTGATCCGCGGCCCAGTCGGGCCACTGCTCCTCCAGCAGGGACCCAACAAGCGGCAGAGCCGGGGAGACTCCCCTTCCTCCCCAGGGAGGAGCGGCGCGGGAGCGCACCGCAGGGATCTGCTGGGTTTGGAGACTCCACACGGGGTCGGGTGCCAGAGATAGAAACGCTCGGTCACAGGCCGGGTGAGCACGGAGTGCGGCCGGAGACCGGGGAGACGGGAGTGATTGACTGCTTTTCTCTGGGGTCGCAATGAGGAGCGGTGCCCCGAGTTCTCGGCTCCTCCAGGCAGAGATTGGGAGGCCACCATTTTCACTCTCGTCCTCCAAAGCTGTACCGAGAGCTTGCAGGGAACAAAACCTCCCGAGAGCAAACCCCAGCTGATTGCTTAGCCCAGACTCACAAGGGCGGGGCAATTCCGCCTCCGGGAAAGACATTTGGGAACCATGGCAACAGGCCCCGCCCCCAGAAGATCAGCACAAACAGCCAGCCAAGACCAAGTTTACCGATCAAGGAGAACGGGAGAACTCCAGCGCTAGGGGAATACTGCACATAGAATTCACGGCTTTTTTACCATGATTCTTTAGTTTTTCAAAGTTAATTTTTTAACTGTTTTTTCTTAATTTTTCTTTTTCCCTTTTTCAACCAACATCTTATCAATCCCTTAAAAAAATTTTTTTTTTATTTTTCATTTTTAGAGTCATATTCTATCCCTTCATAGTAGTTACCCTTATTTTTGGCATATATATATATATACATATATATATATGTTGTTCACTCTTTAAAATTTTGAGATAGTTTCTTCTAACACATCAAAATATACCCTAAATCTCTAGTGTATGGCTTTGTTCTAGTCTTCTGCCTGATCACATTCTCTCCCTTTTTTTTTTTAAATCTTCCTCTTTCTTTTCTCAAACAACTTATCAATTCCTTTTATAAAATCTTTTATAATTTTCATCTTTACAGTCATCTTCCATCCCTTCATTGTATCAACCCTTATTTTGTACATATATAAATCTTTCTTTACAATTTTAGGAGGCACTATCTTCTAACAGATCAAAATACACCCAAAATCTAGTGTGTGGCACTGATCTGTACACTAGCCTGATCATATTTGATCATATTGTTTTTTTTTGTTTTGTTCTGTTTTTGTTTGTTTTTATCTTTTTCTTTTTTTTTCTCTTTCTTTTTTCTTTCTTTCCCTTTCTTTTCCCCTGGTTTCAGGTCTCTTCTGATTTGTTTAGAGTATATTTTCTGGGGCGGTTGTTAACCTGTTAGCATTTTGTTCTCTCATTCATCTATTCTCCTCTGGACAAAATGACAAGATGAAAGAAATCACCTCAGCAAAAAGAACAAGAGGTAGTACCGTCTGCCAGGGTCCTACTCAATACAGACATTAGTACGATGTCGGACCTAGAGTTCAGAATCATGATTTTAAAGATACTAGCTGGGCTTGAAAAAAGCATGGAGGTTATTAGAGACACCCTTCCTGGAGAAATAAAAAAACTAAAATCTAACCAAGTCGAAATCAAAAAGGCTATTAATGAGGGGCAATCAAAAATGGGGGCACTAACCTCTAGGATAAATGAGGCAGAAGAGAGAATCAGTGATATAGAAGACCAAATAATGGAAAATAAAGAAGCTGAGAAAAAGAGAGATAAACAACTACAGGATCACAGGGCAGAATTCGAGAGATAAGCGATATCATAAGATGAAACAACATTAGAATAATTGGGATCCCAGAAGAAGAAGAAAGAGAGAGAGGGGCAGAAGGTATATTGGAGCAAATTAGAGCAGAGAACTTCCCTCATGTGGGGGAGGAAACAGGCATCAAAATCCAGGAGGCACAGAGAACCCCTCTCAAAATCAATAAAAATAGGTCAACACCCCAACATTTAAGAGTAAAACTTACGAGTCTCAGAGATAAAGAGAAAATCTTGAAAGCTGCTCGGGAGAAGAGATATGTAACCTAAAGGTAGAAACATTAGATTGGCAACAGACCTATCCACAGAGACCTGGCAGGCCAGAAAGGACTGGCATGATATCTTCCGAGCACTAAACGAGAAAAATATGCAGCCAAGAATATTATATCCAGCTAGGCTCTCATTGAAAATTGAAGGAGAGATCAAAAGCTTCCAGGACAAACAAAAACTAAAGGAATTTGCAAACACAAAACCAGCCCTCCAAGAAATATTGAAAGGGGTCCTCTAAGCAAAGAGAGAGCCTAAAAGCAGCATAGACCAGAAAGGAACACAGACAATATACAGTAACAGTCACCTTACAGGCAATACAATGGCACTAAATTCATATCTTTCAATAGTTACCCTGAATGTAAATGGGCTAAATGCCCCAATCAAAAGACACAGGCTATCAGACTGGATTAAAAAATAAGACCCATCGATATGCTGTCTGCAAGAGACTCATTTTAGACCCAAAGACACCCCCAGATTGAAAGTGAAGGGGTGGAAAACCATTTACCATGCTAATGGACACCAAAAGAAACCTGGGGTGGCAATCCTTATATCAGACAAGTTAGATTTTAAAACAAAGACTGTAATAAGAGATGAGGAAGGACACTATATCCTACTTAAAGGGGCTATCCACCAAGAAGATCTAACAAGTGTAAATATCTATGCCCCTAACATGGGAGCAGCCAATTATATAAGGCAATTAATAACAAAAGTGAAGAAACACGTTGACAACAATACAATAATAGTGGGGGACTTTAACATCCCCCTGACTGAAATGGACAGATCATCTAAGGAAATAAAGAATTTAAATGACACACTGGACCAAATGGACTTCACAGACATATTCAGAATATTCCATTCCAAAGCAACAGAATACACATTCTTCTCTAGTGCCCATGGAACATTCTCTAGAATAGATCACATCCTAGGTCACAAATCAGGTCTCAACCGGTACCAAAAGATTGGGATTATTCCCTGCATAATTTCAACCACAATACTTTGAAACTACAACTCAATCACCAGAGGAAAGTCGGAAAGAACTCAAATACATGGAGGCTAAAGAGCATCCTACTAAAGAATGAATGGGTCAACCAGGAAATTAAAGAAGAATTAAAAAAAAAACATGGAAACCAATGAAAATGAAAACAGCACTGTTCAAAATCTTTGGGATATAGCAAAGGCAGTCCTGAGAGGAAAGTACATAGCAATACAAGCCTTTCTCAAGAAACAGGAAAGGTCTCAAATATACAACCTAACCCTACACCTAAAGGAGCTGGAGAAAGAACAGCAAATAAAGCCTAAACCCAGCAGGAGAAGAGAAATAATCAAGATCAGAGCAGAAATCAATGAACTAGAAACCAAAAGAACAGTAGAACAGATCAACGAAACTAGGAGCTGGTTCTTTGAAAGAATTAACAAGATTGATAAACCCCTGGCCAGACTTATCAAAAAGAAAAGAGAAATGACCCAAATCAACAAAATCATGAATGAAAGAGGAGAGATCACAACCAACACCAAAGACATACAAACAATTATAAGAACATATTATGAGCAACTCTATGCCAGCAAAGTAGATAACCTGGAAGAAATGGGTGCATTCCTAGAGATGTATCAACTACCAAAATTGAACCAGGAAGAAATAGAAAACCTGAACAGACCTATAGCCACTAAGGAAATTGAAGCAGTCATCAAAAATCTCCCAACAAACAAAAGCCCAGGGCCAGATGGCTTCCCAGGGGAATTCTATCAGACATTTCAAGAAGAATACCTATTCTTCTGAAACTGTTCCAAAAAATAGAAATGGAAGGAAAACTTCCAAACTCCTTTTATGAGGCCACCATTACCTTGATCCCAAAACCAGACAAAGACCCCATGAAAAAGGAGAATTACAGACCAATATCCTTGATGAACATGGATGCAAAAATTCGCACCAAAATACTAGCCAATAGGATCCAACAGTACATGAAAAGGATTATTCACCACAACCAAGTGGGATTTGTCCCTAGGCTGCAAGGCTGGTTCAACATCCGCAAATCAATCAACGTGATACAATACATTAACAAAAGAAAGAACAAGAATCATATGATCCTCTCAATAGATGCAGAAAAAGCATTTGACAAAGTACAACATCCTTTCTTGATCAAAACTCTTCAGAGTATAGGGAAAGAGGGTACATACCTCAATATCATAAAAGCCATCTATGAAAAACCTACAGCGAATATCATTCTCAATGGGGAAATGCTGAGAGCTTTTCCCCTAAGGTCAGGAACGCGGCAGGGATGTCCACTCTCACCACTGCTATTCAACATAGTATTAGAAGTCCTAGCCACAGCAATCAGACAACAAAAAGAAATCAAAGGCATCCAAATCGGCAAAGAGGAAGTCAAACTCTCACTCTTTGCAGATGATATGATACTGTACGTGGAAAACCCAAAAGACTCCACCCCAAAACTGCTAGAACTCATACAGGAATTCAGTAAAGTAGCAGGATATAAAATCAATGCACAGAAATCAGTGGCATTCCTATACACCAACAACAAGACAGAAGAGAGACAAATCAAGGAGTCTATCCCATTTACAATTGCACCCAAAACCATTAGATACCTAGGAATAAATCTAACCAAAGAGGCAAAGGATCTGTACTCAGAAAACTATAAAATACTCATGAAAGAAATTGAAGAAGACACAAAGAAATGGAAAAACGTTCCATGCTCATGGACTGGGAGAACCAACATTGTGAAGATGTCAATGCTACCTAGAGCAATCTACACATTCAATGCAATCCCCATCAAAATACCATCCACTTTTTTCAAAGAAATGGAACAAATAATCCTAAAATTTGTATGGAACCAGAAGAGACCCCGAATAGCCAGAGGAATACTGAAAAAGAAAAGCAAAGCTGGCGGCATCACAATTCCGGACTTCCAGCTCTATTACAAAGCTGTCATCATCAAGACAGTATGGTACTGGCACAAAAACAGATGCATAGATCAATGGAACAGAATCGAGAGCCCAGAAATGGACCCTCAACTCTATGGTCAACTTATTTTTGACAAAGCAGGAAAGAATGTCCAATGGCAAAAAGACAGTCTCTTCAACAAATGGTGTTGGGAAAATTGGACAGCCACATGCAGAAGAATGAAACTGGACCATTTCCTTACACCACACACAAAAATAGACTCCAAGTGGTTGAAAGACCTAAGCGTGAGACAGGAGTCCATCAAAATCCTAAAGGAGAACAGAGGCAGCAACCTCTTCAACCTCAGCCGCAGCAACTTCTTCCTAGAAACATCGCCAAAGGCAAGGGAAGCAAGGGCAAAAATGAACTATTGGGATTTCGTCAAGATAAAAAGCTTTTGCACAGCAAAAGAAACAGTCCACAAAACCAAAAGACAACCGACAGAATGGGAGAAAATATTTGCAAACGACATATCAGATAAAGGGCTAGTATCCAAAATCTATAAAGAACTTATCAAACTCAACACCCAAAGAACAAATAATCCAATCAAGAAATGGGCAGACGACATGAACAGACATTTTTCCAAAGAAGACATCCAAATGGCCAACAGACACATGACAAAGTGCTCAACATTGCTCGGCATCAGGGAAATCCAAATCAAAACCTCCATGAGATACCACCTCACACCAGTCAGAATGGCTAAAATTAACAAATCAGGAAACGACAGATGTTGGCGGGGATGTGGAGAAAGGGGAACCCTCCTACACTGTTGGTGGGAATGCAAGCTGGTGCAACCCCTCTGGAAAACAGTATGGAGGTTCCTCAAACAGTTGAAAATAGAGCTACCATACCATCCAGCAATTGCACTACTGGGTATTTACCACAAAGATACAAAGGTAGGGATCCGAAGGGGTATGTGCACCCCAATGTTTATAGCGGCCATGTCCACAATAGCCAAACTGTGGAAAGAGCCAAGATGTCCATCGACAGATGAATGGATAAAGAAGAAGTGGTATATATACACAATGGAATATTATGCAGCCATCCAAAGGAATCAGATCTCTCCATTTGCAACGATGTGGATGGAACTGGAGGGTGTTATGCTGAGTGAAATAAGTCAATCAGAGAAAGATATGTATCATATGACCTCACTGATATGAGGAATTCTTAATCTCAGGAAACAAACTGAGGGTTGCTGGAGTGGTGGGGGGTGGGAGGGATGGGGTGGCTGGGTGATAGACATTGGGGAGGGTATGTGCTATGGTGAGTGCTGTGAATTGTGCAAGACTGTTGAATCACACATTTGTACCTCTGAAACAAATAATGCAATATATGTTAAGAAAAAAAAAGAAGATAGCAGGAGGGGAAGAATGAAGGGGAGTAAATCGGAGGGGGAGAAGAACCATGAGAGATGATGGACTCTGAAAAACAAACTGAGGGTTCTAGAGGGGAGGGGCATGGGGGGTGGGCTAGTCTGGTGATGGGTATTAAAGAGGGCACGTTCTGCGTGGAGCAGTGGGTTTTATGCACAAACAATGAATCATGGAACACTACATCAAAAACTAATGATGTAATGTATGGTGATTAACATAACAATAAAAAATTAAAAAAAATAAATAGTGGGACAATGGAGACAAAATGTTATGGATTGGATGATCAGAACTCTGAGGAAAATAAAACCAATGGTTGTAAAATACTAGAATTAAATTCACCAAAATATGAATGATGATTACATTTGGAAGGTGAAAAAAAAAAAGAATATATGACTTAGCCAGATTGTTGTAAAATTTAATCACATAATGGGTGAAACTGTTCAACATAACTTATTGATAATAATTTAGAGCATCTATTAATATTATTGATAAAATAAAAATTTACTTTTCAAATCACTGCAAATACAAGCACCTGAAGTCTACTAGAGAGCGTGCATTGGTGGATTTGAACTGTTGAGGGAATTCTAAGCAAACCTTTCATCTTGGGTCTGAAATATATATACAGCATAAATTGGTCTCAGAATATTTTATTTTGATTGGGACAGAAGGGGTCTTAGATATGGGAAAGAAAGAAGAAAAAGAAATCTGAATACAGCCCAGGCATTAGAATGAGTGATAAGATACTCCCCCAACCTGAGATCCGCATTTACATAATACATAAATGGATGTGCTACCATCCCATTGCAAAATAGGCAAGATAGGAAAATGATGCAAGCTGTCTTAGAGAAGTTAGAGCCATTATTATTATTATTAGTGTTTAGTTGGGGTTTATTGTGTGCAGAACAGATCACTGAGAGCAGCTGCAGAAGTATAGCAGCCACTGCTGCAAGTGAAAAGGAATTCGACCAAATCCAACTGTTGGCAAGAACAAGTCAAGGTGAAACAAACTGAGTGCAATCTGCTACTATTGTCATAATAGTTGGGTACGCTGAGCCAAGTGCCTCATGCAGGTACGGTGGGCCCTGCTCCACATGTCCTGCACAGTGCTGAAGCACTGCGGTAGCCCCCTCGCCCATGAGCTGGGTTAGATTCTGATACTCAAATGGATGCATTTTACTCATGAGCACTTCAGCCCAAAGCACAGCGTTTCAAGCCTTGGTCTTGCCTCTTTGTGATTTTTTTTCCCCCAATAAGTTACAGCCCAGCTTGATATTCTGGGGTGAGAGCACACCACGGAGTCTAACCCTAAGTGCTAAGGCATTACCTAAAATTTGGGCTTAACCTGTTTTGGGGAGTCATGTTTTTTTAAATATTTATTTTATTCATTTGAGAGAGAGAGAGAGACAGGCAGAGAGTGAGAGAGCCCAAGCAGGAGTGGGAGGGGCAGAGAGAGAGAGGCAATCTCAACCAGACGCCCTGCTGAGCATGGAGCCTGACACAGAGCTCAATCTCATGACCCATGAGATCACAATCTGGGCTGAAATCAAGAGCCAGATGCTTAACCAACTGAGCCACCCAAGCACCCAACTGGGGAGTCATATTTGTTTAGGGAGTTGGAATTTATCTTAGAGAAATGCAAGGAACCACTGGAGAGAGACTTCAGATTATGGTTTTGAGACCATCTGGATTAAATCACTTGGAAATCATCTTTAGAATGCTGATTTCTGGGCCTTCTCATTATCTAATGGAACCTATACCATTTGACTATTTGGGAATGGGATCTGAAGACTTGTAAACTCACGTGGTATTACTATCCTCATGAATGTTTAGAAACCACTAGGTTAGTGGCTCTGTGAACAATTCAGTGTAATGAAGGGAAATAACCTTCATCAAGACCCAGTAATGGTAGGTGGCACTATCTTCATTTGATGCTTGAGACAACTGAGGGTCAGAGGAAGTATAGTCAGCACAAGACCCAAAGGATTTGGTTACAAAAGAGGGAAATCATTGTTTGCCACCTCTCAAGTGAAGTGGCAGTGAGATGCTTTCCCAGATTCCCATCTTCTTGAACCAGTGGACTTGGGGAGGAGAGATGATTTAGGATGGAAAAACTTATTTTGATTATTTGGAGAAATTTCTATTAAAAATCTGAAAAAAAAATGATAACCAAGCACAAAATAATCCCTACCACCTTGAATAAGTCCCATTGCCCCTGCCACCTCTGATTATATCTAGAAGTCAGAGGCATTTGCCAGGGGCAAAAGTAACTATTGATTGCCTTGAGTCTGTGTTTTAATTCATGTTCAAGGAATTGGAAAACACTTCAATTTTCGGGAAATAGAAACTCACAGGTTACTGAGCAGATGGCAATTTCCCCTCTGCCTCCTGCCTAAAAACACACATTGGGTGTGTCACAAGCAAAGCCCAGCCTGGTCATAGCTCTATTACTCAGTCCTGAAGCATTTGCTTCTGTATTTATCATGCAGCTGAGAATATAAAGATAGATCTTAGACATTTGTAGTGAGGCAGTTTCAGGAGACTGCAGGGGCAGCATCTCAGCATAGAATCTGAAGAAAGAGCATTCATTTTTGGAGTAGGTTTGATTTATGGAAATGGACCCTTGGGTCCTTTGCTTTGGAGGACCGTTCTCATCTCATCAGTTTGTTTCTTGCCACTGCCCAGAAAGCAATCATTCATTCACTCCTTTCTTATTCAACCCCAGAGAGCATTGCCTGCTGATTTACAGAAAAGATTTTCAAACTTTAATGTGCATACAAATCACCTGAGGATCTTGTTAAAATGCAGATCATGATCCAACAAGCCTGAGATTCTGCATTTCTAACCAGTCCCAGGTGACATCATGCCCGCTAGTTGGTAGACCACACGGAGTGACCAGGTCTTAGAGCACAGCCCAAGTTCACATCCAAGCTTTACCACTCACTAGTTATGGGACCATGGAAACATTCCTCATTTTAAACATTTGTATATAATGTTCACAGAAAAAGAGAGTGCCTAACACAGGACTGTTTTAAGGACCCAATATTGGTAGGTGCAAAGTGTTAAAATAATTTCTTGTAACATCATGCTATATCAACAGATGTTTGTTATCATTATAACCAGGCATTTATTGCATGCCTATCAGATGCCAGGGCTTTAGGAAAAGAAACAGAATATATGATTTTTATTCTCTTACATCTAATAGCTTCGAAGTGGTCAGTAAAATGGATAGGCGACATATGGATACATAAATTCCATAAGTTCTCAGGTGGGCCAATGCATGCTGTGATGGCAGGAATACTGGTTATGGGCTCAGGAAGGCTGGGGACTCCTTTTCCTTTATCATAAAGGATTTTGTGCAAGCCCCCTTCTTTCTCTGGAATGCTGTTTTCCCATTTGTAACAGAAAAATTATACCAGACCATATAGTCCTATATTCTAAGTCATGACTTGTAAGTTTTTTGATCTTGGTTGATTTGTTAAACTCCTAGGTCTTATTTTCCTCATTTATAAAGTTAAGATAATAATATGACAGTTGAGATGATTATATATTAGTATAAATTGTTTAGATCATTATCTTGCTTCTTTGAACACTCAGTAATACTCCTCCCTCTTCATCTTCCTCCTGCCCCTCCTTTCCTGGCTCTCTTTTCTTACTCTGTCTTACCAGCTCTGTGACCTTAGCCAATTCATATCTGCCACTACTCAGGCCTTTCTGAAACTGCTTAACTATATGTGGTACTTATTTTCAAATTTTATTTAGAGTGGTTCACAAAGCCAGCCAATCAATTCTTTAAACTAGAGGTCATCAGATTTTTTTTTTCCCCTGAAAGGGCCAGACAGTAAATATTTTAGCCTTTGCCATAGACAATATGTAAACAGACGGTTGTGGCTGTGATCCAATTAAATATTATTTACAAAAAAAGGAGGTAGGCTGGATTTGATGTAGAGGCCACAGTTTGCTCACCCCTGCTTTAAATTAAAGAAACTGTAAATGTTCTGTGATTTATGAGAAAGTAAGTTTCTTCCAACACAAACCTTTGGTCCATAAAATGCATGACATTGTAGGAAAAGTACATGGCTCTGAGCTCTTCCCCATCCATCTGCAGCCCTGCCCTTACTCTAAGAACCCCACAGCTTTAGAACCACAAAGTCTTACTTTAGAGGAGGGATTCTGAGGTCAAATCTCATCTTTTTACAGCTAGGGTAAACTGAAGTCCAAAGAGGAGAACTGATTTACTCAGTCAACTGCTCCAGGGACAGAGCTAGCACCAGAAAATTAGTCTCCTGACTTGAAATCGGGTACCATATATTTTTTCTCTTTAGTCTGAAAAGAGAAATAATTTCCTTAAGAGAGAGGGAAACAACAACAACAAACCCTTCATTTCCACTGGTGTTTTAATACAGAAATGGATTTTTTTCAGTCTGTTAATGGATAAGCCATAGCCACACATAAAAACACTACTATGTCTGCCTAATGGAAATCCCAGTTCCCTGTCCTTGTCATTTGGAGCTCATAGTAAAGGTCTCCTTTCATTTCTAGCAAAACAGAAAAACACCCTCCTCTTACATCTTCTCAGATTCCAGAAGCATTTCTTTGGCAGTAAATCAGCAGTGAATGAGATGGCTAGTCACATCCATCCACATCCTATCCCAAAAGAAGAAATGGGGACAGAAAGCCCTGGAAAAGCGCTGCTAGAACCTGAATGGAAATATTTCCTCTCTTTTAAATGTGCCATTTATGATTTCTTTATCCTGGCCTTGCTGAGCTGTGCTGGGGTAAAATAAATAAAAAATAATAATAACAAAGTACGATTTATTGAGCATGTAGTATTTACCGGGCATTGCACTAAATGCCTTAATCATATGTGGAAGCATTATGAATCTCATTGTAAAGATAAAGAAACTAAGGCACACACACAAAAAAGATAGGAAAAGGATTATGCTCAGATTCTCCCTCCAGATAACAGGGACAAAATTCTGACATAGCAATTAATGATGTGGACGTATATGATTCCATTTATATGAAATGTCCAGAAAAGTCAACCTGTAGTGATGGAAAGCAGATTAGTGACTGCCTGAGGCTGGGGGTGGTGACGAGGAGTGACGGAAGTGGCCATGAGAGTCACTCTTGGGCTGATGGGAATGTCCTAACATTGTATTGTGTGATGGCTGCACAAGTTTGTAAATTTACCTGTAATCATAGATTGCATTACACTTGAAATTAGTGAATTTTATGGTAAGTAAATTGAATGTCAATAAAGCTGTTAAAAAGGTAATCACGTAGAACAGAAATCAAAAAGGCCTTTCTTTACCTGCAGGGCCACTCCTCTCATGTGGGTATCTTCATTTCTCTCTTTCTCTCTCTCTCTTTTTTTTATTAAGATTTTTTATTCATTCATGAGAGACAGAGAGAGAGAGAGGCAGAGGGAGAAGCAGGCTCCCCATGGAGCAGGGAGCCCGACACGGAATTCGATCCCAGGACCCTGGGATCATGACCTGAGCCGAAGGCAGATGCTTAACCGACTGAGCCACCCAGGCACCCCTCTTCATTTCTCTTTAAAGCCATGGGAAGGTCCCTTCTCACCCAGGATTTTTAGCTCTCATTTCTTCTTTGATGACAGGACATGGAGGGATGAATGCCGACCTCTATAATGCTAATTTATTGCCCAAATGATAATCCTGGAATTTGAGTGGGTGCAGGTAGAGGAAGAGGGTGCTTCTTTATTTTAACAGAAATGAAAGGAGACTTTTATTATGCATGGACTATGACAAGAATAGGGGATTGTTTTTCCCATTAAATGGATACAAGCATATTTTAATAGATGTTAGAAATGGTTATTGCAATAAGCTCATTTATGTATTCACTCAACATATATTCATCAAATCCCTATTATGTGCCAGGCACCTTTCTTAATTCTGGGAATAAAACAATGAATATCATAGCCAGTATCCCTGTCTACCTTGATCTCAGGTCTACCAGGCAACTTTACTGTCCTCTCTCCATCTTTGTGAAATTCCTACCTATTCTCTGGCTCTGACTCTATTTGGAGTTAATCTCTCCCATACAATTTCCCACATCATTTAAAAAAAATTATTGAATACATTTTACACGTAACACTGTGTAAGTTTTCCCCACACCATTTTATCTACCTCTAATGACTCCAGTTATATCTAAATTGCACTAGAGTTATATTTGTCCATTACCAACTACTAGAATCACCTTCTCTATAAGTCTATAAAATTCTTACTAGTAGATGCCATGAGTAATTCATCTCTCTGTCCCTCACAGAACCCATTATAATGCCCTGCACACACTAGACACTCAGTAAACCTCTCTTAAATGAATTTGTTAATTTATTCATCAGCTGATTGTAATGTATAACTCTCTAGGTGACAGGTACTCTTCTGGGTATTAGGAGATTTCGTAGTGAACAAGACTGGCAAGGTCCCTGCCTTTTAAGAATTTATATTTTCTTAGAGGAGACCATCAATGAACAAGAGAACAGACAAAATGAGTTCAGGTAATGAATATTACAAAGAAAATAAACAGAGGGTGAATCACTGGAATGGGCATTAGGGGGCCACTTCCATAAAGGTAGTCAGAGAAGGCCTCTTTGAGGACTTGGCACTTGATATGAAACATGAGAAGTGGAAAAGAGCCAGTCTTATGAACAGGTAGGTACAAGAATGTTCTAGATAGAGGAAATATCAAGTTAAAAGAAAGAATATGGTGTGTTGGAGGAAAAAACAAAACAAAACAAAACAAAACAAAAGGGAAACCAGGCCAGTAGCTGGAGCCTAGTAAGTAAGGAGATCAGAGGAATAGGGAGGTAGTCAGGGTCAGATCACTAAGGGCCTTACAGGCCACTATGAGGTGTTCAAATTTCATTCTAAGTGTGACAGATGAAGGATTTTAAAAAGCAAAGTGACATAGATCTGCTTTATATTTTAATGAGATCATTTTGAATTCTTTGTGGAGAATATGTGGGGGCAAGCACTCAAGCAGTGAGACCATGAATAAATACTTGTAGTGTAAAGTTTCTTGGGTGATAGACTGAGGACCTGTGTCTAGAGTATAAAGCGATCTCAGTGTGATTAGAAATGTACATCAGAGTTTACTCTACTGTTTTCAAGCCCCACTTACGGGGCTTTCTGGCATCAAATCTTCCTCGTTAATTTCATGCATCTCTTTATGCACATCTGAAATTATATACATGTGTCACAACCAAGAGTCATCTGGGAGTTCACCCAGAGTTCTGAGCAACTCGTGATGTTGTGTCATATATTTGGGGACTTCTGTGTCTTCCTCCTTTTCCAGGGAATTAGTTGCACTTCCGATCCACCCCCCTGATCTAACTCTAGCTGCAGCTCTCATTACTGCCTTTTTTGGGGGGTCAAACTCTGCTGGCTTTGGCATTCCACATATTTCCTCTCATTAAGAGGAATCCATTTAAACTTGAGGAGCCTCATTAGAACAAGTATTTTATGTGGGCAGCATCCCATTCCATGCATCGCAGGATGAGGGAAAGAAAGAGGACATTGGGCTGGGAATCAAGGGACCTGGTTCTATTTTACACTTGGCTATAACTCATTATGTGACCACACCCTTCTCTGAGCCCCAGTTTCCCTATTTGTAAAATAAGAGGATTGAACTTGATGAGCTGTGAGGTAGATGTTTCTTTGCTATTCTTTAGAATGTGCTTCTCTTGTTTCCTAACTGGTCTTGTTCATTAATGTGCTTTTCTCTTTGCAGTCTTTAGGGCTGTCAGGGGTTGTGGCATATTGCATTACTTTTAGCACCTACAACGCACTGAAACAAAGCTCAAATTTTGTTCCATCCAACTATTCAGCCAGTGAGGCATACACTCATTAGTTCATTTCAGAAATAGCCTTAGAATGTCTATTGATCATCAAACACTGCTGAGTTGTGGGGATGCGATATAGTATAGGATACAGCCTCTATACTCAAGGGCTTCAAAGTTTGGGGAGACAAGGAGCAGATACATACACAAGCACAGTACAGTGCAATGAGTACTATGGTGGAGAGAAGCTCAGGATATGGAGGAGGTACACAAAAGAGGCATTAAAGCCAAGCTCAGAGCAACCAAGGGAAAGAATCCTGGATGAGTTGACTCCTAGGCCTGATCTTGAAAGCACAGGAGGAATGAGCTAAGTGAATGGACAGGGAGAGGTACTCCAAGAAGAGAATGCACATGATAATGAGCCAGAGGTAAGATAGTCTGTAAGGAGTCCAACATGGAGAGGAGTGGGTGGCTGGAGATTTCGGCAAAGAACAGATCAGGAAGGGCCTCATGTATGATGCTAAAGAGTCAGAATGAACAAAGGATTAAAGGAGGAAAAGAGCCCTCACCACATAATGTATTAAGTACGATGGTGCCAACTGAAGTGTCTAGCACAGTGTCTGTTACCTATGAGGCATGACAGCCTTGTAGTAAAACATGCAGTTTCCTTGGGCAACCAGATCTAGGTCTGAAATTTCCACCACTTATCAGACATGTGACCTGGAGAAATTTCTTAACTTCAGCAGGGGCCATCTTTCTCATTTGCATTAGGGTTGTTGTAAAGACTAAATAAGATGACATATGTTGAGCTTTTAGGGCAATATTTGCACTTTAAAAAGATTTAGTAAATGTTAACTACTAATGCAAATTAACGCTATTTTTCCTTCTCCTCCTGCCTCCCTCACTCCTTTGCACCCTCCTTTCCTTCCTCCCTCCCTCTTTCCCTTCCCCTCCCTTCCTCCCTTCCTCCCTTCCTTCTTTCCACAGGTTCCCAAATTAACAGATGAGGATGAGATTGAAAAACTCATGCAGCCCAAGCCCTTGCATTTTCCTAATATGTACAGTAATGACACCTTATTTATTTGGCTCAAATGTATTTAAATGTTGGTCCATTCAGCCAAGACCAGTCACAACAAGATGGTTCAGGTGTGCATTGGTGAGAATGGAGGGTAGAACTGAACTGGAAGCTGTAGGTCCAACTCAAATCTTCCCTTATGCTGATTCTTTTGTGAAAACAGAGGACCAACACACCCTCCCACCCCCCCACCCCCATTCACGTGGTTGGTGGTTGACCACATGGATGAGAGGAGCAGCAGAGTGGTTAAATGCATGGGCTTCCCAGTCAGCCCTGGGTATTCAACCTGGCCTTTATGAGTTGTATGATACAGGCAAGTCATTGAACCTTTTGGAACTTTAGTTTCTTTATGTATAAAGTAAAGACTATATGATCTACTCATAGCTACCTGGAGATGGTGTAAGAGAAATGTGTGAGTGCGCTTTTAACACATGGTGTATGTTATTCTCCTTACTTTTATCGGTGTTATAATTTTAGTAGTATGTATACCAGAGTTATTAGTAGTAAAGTATTATTAGTGTCATTAAATTATGACATAAATTTATTGTTAGTGTTACTAACAATATTGTTTAGTGTTAACATTAATGATTATTCTGTTTTAAGTATTCTTGTCAGGGTTATTCTTATTTGTAGTCATATTATTAGTAATACAGAAGATAAAAGTAATACCCATGGTCAAAATCTATACATGGGCTGATGTTCCCATGGTGAAGACTAACAGCTGGGCAAGCTGAGAGCATCTTTCAAAAAGATGGACCAGGACCAGGTTTCATCTTCTCTACAAGGTTGATCCTCAGCAAACCAGACATGAATTTACTGTTGTATCAGAAGTCTCCAGGCAGTCTTGTTAGGAGCTGCGGGCTAGAAAGAAGATTGGAGAATGTGCTGGCTGGATGTGTGGGGCTGGCAGGTGGGTGGCCCAGTCCTGGTCCGCTCAGAATCATGGCACCTGCCCAAATCAGAAAGCACAAGCATTCACAAAGAAACATTTTCCTGTGAAGAAAAAGCCAGTTGGGCTCATAAAGGAGGAATGAAGGGCAGGGCTTGGCTATCTGGGTCAGGAAGGATTTGTAGGGAAACAAACATAGTAACTTGTGAGACATTAGAGGAAATTATCTTTAAGAGAACGACCAGCTTGGCTTAACTCATCTTTCCATGTGGTTACATTTTATTGGTGCTTGCTGGGTGACAAATCATCCATTTTTAGCTTTTATTTAGCTTTAGTTTTGATCTTATGAGTTAAGAATGACTAATACCCAAAAGGGTATGACCCTGGAGCAAAGCATGCTGGGAAAGCACATTTCTGGGTGCATGTTCCCTCTGTGCCTAGAGACATGGATTCAAATAAAAATCAAGACTAGTGTCCCACCAGGGGCCATTACTTTGGAAAGTACAACAGGGCTTTTGAATGTGTCTTTGTTTGCCATTCTTATTCAAGGTTATCCAAAGAGGAATCTGCTTCAAGAGAGGAGAGAGTAGTAAATTTAATTAGAGCTTTCAAACAATGTTCAGCCCAAAGCTAAGATGCTCAAAATCGAATAAGTATTTAAAACCACTGGCCAAAAAACACAATTAGTGTCTTCAATAGGCGTCACTTCTTGAGTCTCACTGGCTTAGAAGAGCAAGTGCAAGGGATGAGAGGTTCTGCTCTTGTTTAATTCCATTAATGGTCAGGCTGTTGGGGAAGAAAGCCAATCATCTCCCATCCTTTTCTGACTATTTTTGTTGCTAAAGTTATGCCCATAAGAGGTCAACCCACTATGGCTGAAGAAGGGAGCATATTGGATATCTAGCTTTGAACTTTGACATGCACAGGCTGTGATGGGCTAGTCAGAGATTAACCCTGGCCAGTTTGTTCCTCTCAATGATCTTGGAAGCGTAGCATATTTATGGTTATTAGCACCTCCACTTTATAGATGGAGAAATAGATTCCTGTAGAGTTAGGGACTTGCCTAAGTTAGTCACTAACAATAAGTTAGTGACAGAGCCACAATATGAACCAGATTCCCCCAAATTCTAGAATCTATGCCATAATTGTTTGCACAGCCAATGATCTTTCTCACATTTTCAAAAATCAGAAAAATGTTTAGTGACCACACTCTGCATCTGGCTTTATTTATCTTGACCAGTTGGCTAAGATGTCCATAATCTCTCCTCTTTCTAAGCCACATAGAACTGCCAGCTGGTGATTTCTCAGTAAGCTCAATAAAAGCAGATATGTGAGAGTTTACAAACTGAGACATTTCAGCAAATCATTTGCTGCCATTAGTTGCATCTTTAGTGTCCAAGGATGTTGGAGAATGAATGGAGCTTAACCCCATCATTTTATTTTACAGAAAGGGAAACTGAAATTTAGAGAAGAGGAAGCGATTGCTTGAGGTCACATATTGCAGACCCCTCAATGTCCTCCAAGAACTGATGTAGCAGTTGATAAAGGAAGTTCATGGAAAAGAGATAAGAAAAAAGAAGTATGAGGGTTCCTTTTTTTTTATACATCCCTGCCAACACTTACTATTTCTTGTTCTTTTGATTCTAGCCATTCTTACAAATATAAGGTCATGTCTCATTGTGGTTTTGATTCGCATTTCCCTGATGATTAATGATGTTGAGCATCTTTTCATGTTTCTGTTGGCCATCTGTACGTCTTCTTTGGAAAAAGCTCTGTTTAGGTCCTTTGCCCATTTTTAATTGGATTCGGTTTTTTTTTTTTTTTTTTTTTTTGGTGTTCAGTTGTATTTTGAATATTAACTCCTCACTGGATACATTATTTGCAAATATCTTCTCCCATTCAATAGGTTGTCTTGTTGTTTTGTTGATTTTTTCCTTTGCTGTGCAAAAGGTTTTTATTTTGGTGTAGTCCCAATAATTTAATTTTGCTTTTGTTTCCTTTGCCTGAGGAGACATATCTAGACAAATATTTCTATGGCCAATGTCAAAGAACCTATAGCTTATGTTTTCTACACTATCAGTGGGAAAGCAAACTGGTACAGTCACTATGGAAAACAGTATGGAGTTTCCTCAAAAAATTAAAAATAGAATTACCATATGATCCAGTAATTTCACTACTGGGTATCTACCCAAAGAAAATGAAAACATTAATTTGAGAAGATATGTGCATCCCTGTGTTTATTGCAGCATTATTTACAATAGCTAAATTATGGAAGCAACCCAAGTGTCCATCCATAAATGGACAGTTAAAGAAGATATGCTACATATCTAAATACACACACACATATATGTACATATATTATATATGTATTATATATATGTGTGTGTGTATATATATATAATGGAATATTACTCAACCATAAAAAAGAATGCAATCTTGACATTTGCAACCACATGGATGGATCTAGAAGGTATAATCCTAAGTGAAATAAGTCACACAGAGAAAGACAAATACCATATGATTTCACTCATGTGTGGAATTTAAGAAACAAAATGAATAAACAAAGAAAAAAGAGACAAACAAACAAACAAAATCTCTTAAATACAGAGAATAAACCATTGGTTACCAGAGGGGAGGTAGACAGGAGGATGGATGAAATAGGTGAAGGGGATCAAGAGTACCCTTATCATGGGGCTCCTGGGTGGCTCAGTTGGTTAAGCATTATCTTCTTGATTTTGCATCAGGTCATGACCTCAGGGTCGTGAGACAGAGCCCCATGTCAGGCTCGGTGCTGGGCATGGAGCCTGCTTGGGATTCTCTCTCTCCCTCTATCCCTTCCCCTCCTCTCTCCCTCTTTCTAAAAACAAACAAACAAACAAAGAGTACACTTATGATGAACACTGAGTAATGTATAGAATTACTGAATCCTTATATTGTACATTTGGAACTAATATGACACTATGTTAATTTACTTCAATAATTTAAAAAAAAAGGAAGAATGCACTTCTATGAGGCAATCTCTGCCACTTCCTAGCTGTGCAGCCTCAAATAAGTCTCTTAAGCTCTTTGATTCTCAGCTTCCTCTGTGTTAAATGGTATTAATAATAGAACCTATCCCATTGGGTATATGAGGATTAAATGATGTTGTAGATTCAAGTCTCTGAGTGCAGGACCTGGTCCGCAGTAGGAATTCAATACATAGGGGCTTAATAAAGGCTGATCAGGTCAGAGCATGGAGAGAGGGAGTGGGTTTGTGAGTTAGGACAGGGCTGGAGGGAGCTGAGGGAGTGATTTTTGTCTGTCTGTTCCCACCCTGGGTTCTATTTGGGAAAACAGAGGGGTGAAGGTAACAGGAAAAGGGGTCATGTCCTTGAGTAAATCGTCTATTGTTGCCCAGATGTCACTCTGGTAACAAGGAAACCCCCTGAAATCAGCATGTCCACAGCTCCAGATACGACTCTCCAGGGCTTTCAGCAGCAAGTCAGGGGTTCCAAGAAGTAGCCAGGAATGAGGCCATCAGGAATGGGAACGTTTATTTCTTTGGGAGTCTTGCTCTTTGGATGTTCTCAGAGTTCTGGATGAACTGAAGTGATCTCCAGGCTAGAATTTGGTGCTGGAAGGCAGTCTCCATTCCACCTTGCCCATGTTTACCTTAGACTATCATTGGGCAAGATGCCAACTTTCCTACTCAATCAACTGATTAGACTCGGTGACATTTATAAATAGCTTCTGGAGACACTTTCTGAAACTCCCCTTAGGACTTCTAAACTCTCCTTAATAAGGACAGATTGCAAGAGTAAAGGGTAACAATTTGCTAAAGGCAAAGGGAACAGACCATACATAACGATCATAGTAAAAGTGGGGATTTGGGGATGGCCGTCTGCTTAGGAAAATTTTCTATTTTCAAGTTCATAAATGATCACTCAGACAGGATGTGGTTTAGATTGGCTCCATCATGATAATGATAATTTTCCCACATCAAACAATAAGTAGTATTACTAGAGCCATATGGAAAAAATAAACTTGTTTGAAAGAACACATTTTTTTTCAAGCATGTTTAGGCACTCAGTTAAAGCAACGACAAACAATCCTTATCTATTCATTTACAAACAATCCTGATCATTCACGGCAAGTAGCCATATACTTCCCACCGATATCCTTGACATGGGTGGCCTCCAGGTAAAGGGTTAGCCTTCAAGTTCTAGGATAGAGTTGAAGTAGATTTGTTCTGCTTTAGGTGAGCAGAATTTACATGAGGACACAAACTCACAGAGGATGGATAAAGTACAAGAAAGCTTCCGTCTCCACTGCTACCTCCTGGAGCTCACTTGAGACACAATAGGGAGAAAAGGGGAGGATTCTTAGCCAAAATGACGCCTTAAGAATTACCATGTCTTATTTCTTATCAGTCCAGACAAGATTCGACAGTTGAAGCTGTGGGCAGTGTCAGTGGAGATGACAGACAGGCTAAGGCTTCTTTGTTTCCTGATCAGAGAGGAGACAGCTCTTTCAACAGAAGGTCCCAGCAGGTACAAGAAGAGTAGCACCAGCCTGGTGTGTCTCTGGTGGCCTCGGCTGTCTCAAGAGAGAGCCCTCAATCCACCAACAAAGTGCAGTCTGGCTCTTACCAGGAGTAGGTGGGCAAGCAGTGGACAGACAGCAGGCCCCCAGAGAACTGCCCCAGGGATACAAACCAATATTTAATCAGAAATCAGATCACAGCAACATGGATTTTCCGTGCAAGAAGCAGAGTAACCAAACCATATCCCTAGATAAATAATGTTAATTAGTGATTCTGTTGTTAAAATTATTTCCCTTCATATCATATCTCATACCATGTTGCGATGTTTATAGCAACCCTGAAAGGTAGATGTAATAGATATGGTGAAAATCCTCATTTTGCAGGAACGAAAACTGGGCACTGTTGAGGGGAAAATGAATATATCAAGGTCTAGACCTGTAAAGTGCAAAGTCCAGGACTTGGACCCAGTTTTGAAAAATGAACAAGGTATCAGGGCCCTTTTACTGGGTGGATTCCATTCAGTCACATAATTCTCTAACTCATTCATTCGTTCCTTCAGCAACTATGATTTGAGTGCCTACCTCATTGCAAGCACTGTTTTCAGCACTTGGGTGATGTCACAGAGGAAGATGGACTGAAATTTCTGTCTCTGCAGCCAGATACAGAGTGTAATATGTGTAATGTCTCCCCTACCACCATGCACCTCTCATGCCATGTGACTTCCAAATCAGGGTGCTTATTGTCTGGACAGAGAGGGAAATAGACAATGGACAATAATAAGATGAGTTTAAAAACTAGATAAAATGTGGTAAGTGATCTGGAAAAAAAGGAATCAAGATAAAGGGGATTAGAAGTATCGGGTGGAAGGGAAAATAAAATTTAAATAGTATGATCATGGTAGACCTCATTGAAAAGGTGAATTTGAGTTTCAAGGCGGTAAGGGATAGAGTCATCTGGGTCAGAAGCTTTCCAGGCAGAGTACACATAAAGCAAAGGAGGAGACTCTGAGGACCCTGGCATGGCTGGAGCATAGGAGTGAGGGGAGAGTAGCAGAAATTGAGGTTAGTAAGATAATGGGGGCCATTTCATGGGGGGCCATGCAGGTCATTGTGGTGACTTGGCTTTTACTCTGCAACAATCTTAAGAGTCTCTGCAGGGTTTTGAGCACAGAAATGGCATAATCTGATTTTGTTTTTAAATAATTCCATTGGCTTCTGGGTTGAGATTAGGTTGAAGGGGGCAAGGGTACAGTAAGAAATCCAAAGAAGCTAAGTGACAAGGACAATGAAATATGGTCATGAAACCTTTCAAGCTGTCCTAGACACACAAGAAGACATTCCCATTCTCTTTTGCAGTGAGGTTAGCATGACGTGACCGAGTTTTATCCAGATGTGATGGCACCACTTCCACACCTGCCCTAAAATCTGATATATGATACTCTAAACTTTGCCGCTTCTGTAGCCCTCATGAAGACCCCATGTTGAGGGGTGATGGAAGGGGCCTGGGTTCTCAATGACAGTGTGGAGAAAGGCTGCTTCCTCCCACAACAATCACACTGCACTGTGTGACTTGATTATGTTTGGAAACTATGAAAAAGAACAAAGAACTTTTTTTTTTCTTAAATTCCCAGTCCCACTCTATTTCTTTCAGCCTTGCTACTAGTGATGGTTTCAGTTCACTTCCTGTTTTGATTTTCTAAAACAAGAGTGTACTGTACTGATTAGTAGTACCTTTCCTCCTCGTCTCAATAACAGCTGCTCAAAATCACACCTAGGTACTATCATTCTTCTAACATCACAGCATGCACCACTGACCTGACACACTTAGGGCGGACTCTAAATCACTGCAGTGTGGGATGCGGAAAATAAGACAAGAAGACCACAACAAAAATAATTAAAATTAAAACAAATTTCCCTTTTCTTTTTTTCTTAAAAAGATATTAAATTTGTGGCAGGGTTTTCTTGAACATTTTAGTATTTTTACTATTCGTTAGAATTTTTTTAAATAGAGCATGATTTACTATACCAAACCCTGAAAAATATTTAAACTCCCCACCACTACACTGTCTGCCTCTCTCACTTCTCTCTAGCTCTCCATCCATCCATCCACCTACCTATTTATCTTCTTTTATCTTCCATCAATTTTGTGATGTTTTATAAAATATCATTTATTAGAAGATTCTTTTTTTTAAGATTTCATTTATTTTAGAGAGAGAGAGAGAGAGCCTGAGCAAGGGAAGGGGCAGAGGGAGAAGCAGACTCTCCGCTGAGCAGGGAGCCCGACTCTGGGATCATGACCTGAGCCAAAGGCAGATGTTTAACCAACTGAGCCACCCAGGTGCCCCATTTATTAGAAGATTCTTACAGTCAGAAATCTAACTGTCCTAATTAGGCAAAGAGTGAACTTTGCCCAAAGAAACTAGCATAGTCTCTCTTTGGACATAGGAAAGGTATGGTCCCTCCCTCTCTAAAAAAAAAAAAAAGAAAGAAAGAATGCCTGGGTGGCTTGTTGGTTGGGTGTCCAACTCTTTATTTTGGCTCAGGTTATGATCTCGGGGATTGTGGGCTCAAGCCCCGCATCGGGCTCCATGCTGGGCATGGAGCCTCCTTAAGATTCTCTCTCTAAAAATAAAAAAATAAATAAATAAATAAATAAATAAATAAATAAATAAATAAATAAAATGCCTCATCAGTCTCTTTAGTTTCTCCAGAAGGCTGAAGGTTAAGGAGAGGGGAACTGTAGCATCATCTCCTCTGACTAATGGGTGAATAAACTCAGAGAAGTAACTTGAGCATCACCATGCCACACTACCAGGCAGAGCCTCTCTGGATGTGAAGGACAGAGGGCCTCACCAAGAACTTCCACATCATTGCAGATGCTGCCACTCTTGAAGCTGGTGAGGCCAGAGGCTGACACTGCAAAACCAACCCAGAGCAACTGAGAGAAGTACAAGGGCCTGGATGTTTAGGAAAACCACCCTGGATGCAGCCAGAACTGGGTGTGGAGCCTATTCTTGTCACTTTCTAGATGTAGCCCTTGACAATGCTGCTTACTCTGTGTCCTTAAATACCAGAACTGGCTATAAGACATTTAGCACAATACTCTTTGGCTGATAGTGAGTACTCAAGCTGTAACCACAGCGGTTATTCCAGTGCCACTAAAAGGTCTCCTGATTCAGAAAGGTGCATCCCAAGGGCATTGTTGGTCCATTTATAGATCTGTAAAACATCACATTTACAAGCCCAGCATCTGCTAAATGTTCTCAACAGGCAGTGATTGTGGGTCCTCCTTGCTGAAGGTCAGAACAGAGCTAGGCAAGGGAGGTTCCTCAGGGGTTCAGATAAGAAGGGTGTGCTGGTTCCTGAAGGCAGAGAGGGGACCACCCCTGGCCATCTCCTAACTCTGCTACTCTCCTTTCATGTAAGTGGGTGCCTGTGTCGGGGAGGGAGCAGCAGCCTGGTCCTCTCCCCACATCGCCCCGCCCCCTACCATGGCCAAGGACAGAGAGATAGCAAGACAGACATGTGAGAGCCAGAGCAGCACAGAATATGATGGACACTGGTCACTTATCTATTACAGGTAGTCCGATGAGTTTGCTATCAGATGCTATGCAAAAAAACAGAAAACAAAACCTACAACAACAACAGCAACAACAAAAACAAAAACCCCATTGTTTTTCATCTTTATCTTGGTAAGCTCTTTATGGTGTCAGAAACGACTTGCCTCAAAGAAGATTTCGTGTATTGTTACCTCTTATAGGGAATAGAGGGGTTTCCATTGGATCTGCCAGGTAGGTTGGTGGAAGAAGAAGGGGAATTAATTATAAGCTTGTGCTCTGTGCTGTACACTCATGGGCATCTTACATTATTTCATTAAATCTTTACAAAAGGTGGCCACCCCCTTTTTAGGGATAAGGGAAGTGCTTTTGGAAAAATTACATAGCTAGAAAGTGTTAGAGCCAAGAATCTACCCAGGATTGTCCACTCCAGTCTCTTAACCACCCTCATCTCTCCATTGCATCTCCAGATCTAAGGTAAAGGCTGTGGCATGTGAGGCTGTTGGGTGCTTGCTGTTAGGACCCAGGAGAGAGGCCCCACCTCCAGAGAGCTGGTGTCTGGCCTTAGGCTGTGTAGGAGGAGAAAGCACACATCTGTTAGTCTTCAGCACACAATGCTGAAGTTCTTGTAAGGAGTCTGGCTGGAGCTGGTCTTCTTCCCTGTGCGTGACCTCAGGCCAGCCAGTGGCCAGCAAGAGAGAAACACACTGAGGTTCCCAGGGAGGACGCTGATGAAAGACTAGTCTTTCCCAGAATTGGTCCTCCTGCCCAGCTTCCTGTGGAAGGAATGGGGTAAAGTGAGGGCAGAGGGACAGTCTAGACCGTTTCTTGCTGATACCTCCTACAGGGAGGAAGATCTGTAAATTATCAGGCAGGACCCTGCTATAAAATGGAGGAGAGGATTTTTATTCTGTCTCTGGTTAGGTCCCAGGCTGCAGAGGGGCTTGATGGTATACCTGGCTTAATAAGAGTGTTTTAAAATTGTCATCATTTCAACCTGTGAGGCAGATAGGATCATCCTCATTTTACAGAGGAAAAGAGACAAACCTGGGGCCCAGAGATGTTTGCTTGTGAGTCTCCTATAAATGTCTGACTAGAATCCAAGTCTCCTGATTCGTGGGCCAGTGCGTTTCCAACATGGGATCTCTGCAGTCAGAGGCAATAAGAGATCAAAAGGCTCTCCTTGTTCGAGACTTGAACAAAGGCTCAGGGTATGAGCTTTCAGCTAGTGGGCAGTTAATTCTAGTCTGATATTTTAAAGGGTTGCAAATGGTTCACAATTTATGAGTTTCTCCTCCTTGTGTTCTAAGAAGTGGATAAACATTCTGACCTTGCTTACCTCAAATGCAGGATCAAAACCTTACCTCAAATGCAGAATCAAAACAAAAAAACTATGCCTGATTATGCTTTGGGAGGAGACATGAGAACCACACATATATAGGTAGGGTAGTTGAGTAATTAATCAAATCTTCCGAGGTCAGAAGCTAACAGTACTGGCCATCCACAGTTTAATCATAAACTCAGACATTTGAAAAGGCTCCTGAAAATGGAAATACACTTGTCAAAAAGTTATAGCTCCCAAACAATGTGCTTTGCTGCCCAGGGCAAGCTGTAGCCTGTGGATTATCACAAGGTTTTACACAAAGAAGCCTGATGAATATTTGCAGATGGAATTTAATGAATGAAGGCATAAAACCTCTGGCTCTTCTGCCAGATCTCATGAAAGCTTATTAAATACACTTTATGTAGCAAGCTTCATTATTTGCTTCTCTCTGCTCCCCCTTCTCTCTCTTTATATCCCCCCAGCAGATTAAATATAGTGATTTAGAAAAGGAAGAGGAGTTGGCAGAAACAGTGAAATGTCAATAGAAGACTTGACAGCTTAAGAATAGGGGAGGAAAAAATAAAAGCAAAGCAGACAAAGAAGCTCAAGTCCCCCACAATATAACATTGGGTTGCTGAACTGACAAAAACTAAGTAATTTAGGCCCATCAGAGATGTGCACAGACTATTCTAGACTGATGTTTGCCTACAATAGTTTACTTAAAAATGTTTGACACTTTAAAGAGGGTGTTAAGCCTCAGTTATCACTTAATAGAAAGGCCTGTTTCTATGAGAAGGGATGCTTGAGCTTCCTCTGTGCATTTTACTGGGCTTCCCTCTACATGCACAATTTGGAACCATGGAAGACTGTGACCTGGAAGACCCATATTTATCATCTCTCTGGCATGCTTTACACCCTGACATTGTTTTCTATTGTAGGTAGTATGGTGAGTTTGCAGTCAGAGGCAATGCAACAAAACAAAACAAAACAAAACAAAAAACCCTCCAAACCCCAAAACACAACAATCAAAACCCTCTTTTTCATCTCATCCCTTTAAGTCCATCATGATGCAACTGTCAGAAAGCACTTACCCCAAAGATTTCCTTTATTACCAGCTTTCACAGCAAATGAAGTTGGGTTTACCTTGTCTATCCTGGCTTCAGGATCTGGTCTTACATCCTTCATTCCTTTTGTGATAAACAAAATACAAAAGCCAAAAAAAACCCAAAAAAAACCCAACAAACCAAAAACACAAATAAAGGAACAGACATGACTTATACATAAAGATTATATGTAGATAGATAGATAAATAGATACAGATATGGATATAGAATAATGGCTGTTGGCAATGAATGATGAGCAAATTGTCTGAAGAACACAAAAGATAGAAAGAAGCCCTGTTTCCATGCTGGGCTCTTCCTGATTCCTAAGTCCATCACATGTATTAATTGGTCAGTTTCTGTCCACCTGCAAAGCCTTGAGATCAGCTGAGACAGAAATTCAATGTGTGGTTCTAATCTTTCCCATGAATAAGTGGACCAATGACACTCTAGTGGACCAGTGGGGGCCATAACAGATTTACTGTGCTAAGCTACAAGGGTTTCTTGAGAGTTAATCACAAGAAGCAATGTTTAATATTGTCAATAATGGACATAATGATGGAATAATAATGTCAACAGTGAAAATAATGATGACAATAATAAATGAGAATTACCTTCTATGAGACCTCTGGGGTTTGTCTGAAAGTACTCTGATCACTTTACCTGCATTCTTGCAATTAATCCTCCCAAGAACACACTGAGAAAGAAGCCATGAACTGCACATCATTGATCTGGACACTGAGGTTCAAGAAGATCAACTCAAAACCCCAACTCACACAGGTAGCAAGTGACAGGACTAGAAAATTCAACTCTAGATGTGTCTGTCTTCAAACTCTAGTCTCCCTCTTTGTCTCGTCCTCCCCCTCCTCCACCTCCATCTTCTCCAACTTCTTCATCTTCTTCCACTCTTTAAAGCTAGCTAACTCCATAGATACCCTCTTTGATCCATTGCATCCTAATACATTTTTTCAGGAATAAAAAGATTCAAAATAGCAACATAAGTTTATGAGCATCTACTTTTACAAGGCACCATGGCATAAAAACTCACAGTTTACAAAAGAATGGAGGAAACAGGCATGTATTTACTAAGTGCCTATGATGAATCAGGCACTATATAGTAATATTTTATTATATTCCTCTTAATTTTCTCAACCACAGTACGCATTTCATTTTCATTTTACGAATGAAGGGACTAACACCCAAGCAAGTTTAAGGAAGAAGCTTATCTAGAATCACACATCCAGTGGAAACTATGACTTGGCTGAATATTCACCCCTCCAGGTAAGGTAGTTGGACCAAGCCATATACAAACTGAACCTCCAAGACATCAGGGCTTGGAAAGCCCCTGTGCTCAGGCGCATGCCCAGCCTGAAATGGAGCATTTTCCAGATATTCTTGTACAGTGTGTGGAAAGTATAAATTTTGGGCACTTTGATGATAGTCATCAAATATGTACAGGAGTGTAGATGCTGACGAAACAATTATATTTTTATCAATGATAGGACAGATGCTAAAATGCACATATGCAGTGATCCTCATTGTATATGTTTTCAAAACTCATAGTAAAAAAGAGTAATAAAAGTGAAAATGTAAGTATCATAAGTAATATCATTAGTAAAACACTGTTGTCGCCATACAATAGAATAAAATGCAACTATTAAAATGATGAATTGCATTTAAATTTATTGACATAAAAAGCTGTCTAATATGCAGTCCAGTCAAAAAGCATTTCAAAAATTATGTATGAGATGCTAAATAAACCCCTATCTCTGAAATGGAACTCCCCCTTCCTGAAATACAAACAATCCTAGAAAAAACAACTTTAATTCTAGTTTGCTGTAGATAGTAGAATAAAGGATAATCTTGATTTTCTTCTTCAAATTTTCCTGAATTTTCCGAAGTCCATTTTGCAATAATAACAACTCACCTTGGTTAAGTGCTTATGATGTGAAAAATAACTTATCTACATTACTTTCCTCATTGCAATGACACTAACACAATAATCCCACTTTACAGATACGTAATTTGAAGCTCAGAGAGGAGCATCATTTGCCTAAGGGAGTGGCAGAGCTGAGATTGAAGTAGATTTTCTGCTTCTGCCAAGATGTTCTCCTAGCTGTATTTCTGTACCACAATACATATGTAACAGTTTTGTTATTATAAAACAATACTTGTAACTATAATAATAATTTAGAATTTTTGCTTTCTAGAAAACGCACAATTATCTGCATTCTGCACAACTTATTAAACTGCGTTGCAACTCTCATTATTTTAGGGCTCAGCCATTCTTTATTTTCAGGTGCTTCCTTCTCCTTTATTTTAAAAAAATTAACATATAATGTATCATTGGTTTCAGAGGTACAGGTCTGTGATTCATCAGTCTTATATAATACCCAGTGCTCATTACATCACATGCCCTCCTTAATGCCCATCACCCAGTTACCCATCCCCCCCACCTTCCTCGCCTCCAGCAGCCCTCAGTTTGTTTCCTATGATAAAGAGTCTCTTATGTTTTGTCTCCCTCTCTGGTTTCTTTTCCTTTATTTCTAATGACATGCCTTCCAATAGATGGTTAAAATAAATACTGTCTAATGTTTCCTCAACTCCTGAGAAAGATTGTTTCACAGGAATTATTAGTATCCAAGGTGCCACGGGACTTCCAGAGGTAGAGTCTGCAGGGCTGGGGTCGGCGGCACCCAAACCTCACAGAATATTGTTAAGGGAAGAACGAGGCAGCAAAATTCTAGGTCCACCACTCTATCTTTTGTTCTTGGATTGTACTCACAAATATGTCACTGTTCCTGGCCATCAGGCCCTATACTTTTCTATCTGGTAAACGTAGGATTCCATGGTTCAAACACTATAATAACCTGCAAACTCCTTGAAAGCAGTAGCCTTGGGCTTGAAGAAATCTCGCCAAATCAATATCCCCAGCCCCTCCCAGCACTCCCCATCCCTGCCCATGCACACCTCTCCCTGCCCCCACTCTCCTTCCACAGTTGACCACATTGCGCTGAGAAACAAGACAAGCTCTTCAGTTCCACCCAGCCTTTTAACAATCAAAGAGGAACGACTGTAGTCAACTACAGGATAAATAAAGGGACTCCTAAGGCCATAAACGCAGCATGACAAATTAGCAAGCACATCACCCTAGGACAGCAGGGAGCTAGCTTCCCACCCAGGCTGAATCACCAGCTCACTGTTGGGAACAATTTATTTGATATTTATTTGATGCAAATGAAAAACCAAACATTTATAAATCAGTTAAACAAGAAGCTTAGGGAGAGGGCTTCTGGGACTTGGGGGGAAAAAAAAGACTTTATTCTCCATGGGAATTAGAGGATTGGAAATCTGTCAGGATTTGGGACATGCATACATCTGGTGTATATTGCTGGGGCAGTTAGTCGCTTAAAAAAGCCTTGACCAGTGTGAGGCTTTTGTTTCCAGGTCTTGCTCCCCCATCCTCCCAGTGCTTTTCTTCTGATGTCAGAAGGGCACATTGAAACTGTCAATTCTACCTCTTCACGCCCTCTCCAAAGTCCATCCCATTGCTTGGACAACTATATGCAATAAGTCAGTGAATGAATTTTCCTGCTTCTTTGTAAAAATGAACATTTTATTTTAGAACAGTGTTAAATTTATGGAACAGTTGCAAAATTAATACAGAGTTCCTGTAGATTCCTTACCAAGCATCCTCTAAGCGCGCGTTTGCCAAAACTAAGAAACTGGTATTGGTGCATTACTATTAACTGAACTGATATTGGTACATCACTATTACCTGACTTGGTTCAGATTTGACCAATTTTTACACTGAAGTCTTTCTTCTGTTCCAGAATCCAGTTCAGGATAACACATTACACTGTCCTGTCTCCTTAGTCTCCTCACGGAACTAAGTGTCTAAGTCTTTCCTTATTTTTCACGTCTTGACAGTTTTGAGGAGTACCTGAGGTCAGGTATTTTGTAGAATGTCCCTCATTTTGTGTTTGTCTGACATGTAGCCTCCTGATTCAACTAAGGTTATGGATTTGGGGTAAAAATTCCACAGAAATTAAGTTCCCTTTTTATCACACCATATCAGGAGGTACTTACTACAAGGATAGCCTATTGCCCTTGTCTTAGTCTGTTTGTAATGAAGGATAGTCGGAAGAAAGCCAGGCAGGGACAAAGGGCCCAGCCCTAAGAGGAAACCACCCTTAAAAGAACTTTAAAACGCCCAGAAAGGAGCACTCCACTCTTTCCCATGTGAACAACTATCTGATAGATAGATGAGCACATGGACATAAACCTGCTTGGGTGACAGGCTCAAGGAGGGTTAATCAGATTAAAACAGCCCGCCTGCCAACAAACCCATAAAAACCCCTAGACTTAGAAACTCTGGTGGCAATCCTTTTGGGTCCCCTCCCTCTTCGGGAGCTTTGTACTATCACTTAATAAACTTTTACTATTGCTCAATAAACTTTGCTTTGCTGCCCACAACTCTTCGTCTGGTCTACCTGGTCATTCTTCCAAGCAGTGTGACCAAGAACCACAGGCACCGAAGGAAAAGAAATCCTATAACATTTGGGCTCCCATAACAGAACATCCTAGACTGGGTAGCTGATAAACAACAGAAATTTATTTGTCACAGTTCCGGAGGCTGAAAGTCCAAGATCAAGGGGCTACTAAATTCTACAGGATTTGGCCCCACTTTCTGGTTCACAGACAGCTGTCTCCTCCCATGGAAGGGAGCTCCCTGGGGTCTCATTTATAAAGGCACTAATGCCATTCGTGTGGGCTCCACCCTCATGACCTAATCATCTCTCAAAGGCCCTACCTCCAAACACCACCACATTGAGGACTAGGTTTCAACATATGAAGGTTGATGTGATACAAAACATTTAATCTATAGCAGCTGGTAACATTAACCTTGATCATTTGGTTAAGGAAGTGTTTTCCAGGTTTCTCCCTGGTAAAGTTACTATTTTTCCCCTTCTCCATATACTCTGTATGTGATCGGATCACTAAGGACAGACCATACTCAAGGCGGTGCTGGAGGCGTGGAAGTTGGGGTTGGAATTAACTACTTCTACTTTTGACCCGGTGCAAATCCATTATATACACCAAGTGAATCAAAAAAAAAAAAAAATAAGATCAGCCAACCCTCTTATCTGACACTTTTCAATGGCTTCTTACTGTCCTCAGGAAAATTATCTTACTCATTCTGCCATCATTTACCTGGGGGCTGCTGTAGAATTACTTGATATTGAAGTTAGTTCCCTCCATTAACACTTCCTATAGATGGAGTTCTTCTTCATAGAGATCATAAAGATAATTACAAATTATCATAGTTGTCATTCTTTCACTTTTTATAAATATTTTTGTTCTGCTTTTTTTTTTAAGATTTTTATTTATTTATTTGAGAGGGAGTGAGAGCGAGAGGGAGAGGGAGAAGCAGACTTACGGCTGAGCAGAGCACCTGATGGGGGACTTGATCCCAGGACTCTGGGATCACAACCTGGGCCGAAGGCAGATACTTAACTGACCGAGCCCCCAGGCGCCCCATAATTTGTCATTCTGTATTTATTTATTTAAGGTCTGCCTCCATAAGAATCATGTAGTCAGGGCCAATGTATCCTCATTAGTTATAAAGCTCTTAGTATAAACAGGTTTCTTATACATAGGCGACAGAAACCAAGTCTGGCGAGTAAGCAGGAACAGGAATGGTGGTAGAAAATCATGCTCAGGCCTGAATTTTCAGAAAAAAATGTTTCAAACCATGTTGCAGAACTGGGATGATAAGCACACCTCTGTCCTTGCTACTGTCCTAGTGAGTACTCTGTAAAGAAAACCAGTCTTGATCTTGAAAAAAAATCCCACTACTAAAAGCTGGGTGCCTCTGAGACCACCCTGTGGATAAAAAGGATTCTGAGTGGTACTTCCTTCCATAGTTGCTGACTTGCCAATCAAAGTTTAGTAAGGGTGAATCTCATTGGTAGAGCCAGATGACCTGAGGGATTGAATTCATTCCATTCCACCTTTGTGAGATAGGATTCAGAAAGTTAGGAATTCCTAAAAATGTAAGGTGGGAGTTTAACAGCGACTGGTAGCAAGAATGTATAAAAAATGTCCCATTCACTAACATGTCATTGATTCTCAATATCTGTCAAAGGAAGGAAGGAAGGATTATAGGACTGTCAGACTTAGCAAATATAAATATAGAATGCCCAGTCTGATCTGAATCTCAGATTGAACAATTAGTAATTTTTTTCATACATCTCATGCAATATTTGGTACATACTTATACTCAAAATTTGTTGTTTACCTGAAATTCAGATTTAATTATGTATTCTGCATTTGATCTTGCAACCACAGGAAGGAAGGAAAAAAGGAAGGGAGAGAGGGAGGAAGGGAAGAAGATATGAATCAGGCTACCTTAAGTTTGCACTGCTTGACTTTCGATTCATCTGACTCCAGTTTTACCAAGAGAACATATGTCTATAATTTGACATTTCATGAAGAATTAGCCACTGGGAAAGAATAAGCTGGTCAGACTGCCTGGAATTTCTCACTGTAACTGTCAAATTGGCTTTTGACTAAGATGTGGTGTACCCGTTAGCCTGGTACTGGGAAGGAATGTACTGACTTCAGGGATAGTCATATTCCAGTCCATGTGACTTAGATTTCACATAAATTAATCAATTACAATTCCAACTTTATACCCCATTCCTGAGAGTTCAATTACTGTGATGCCAACCTTGAGAGATGAATTCAGTCTCCATGGGTATGCTCAGGGTGGGGAACGCAAGGTTCTGTAATTATATTGGCCATGTTTTATTTCTCAAACGGAATGACAGGTATATGGGTGTTAATTATTTTATTCTTTGTAACATTTCATATATCAAAATATTGTATAAGGTATTTTCAAACATAAAAAGGATGGATTTGCTTTTAGAACATATTTGCTTGAGCCCAGATTACCCCACTGTGCCATTTTCTTCTGCTTTATCCCGCAACATTGAGTTAAGCAGATGGTTTCCAGTTTTATCGCATATTATGCTACCTCCTTTACATTTCCATGCCTTATGCTTTGCCTTTTGTCTTGGAAAGTCTTTCTTTATCTTTTTTCCAGTCACTCCTTACTTTCTTTTTAAGATAACCCACAATCATCAAAGGAGACAATGCAGGGTTTTTTTTCTTTTTTTTCCTGCTGGCAAGCCTTCTTTCAGTCTCCCCTCCCATCACTCATTGGAGAAGGGTCTACTTCTGCCCCTGCTTCATTTCTCTCTCTCTCAGTAGGCTGTATGAGGTCTTTGTTGCTCCCACCACACTATGCTGTGATTATCTTTTTACAGGTCTGTCTTGCCACCAATTGTAAACTCCTCAAGAGAAGGACATGAGCCTTATTCATTCCTCTACCTCCTGAATTTAGCAATATGCCTAAACCATGTTTACCCAACTGGACTGACCCTAGGAAATCCTGTCTCTTAGCCTTGGTTTATAAACTCCACCATAAAATTGCTGTGCGCGCGCGCACGCGCACACACACACACACACTCAGCAGTCTAGAGTAAAAATTTCTGCCGTATCAGTTGCTTAAAGCAAAGCTCGCTTTTCTGTATTTCCAAAGCCATAGGGTAAAACCAAGTTCCTACTTTTAACAGTAAGAAAACTAAGACCCAGAGGGAGGAGAGTAACCTGTACAAGATCATGCAGGACTGCGTGTGGGGGGAGATGACTCAGAGTGAGAACTCAGGTCTCTCCCAGTAACACCTGTTGCTGAGTGATGATAAACAGGTTGTCAGATTTCCTGGTTTCTCTGACTCTTCAGAGAAGTTATGTGAAGTGGCTCTCCCTGGCACAGCCCCTTGGCTAAACCAGGTCAGATCACCAAAGAGCAGCTTGTAGAAATGTCCATAGACAGTAGCCATTAGCACAGAACTTTTGCACTTCCTACTGCCTGTCCTACCTTAGCAGTCCTGCTTTGTTCTGGTCAAAAGTCTCTCTGGCAGACCCAGTAAGTAATATCTGTGGACTCTTCGAAGGCCTTTTCCCCTAGAGCCTCGTTAGGCTTGGCTACTGGAAGCCTTGGCCAAGGTCATCCTTTCCACATTTGCTGACCTGAGGTTATTTGGTGTGAATGGAAACAGAGGAGCTGGCTCCCTAGAAATGCTTGAGAAAACAAGTTGCTTTCTTTTCAAGCTGTGGATTCCATCAATTAACTGGAATGGCCTTCATGTATTTGGCATCAGATACAGGATTGCCCTCCCCCTGTCCCTTCAAAATACTGGAGGTAAGAATGCTTTACCCTCAGGCATTTCCAAGGCCAATGTGGAGGGAACATTCCGGTGTGGATTTCCCAGGCTCACTGTCCTGTCTTGGAACCTGTAAACCTATTTATCGCCTGTCCCCATTGCTATGCGGGTAGCTGCATCACCAGTTAATCCCTTCTTCTTGCTTTCTTGCCTAGTTCTAGAGGGAAACTCCAGAATAACTCCAGTCTTTTCCAGGTGGACCAGAATAAGCCCTCTCAAAGCTATAAGGACCTTTTGACTTCACCTGGGGGAATCCTTCATCTCTGTAAATGGAGAAACAAACTGAATGGGAAGAACTTGATTAAGTACTCAGCATATTAGAACTGGGACAAAATTCAGGTTTTCTGGCTTCCTATCCAGGTCTTAGAACTTCAAGGAATTCTCAGACAACAAACAAAAATAAGGCCTCAAACACTGACACTATTTATCAAAAATGTCCCCCCAGTTTGTTCCTTCAGATTCTTGCTCTCATTCTCTCTCTCTCTCCCTTTGTTTATTGATCTGTTTATTCCTAATTCTTCATCTTTAGTTCCTGTGTCTGAAATCTTTCTCTACCTCCTTCAGCTTGTCCTTCCAAACCCAGCTCTGTGAAGTTCTGTGAAGTAAATAGAAGGGAGAGAGTTTGGCCGATTAGATTATTGGTCTCAATTCTTCATTTCTCTGGAACAGTATTAACCTCCCACACCCCTGCTATGGCTTCATGGTAGCTGAAATGTATGCTCACCTCCATGACTCTGGGCTGTTGACTTGGCATCAACATGACATAGCAGGCCATCTTCTGCTTCTGTCATCGTTGCGAGCACATGACTGGGTGTCCACGGCCCCTTTAGCCTGGACTCAGAATGAGACAGGGCGAGCAGACCTGACCCAGATCTACAGCTGGAAGCTAAATCTAGCAGAACCCAACAGAGTCCAGGTGATGTCACAATGTGTGCCTAGAAATGTCTGGAGAAAGCCTCTCATCAGAAGGAAAAAGTATCCAACTATACATAAAGGTTGATAAAACAGTTTTCAATATTTATTCATTCTGTCACTCATTAAGTCATTCACCAAATAGCATCAACTATGATAACTGTTTAGGCCTGAGATTCCTTTTTTTTAAAGATTTTATTTATTTATAAGAGAGAGAGAGAGAGCACAAGCAGGGGGAGTGGCAGAGGGCAGGGAGCCCAACTCAGGGCTGCATCCCAGGACCCAAGCAAAAGGCAGACGTTTAACCAACTGACCACCCAGGTGCCCCTAGGCCTGAGATTCTTAACTCTATGAAACTATGTGTCAAGATTTGTCCATTAGTGCGTTTTTCTGAGGACAGGGTTTATGGCTTTCCTCAGCTACTCAAATGGGTTCTTAACCCCAACCAAATGAGTAAAGTCCCTTGATATAAGGGTTCACTTGGCGTTTGACTTATTTTCCACAAAAGGTCAATATTGAATAGTAGGCTGTTCACCTATGAGTGCAGACTGAATAAAAGTTCTGCTCAAGCCATTTGACTATTACTGGAAGGATTGACCAGAGAATTGGATTGTGATGTGCTAATTAATGAATCAGTGCATTAGTCCTTTGCAATGATCATCCATATCACTTGCAATTGACATTCCAACTATATAACTTGTATCCTAAAATTAAAATGAAAATACTAAATGTTTATAAATACCATCTTGAATTTTAATCATCACCTTAATAATTTTGTGATTAGGGCTCTGGTATCTTTCTGTTAGCACCCTAGCAATGCGTGCTTTTGTAAATGTTTTCTCCTGTTACACTAGTACAGGCCCCTAGCAGTTTCTTGATGGCATTCTTTATCTCTTTCCTTCCTTCCTTCCCTTCTTCCTTCCTGCTTTCCTTCCTTTTCTTCCTTCTTTCCTTCTTTCTTTTTTTTCCTATAATTTAATTTTAATATCCTTTACTATTATGGTTTATCTGCTCTGCATTTCCTAGTTCGGCACTGATCCTCTTAAATATATCAGCTAAAAGTGACCAGACTCCAAATGCAATCAAACGCTTACCTTCTGCTATGGACTGAACTATGTCCTCCCCCAAATTCATATGTTGAAGCCCTAACCTTCAATGTGGTGATATTTGGAGATAGGACCTTTGGGAGTTGATTAGGTTTAGATAAGTTTGTGAAGGCAGGGCCCTGATGATGGGATTAGTGCCCTTCTAAGATAAGGTTGTGAAGGCAGGGCCCTGATGGTGGGATTAGTGGCAAGAGAGCTTATCACTCTCTCTCTCTGCCCTGTGTTAGGATGGCAAGAAGGCAGCCATCTGCAAGTTAGGAAGAGATGTCTCAGCAGAAACAGGCCATGCTGGCACCTTAATGTCAGGCTTCCAGCATCCATAAACTTCTGTTGTGTAAGCCAGCCAGTATTTTGTCATGGCAGCCTGAGCAGACCAGGACACCTCCCTTCCTGCTCCCCACACAGTGTCTAACATGGCACTTGGCTCCCATGGTCTGGGTGACAGACTGGCCCCTAGGATGCCAGCCTTAGGAGACCATTCTTGGTTTGCCCAGAATTGACACACTGATGAGCCCAGCAGGCCCCCGAACTCACACCAGACCGTTCCACTGTTGGTCTGGATTTCTGGACTTCCAGTGCTTGTTTATCCATGCCAGCCATTGGGGAGCCAACAACTTCTTGGGTAAGATACCACATGCATGAATAATATGACAACTGTCTGAGTTGGCAGTAAGGGGTGGCAGAACTTTCCTAGGGATGAGGCCAAGGCTGGCAGATTTCCGGCCTCCATTCAATTCTTGGAGGCCCAGCAAATTCACATGGCCACGTCTGGGGCTCTAGGACTCACTGGTGGGAAGATCTGGACACAGCTGGGATAATATTCTCCTCTGCAGCCACTGGGCAACCTACACAGTTCAGATGTCCTTAGGTCTCCCTCCGGAAGGACCGATGAATGCCTGCTGTCTCCCATGCTTGCCATTCAGCTGCCTCACGCCATGCACAAGAACAGGCGTTAAGTATGAGTGCATCTCTTCGATTCCCTCACCTCCTGAATGGGGATCATGGTAATAACAAATAAGGCTCAAGACTATTTTGAGAATCAAATGAGGTGGAGAGGTCACATACAGAGGCTGAATTGTTAGAGTTGCCATCACCAGGCACTGTTCTCACAACGGTCATACACTGTTTCCTACAGAGCTAACAACACCTGTGTTGTTATGCTGTGTTATGCACATTTTACAGGTGAGTAAATCGAGGCTTGGGGAATTTATTGAACCTGCATGAGCTCACAAAGCTAGTGAGTGTGAAATGTATTTCCCAGTGCTTGGCACACAGGGAGCACTTAATTTGTACTTACTGAATCAGTAAGAGTAGCAGCTTCTGTTTTTTTAATTCAGGTTGACTCCATAGTCCATGTCACCAATATTGTGCTGTACTGCTAAACTCTAACTATAGAGGGCTGTCCACCTGTGAGACACAGTTCCTTCCCATGTGGCCATTGATTTTTTGTTTTTTAATTTTATTTATTTATTTGAGAGACAGAGCAGGAGAGAGAGAGAGAGAAAGAAAGAAAGGAAGCATGAGCAGGGGGAAGGGCAGAAGGAGAGGGAGAAGCAGACTCCCCGTTGAGCAGGGAGCCCGACGCCTGACTCAGTGCCAGGACCCTGAGATCGTGATCTGAGCCAAAGGCAGACACTTAACCGACTGAGCCACCCAGGTGCCCTGGTCATCAGTTTTGATCCCCAAATTGATTACCCTGTAAGTCGGATCCCAGCAGACCTCCTGGATCTTACATCCTGCCCATTTACACCTTTCGTGGGTGACAGATTTTGTATAGGTTTCTATGTGGGCCAAAAATAAAGGACATGTTAGTACTGACACTGTGCTTGATGACAATTTGCTGCAGAGGAGGGAGGGGAATAGGAAAATGACATGCAAGGACCATACATAATAGTAGCTACTCCCTTATTGAATGTTTATCTGTGGAAGGCATTTCATTATGTGTTTTATATATAGTATCATTTTATCCTTATACAACCTCATAAATCAGGGACCCTTTTTCAGATGAGGAATTTGAGAATATCAATTTAACAACTGCTCCATGCAAGTTTCTGTTTCCTAGGAGAAAACAATCATGGTTAAGCCATGTTCTCTGACTTGACAGCCAAAATTTAGCAAAGTCACTGGCATGATTTAGAAGCTGTGTAAGAGCTCTGGACCCTGGGAGCCCTGCATTCAGATCCCTCTCTTGGGGAGTCCTGATGAGCCAGACAAAAGGGGGTTGCCTTCTCTGAGTTTTCTCACATGCAAAAATGGTGATACTTATACAATAAGATGTGAGACAGCTGTAAAAATTACATTGGATAATGTATGGAAAGTACAGTTTGCATGGCACAAATTAAACACTTAGTAAATGTTCACTGTTAACATTATTATGCACATATAGCAGAAAAAAACAAAAACACAGTAAGCCAGCAGATTTGACGTAGAGATGAGGATTTCAGACAGTGAATGTTTTCGGAGCAGCAGAAACCACTTCCTTCCAGCTTGGGGGTGGATGTGGGTGGGGGGCTGTGATCGTCACCATGAAGGTCTCAGCCCTTGTGGAGTTTAAGGCCCTGAGGCCAAGGAGGAGCAAACAGAGAAACAACGGGACCATGTCTGCCTTCCTGATGTGCCCAGTTTCGATGACGACATGTCTATAGGAAGTCCTGGTATCTAAAGTTTTTATTGACTACTGGTTTGAGGGTACAAGAATACTGCCTTATATGTGTTCAGCACTTTTATAGCACCCAGGGTTCTCTCACATGCACGATGTCATTCACGTGGTTCCCTCTCTGACCTCGTGAGAGCCCCATCTCCTCCTTGTGAGATACAATAATTTAGGTGGTCATCCAATTCACATGTGCGGTAAGTGGCCAAGTCAGGACTCAAACTCTCATCTGCCCAACACCAGGTTCAGTGCTCTCTCAGCTCCTAGAATATGAAAGTGAAAAAGTTGTCTGGGTGGACATAGGAAGGTTATTCAAGGAATGATCCTCAGAAGAGAGGGTGGTTGAGTCCCGGTGACCCCACCTGTCACAGATGTATCCTGCATAGTGATATCGCTGGGCAGTCCCCCACTTCAGGGAGCAGTGAGCATGGTCAACCCAGACAGAGAATCTCTTTTATTCCATTTTAATGCAGATGAAAAGCAAGTGTTTCCAAATAAATCATTTTTCTTCATTGATTCTGCAAGTACTGGCTATCCCATTCTGTAACACTGAGAAGCATCTTCATGGAGTGGAAAGAACACAGGCTTTGGAATTAGAGAGATGTGACTTCTAACATGAACTCTGACTCTTACCAGCCCCATGACTTTGGACAAACCATTAAAGCCATTGGGCATCTCTGTCTCTTCATCTTTGAAATGGGGGCCAATAAGACCTACTTGTAGGCTTATTGAGAGGATTAACTTATATAATGTATTCAAGGTGTTAAGATCACAGTGGACTCTTTAAAAAGTCTTGATTTTTATCATCACTTTTATATCAGTTAATTTATAAACTGCAGTTAAAAAAAGACTTGCTTTCTAGATCCAGTGGACTTCACACATAGTGACTAATGGTTATAATATCAGATTGCCAGGCAGTTAGCTTGATTCACCTTCAAAAGAAAAGCTGTGTTTTGTGGTAGGAAGACAGAGAAACTCACTCCCCAGGCCAGGCAAACATGTAGTCAGTCAACATGTGAGTAAGAGGAAAGCTAGAACAATGAAGAGAAAATTTCAGATCTCCAGACTAGGTAAGAGTACTCCAGAGTGTAGGCAACTGGGGATCATTCCAAAATATGACATTTGTCACAGCGTTGTTGGACATTTGTTTTGTTATCACTTTGAATTGGTGGTGTTGAAAAGGTCATGTCAGCTACCATGACTTCAAACAGGCTATATCTTTAATATTTTCATATCTCTGCTTTGGACAGTGGACTTCAGACACTGCTGAACAGAGCTGTGGAGCTCAATAGGATCCTTATACCATCTGAAATCATCCAACAGATAAGCTGCCACTGAGTTTGAAATTTAGGGGAAGATACATAAGGAAGAAGGCAATTACAATGGTCCTGACAGTGCTGTACCAGGGGAAGTAGGAGGTGCTGTGGGGGCTGATAGGAGGACCATCTAATTCAGTATCGGTGATCAAGGCATTACCCATATTAAAACAGTAACCAAGTGGAGGCAAGTGGAAGGAGGGAGGTAGGAGGATGGAGACAACATCCTCAGATAAAGGAACAGAATGTGCAGCACAGAGAAAAAAGAGCATGGCACATTCAAAGAACTAAACAAAGATTAGGCCGTATTGGAATGTATAGTGGTTGGTAAGAAAATGATAAGAGATGGGGATAGAGAGGAAAAAATTCTGATAAACTATAAGTGTACAAATGGTCTGATACATTTTTTATTTAAATTGTGGGTGTGTATGTGTGTGTGTGTGTCGGCTCCACGCCCAACATATAAATGGTCTGATAAACTGTAAGAGGTCTGTTAAATCATACAAGAAGATTAGACTTCATTTCTGAGTGGATGAGAAGTGTCTGAAGTGTTAAACAGGGGCATGCAGAATCTAATCTTCCAGGAAATTATATACAAGGTAGATTGGAAATGAGATATGACGGTGATGAGGATGACAACAAAGAAGAAGAACCACCATCATCAACACCACCACCGCCAAAGTAGAATATATGGCCAAGAGTTCAAGAGCCCCTCTTGTGGCCTCAGATGACTTTACTCCATGCAAACAATAGGGTCAGCACATGAAAGGAACTTGATAAATGAATGCCTTGGTGGTTCATTTGATTTCACAGTTCTCCTTGTGATGGCTGGCACAGCACTCTCAGAATGTGGCACTGGAAGGGGTGACTGATCTCAAAGAGTTAAGTATCAAATAAATTCATGTATTATTCTTGAAAACGACAAAATAAGTTGTGGTTTTATGTTTTGCAAAGATATTTACAAATGAGAGAAGTGTCTGTTTAGCCAAAGTTGATCTTCTCTCCCCCCATCGAACAGAGCTCATTGCAGGCATTGAAAGGTAGGGCAGGAAGAGGAATTGTGGATTATTTTGTACCATGTATTTATTGAAGAGATGGGGAAATCAGCTTAAAGATGGGGAAGGGACACGTTGATGGTCATAAAGCAAGTTAATGAAAAAATAACAGTAGGTTTTCTGAATTGCAGTGTTTAGCCCTTTGGATAGTATCTGTGACCTCATCATTGACAAAAGTGAGGAACAGGTAAATTATCCTAATAATCTATTCCCTAGGGTAACATGCCTCAAGGTATGTTCACGAAGATGCAGGACTGGTAAACAGTAGTAGCTGGTGTGTGTGTGTGTGTGTGTGTGTTGGCAATGGAGGGTGGGGGTAGGGGAGTTCTAGTTTCTTCATATGTTTGGCAATAATGGTAAAAACAAAGCTAAGCAGATTACTCCATTATAATATGTTTAAGAGTTTTTAATGCACCTTTGGAAATCCTAAATGGAAGATTTCCATCATCCTAAGGTACTCCAGGATAACATCAGATTGACATGTTTTTCATAAATTACACTCATCACACTTATTTTAAGTATGTGTCTCTAGAAGTTAATCTGTTTCTCTTGAAATTTAGCTGGAAGCTTTTGACAGATAAAATAGTTCAATGCCTAAATAAATCACATCAACTTCTAGCTTTCAACATTTTATGATCTACTTCAAGAGATTTGGCAGTGTCTACTACCATAAATTGGATTAGTTGTCTTGTGACTGTCAATCTTCTGCCTTCATAAACATGTTTCATTTCAATGCAACATCGAAGTATAATTTCTTATAAGCAAAAATTGAGGATCTGAGTTAAATTTAGCCACACAAGGTACAGGAATGCAAAAGACTTGACTGGAGTGATGGTCAGATGAATGGGCCTTATCTATGACCAGGTAAGTTTGCCCAAGCAAGGCCTCATGGCTAACAAAATCACCTCACATTGTGTAACAGGCAGCCAAATTTCAGAGATGTTAAAATCTGGGATGCGTATGTATGCACTGAATGAAGAATTAATGAACACATTTTTTACATTTTATAGGCCACACTCCAGGAAATGCTGTTTCCCTAGGAAGGACAAGAAACAATGCCCTAGAATCTTGTCAAGCTCTCATCACTGTGTAACCAACCTTTCCAAATTGATATTCACAAATGTCTTAGTCTGTTCAGGCTGCATGACAAATTATCACAGACTGGGTGACTTATAAACAACAGAAATTTATTTCTGTTTATTTCTCACATTTCTGGAGCCTGAGAAGTCCAAGATCAAGGTGCTGGCAGATTCCATATATAGTGAGGACCCGCTTCCTGATTCATATATCACCTCCTCTTCCTATGTCCTCACATGGTAGAAGAGGGGAAGGATCTCTCTGGGTGTCTTTTATAAGGGCACTAATCCCATTCATGAGAGTTGCACCTTCATGATCCAATTAGCTCCCCAATGCCTCACCTCCTAATACCACCACACTGGGAGTTAGAACTTAAAAATATGAATTAGGTCACAAACTAATGATGTAATGTATGGTGATTAACATAACAATAAAAAAGAAAAAAATATGAATTAGGGGAAGCAAATCTTCAGTCTATAGCAACAGATATTTAGATAAATCTTCAGGTCATTTATCAAAGGCATTATTACATTCCTCCCACCATAATCCTATCTTTCATCTAAGGACTCAAGCTATTTCAAGTTTTAAATGGATGAACCTGTTGTGAGATTTTAAGATTTCTGACACTCAATAGTGTATGAGCTAAAAAATATAAAAAGATAAGTGAGAATGTACATTCCAATATTAAAAGTAATATACAAATCTACCTTTATCCTTAAAATTTATTTCACTTTTCTTTTTAAAAATCTTTTGACTCATTTTCTCCACAGTCTTATTTTCTTCTTTTTGCCAAGTTACATCTGAACGACATCTTAAAGCCTTTCAAAAGAGGGAAAACTAAAACATATGATCTTAATTAAGTTTGAGTGTTTTGCCAATTCAAAGTTGTAGTTAAGAGAGTTAGCATTTTATTTTAGAGAGGGAAAGTGGAAGTTTACGATTCAATTCTATTCTTGCTCTATTAAGTCAAAACAAGTCTCTCCGGAGTTCAAAGTCATTTCTCTCTTTAAGTCAGAGTCCTTATTTGATAATGGCCCCAGAACATTCATTGTGAAGCACAGGGCAATTATCTCCATTATAAGTCAAACTATTTCGGATTGTATCTTAAATACTACTAAATTTCTTATAAAAACCTGAAAGAACTTCTCTAATTACTTGCAGTGAGTTGAATGGTGGCCCCCCAAAACATATCCATGTCTCAAAGCCTGTAAATGTGACCTTGTCTGAAAAAAAGGTCTTGTAGATGTAATTAAGTTAAAAGATTGTGAGACTAGATTATTCTGAATTATGAGAATGGATCCTACCTCCATTGATAGAGGGGAGAACATGTGGCCGCAAGCAGAGGAATGCCCGGAGTCACTGGAAGCTGGAAGAGGCAATGAAGGATCCTCCTTTAGAGCCTTCAAGGAAACCAGCTGACACCCTGATCTCAAGCCTCCAAGGTGTGAAGGAATAGATTTGACTGTTTTAAACCACCAAATTTTTGGTAATTTATTAGGCAGCCACAGTAAACTAGTATGCTACCCAAATGCTCACTCAATGTCTTCCCTTTCCTGAAGTCATCAGAGACCAATACTACAGGCTTAAGATTCCACTAATGTAGGGACAATGACTTCAGTTTTCAGTGATATTGTCAAAGAATGGGAGTAGGGTATTTTTTCTGTTCTTCCTGAGGACTTCTTTTTTTCTTTTAATAAATCACATAGTGAACCTTAAGCACTATATACAAGGCAATTGTTAAAGCCTTTCTCTGTGCTATAAAATTTAGTACACCATATTTTACTTTCTCTTGTTTACAATTAATCTATCAAGGGTTTGTTTTAGAACTTCCAATAAAAGATTGAGATGAAAATGCCTGATAGCTTCTACTCTCCTCACTGTGTCTCAGGTTTCTCATCTGTAAAATGGAGATCATATGATAATACTGACCTTATAGGTTTTTGTTGAGAGGTTTGATTGAGTTAATGCACATCAAGAATTTAGGATACAGCTTTCCAACCAGGGCCCGGCAGAATGGCTCCCGCGAAGAAGGGTGGCGAGAAGAAGAAGGGCCGTTCTGCCGTCAACGAAGTAGTGACCAGAGAATACACCATCAACATTCACAAGCGCATCCATGGAGTGGGTTTCAAGAAGCGTGCCCCCCGGGCACTCAAAGAGATCCGGAAATTTGCCATGAAGGAGATGGGAACTCCAGATGCGTGCATTGACACCAGGCTCAACAAAGCTGTCTGGGCCAAAGGAATAAGGAATGTTCCATACCGTATCCATGTGTGGTTGTCCAGAAAACGAAACGAGGATGAAGATTCACCAAACAAGCTCTACACACTGGTTACCTATGTACCTGTCACCACTTTCAAAAATCTACAGACAGTTAATGTGGATGAGAACTAATCACTGATTGTCAAATAAAGGTATAAAACTGCAAAAAAAAAAAGAATTTAGGATACATAGTAAGGGTTGTATACATGGATTGTTATCATTATGAATATTATCATTTTTATTATCATCATTATTATTAATGAACCAGAAACCCAACAACTCTGATCTCAGTAAATACCTAGTCTAAGTTTGGTTTAGCTTGAGTCTCCCTAAATTGAAAAAGTCTAAATATCTATTATGTATGGACAAACTTTTATGGTCTTTCTTCAAACTACAAAACATGATGGCATCATTGTGTGGTAAAGATGTCTTGGACTTCTGAGCTCAACTCCTTGTTCAACAGTGAATTTGCTTTGTAACCAGAATCAAATACTTGTAGGAGGTACATCTTAGGCTGTTGGTTCAACCCTGCTTGTCTTCTCCACCTACACATTAAGGATCCCAGCAGCTGTGAACTAGTCAGAGGTCACTGATGATAGAATCAAGGTTGAGGATGTAATGCAAGCCATCAGAGTATATTTGTGGGGATTTAGAAAGTGACCAAAGAAAAAGAGAGATGAATTCATTTCTAGGAAATGAAAACCCAAAAATCTGTCAGAAGTAGGAGGTGGGGAGGGAGGAAACAAAGTAGTGAGAATGAGATAAGACACACTAAGTGGAGGAGAAAGGAAAGAGAAAGTTTCTTGGACATCCATGAGGCTGGGCAGACTCTCTGTCCTTAGGTTCCATGAGACACATTTATTTCTATACTTCTACCAAAGTTCACCTTTTGTTTGTTTGTTTTAACTTGTTGGGTTTTGCTGCTGTTGTTTTTACAATTTTGTTACTTATAGGTAAAGGAGTCCTAAATAATATAACATGTATTTTACTTGAGTTTTGTTTTTTTCTTTTAAAAATGAGTAAATGAGTATCTCAGATCTTAGTGTTGAGCATTAGAGATTGTGCCCATAAAATGTGCAATTCAGTTATCTTCCTCCTGCTTCTCATTTTGCTTCTTCTTTATTGTCTCTATTATTGTCGTGGTCCTTTTGCTCTCATTTAGAGAAAAAAATAACACAAATGACTGGGTTTGTATCTGGATCATGAAAGGGACATCATCATTTTAAATAAATATGTAAAGCCACAATTTTATCAATTCCCAAGACTTAGTAAAGCCAATGATTTCATTATATTGTTTTTTCCCCAAGAGTTTCAATTAGGATTAGAATTTATCGGAGAAGTTAGTAAACTATATTTTGTCTACATTAGTCCAAATAAGCAGATATTCCCAAGTTCTTCCCTGAGATTGTTTTTTTAATTTTATTTTATTATGTTAATCACCATACATCATTAGTTTTGATGTAGTGTTCCATGATTCATTGTTTGCGTGTAATACCCAGTGCTCCATTCAATATGTGCCCTCTTTAATACCCATCACCAGGATAACCCACCCCCCCACCCCCCTCCCCTCTAGAACTCTCAGTTTGTTTCTCAGAGTCCACAGTCTCTCATGGTTCGTCTCCCCCTCTGATTTACCCCCTTCATTTTTCCCTTCCTACTATCTTCTTTTTTTTTCTTAACATAGAATGTATTATTTGTTTCAGAGGTACAGGTCTGTGATTCATCAGTCTTACACAATTCACAGTGCTCACCATAGCACATACCCTCCCCAATGTCTATCACCCAGCCACCCCATCCCTCCCAACCCCACCACTCCAGCAACCCTCAGTTTGTTTCCTGAGATTAAAGAATTCCTCATATCAGTGAGATCATATGATACATGTCTTTCTCTGATTGACTTATTTTGCTTAGCATAATACCCTCTAGTTCCATCCACGTCATTGCAAATGGCAAGATTTCATTTTTTTTTTTTTGTGATGGCTGCATAATCCATTGTATATATATACCACATCTTCTTTATCCATTCATCTGTTGATGGACATCTTGGCTCTTTCCATAGTCTGGCTATTGTGGACACTGCTGCTATAAACATCGGGGTGCACGTACCCCTTCAGATCCCTACATTTCTATCTTTGGGGTAAAGACCCAGTAGTGCAATTGCTGGGTCATACAGTAGCTCTATTTTCAACTTTTTGAGGAACCTCCATACTGTTTTCCTGAGTGGCTGCACCAGCTTGCATTCCCACCAACAGTGTAGGAGAGTTCCCCTTTCTCCGCATCCTTGCCAACATCTGTCATTTCCTGACTTGTTAATTTTAGCCATTCTGACTGGTATGAGGTGGTATCTCATTGAGGTTTTGATTTGGATTTCCCTGATGCTGAGCGATGTTGAGCACTTTTTCATGTGTCTGTAGGCCATTTGGGTGTCTTCTTTGGAAAAATGTCTGTTCATGTCTTCTGCCCATTTCTTGATTGGATTATTTGTTCTTTGGGTGTTGAGTTTGATAAGTTCTTTACAGATTTTGGATACTAGCCCTTTATCTCATATGTCATTTGCAAATATCTTCTCCCATTCCGTGGTTGTCTTTGGTTTTGTTGACTGTTTCCTTTGCTGTACAAAAGCTTTTTATCTTGATGAAATCCCAATAGTTCATTTTTGCCCTTGCTTCCCTTGCCTTTGGCGATGTTTCTAGGAAGAAGTTGCTGCAGCTGAGGTCGAAGAGGTTGCTGCCTGTGTTCTCCTTTAGGATTTTGATGAACTCCTGTCTCACATTTAGGTCTTTCATCCATTTGGAGTCTCTTTTTGTGAGTGGTGTAAGGAAATGGTCCAGTTTCATTCTGCATGTGGCTGTCTAATTTTCCCAACATCATTTGTTGGAGAGACTGTCTTTTTTCCATTGGACATTCTTTCCTGCTTTGTCAAAGATTAGTTGACCATAGAGTTGAGGGTCCATTTCTGGGCTCTCTATTCTGTTCCATTGATCCCTGAGATTGTTTTGACATGTGTACACACCCTCAGCTACTAGATGGATGGTTCTGAATAGTCTGATCAACTGAGTCACATAATCAGTCATGCAGTCAAGCAATCAATTGGCCTATTTCTACTCTCCCTCTCTCACCAAATTGAATTATTTGATTATACCGTTAATCAGTTTTACATTTAATCTTCATGAATTTCCCCTAAAATAGACTGGGACATTACAAGGCATAACATAATTTCCCCAACACAAAAATAGGAGTGCAGACAGGGGTAGATTTGAGATTTTCCCATTTTCAGAGCAGCTACCTTTCCTTCACAACCACCGCACAAACACACACAAGAGAAAGAAGCAACTACCTTTGCCTTGAGGTACATCAAGTTATCTTCACTTTATAGGTGGAAAAACAAAAGTTCAAAGAGAGGTATGGTAACTTCTCTCGTGCCATAGAGCATTAAGACACAGGGTATCCCAAGGGACCAAGCCAGAACCCACGTAACCTGGATCTGCTACCCAGGAATAGTACCTAAATAATACCTCACTGATAGTACCTGGTGTGGGGCTCCAGAAAACGGATTTTTCCAATATTAAACCATTGAAATTATGGTGGATAGCTTCCCACAAAAGAAGGACTAGGAAACTCATGTTAGAGAGGTGTGGTCAATTCTGTGGCTCAAGCATAAAGTAGAAAGAGTAGAGGAAGGAAAAACAGATACTGAAGGAGAAAGACTGTTATCTTCAGTCTGCCTCCTTTAACTTTATTGAAATAAATAAAAACAAAATCCAAGAATGAATGGGCCATTTGCCTAGAGCTTAATAAGCCAACCCATAGTTTTTGTTCACTTTCAGCTACTTTGTATTAAATTAATGTTTTCTCCAGTGGCTTATATGAGTCAAAAAACTCCTTGAGGCAGAGACTGTATCCTTGGGGCTCAACAAAGACCACAAGAAATATTTGTAAGATGCTGAGCGGGTATTTATTTATTTATTTTTTAAAAGATTTTATTTATTTATTTGAGAGAGAGAGAATGAGAGATAGAGAGCACGAGAGGGAAGAGGGTCAGAGGGAGAAGCAGACTCCCCGCCGAGCAGGGAGCCCAATGCGGGACTCGATCCCGGGACTCCAGGATCATGACCTGAGCTGAAGGCAGTCGCTTAACCCACTGAGCCACCCAGGCACCCCTGAGTGGGTATTTAGATATGAAATTCCCTGAGATGCAAAATTCTTTCCTTGCGGCTAACGCTGAAAGATCCAGTGTAAGTTCATGTCTTCAAGGAATCCTTTCCTATTTTCATCATTTCCCCATAAAAATCAATTTCTGTCCTCCCTCAGAGTGTTGAATGAATGTCCCTTGTTGTAAGCATTTTGTTCTGTTTAATCACTATGTTAGTTAAATGACATGAGGAAGACTGCCTTTTTAGCTATACGGTCCTAGAAGTTTGGAACCATTCCCTACTACACTCTGGGTTTTTTTTTTTTTATTATTTAAGATGTTATTTTTAAGTAATCTCTACACCCCACGTATGGCTTGAACTTACAACACCGAAATCAAGAGCTTCATGCTCTGACTCAGCCCGTCAGGCACCCCTACTCTGTTTTACCTCAGTACCTAGGATACTGATTTTCACTCAGTAGAAAAAAAATTGATAAATAAATAAAAGCAAATATGAATGTGGCTATAAATGTGTTTGGTTGGCTCTAGGCTAAAGCTGATAACATTTGCTCTTGGTATTTCTTCTCAAAGACTTGGTATTTATTATTTTCTCTTGTCTCCCTGATGAGTGCTCTTCTGCTTTTTTCCCATCAAGGATATCCTCCTGAGACTATTACAAATTAAATTATGCCAACATATAAAGGACTGAAAAATCCCAAAGGAGTTTCATTTGCACCTGGAAAAGGTATTAAGTTGAAGAATGATGATGTCATTGAGCTAACCAAGATGATCTTACTTGGAGAAGTGGATCAAGAAAGCAGTGCTTCTTCTTCTTCTTTTTTTTTTTTTTAAGATTTTATTTATTTATTTGAGAGAGAGAGCATGAGCGGGTGAGGGGCAGAGGGAGAAGCAGACTCCCCGCTGAGCAGGGAGCCTAATCTGGGGCTCCATCCAGGGCTCTATGCAGGGCGCTACACAGGGCTCAATCCCAGGACTCTGGGACTCCAGAACTCCAAGACTGTGACCTGAGCGGAAAGCAAACACTTAACCAACTGAGCCACCCAGGAGCCCAAGAAAGCAGCGCTTCTTAAATTCCTCTATGCCTGCATTTTAAAACATGTTTTACCCTGTAAAAGATGTAGGTATGGCTAATTATGATTAGGAATGGAGTCACTGGAATCCTGGGATTTGGATGAGTCTTGGCTCTGTCATTGCAGTAGCCCTGGATCACATAAAATAAGTTTTAAATTCCACATCTATAAAAATAACTCTGAAGTCTTCCTAAGGATTTTTAGTCACTGTTTCTAAGATATCAGTTGAAGACAGAATTTAAAAAGTTACTTCAGACTCCAGAGCTAGAATTGAATACCAACCAGGAATACTGAGAACAACTAAGTGGTTGGTGTTAGGGATCACCCTGACACTTAAAAAGTTCCTCCTCCTTCCTTCTTCCTTCCTTCCTTCCTTCCTTCCTTCCTTCCTTCCTTCCTTCCTTCCTTCCTTCCTTCCTTCCTTCCTCTCTCTCTCTCTCTCTTTTTTAAATCCAAAGCCAGGATTGAGATGAGGATAAGGAGGGAATCTAAGAATATAAGCCATTTCATGTATCCAAAACTGGGGATATAAAGGCAAAATATATGGAAGCAGGTCATTATAGAGAAGGAAGAAAGAGAGAGAGAGAATATGAAAAAGAAAAAAAGGGGAGAGTGAAAACATTCAGGAGCTAACCTGAGCACATTAAATACTACATGTCATTAACTATTGGAAAAATAGACATATCCCACAAAACCCAAGTGCATAGTAACCAATGTAAATATTTTCTGCAAAGATCTACTCCATCCTGGGCTCATGTCTGTTTATGATTGATGACAGATACATCTTGGCCCTAAAGGACAATCTTTATCCACATTATTCAGCTAGGCTGGTTTTAATTGCCTAAATATAATTTGATCTTCAGAGTTCATATTCTTAACTAGGAAATGTCAACATTGGACTTGGCCAATGAAACATCAAGGGAAAGACAGCTACCCTCCTTTCAAACTTTCTCATCATGTGGATCATAATCAGAACCTTCTGACTGGTTCTCACTTTTTTTTCCTCTTTGTTTTCCATAGGATAAGATTATACAAAAGATTATACAAAATATACTTATCAGCCACTTATTTTCATCCTTCACTCTGATTTGTAATAATCAGAAAACATTTAATGTTAATTAGCTATTGCCCACTGTTAGCACTTTGATCTATATATAGGGCCTAGAATTTGTTGGGCACATACAATTTCATTTTTATTCTTATACTGATCCAATCAAGGCAATTTTTTGACTCCCCCCATCTCTTGCTACCACATTTTACAGATGAAAAATGTGAAACTTAGGAAATTCAATTAATTTACCCCAAATCCCAAGTCTGCGAATGACAGAGTAAATGTTACAGTGCACTGGCTAATATTAGTCACATGCCAACCTAACCAAGGGAATCTGAAAAGTCTTCCCATATTCCGAGGAAGGAGAAGAAAGTCAGATATGGTAAGCATCAGTAATTTCTATTACAGCAAGCTTGTACTCTTTTTTCCATTTTGCATAATTTGATGCCTCCCTGAAATGTCTGCATTGCTCAGTGCCAGAAAGAGTCCAGTCCTATTTATGGTCCTTCACAAGCAAGTGCAGGCACCATAGTTATTTATTCTTCTCCATAGATCATCCTGAGCTGGGCATTCATAAATCTCACCTCCTTTGTCTTCCCTCTTTCTTCTTCTTCCCCTTTCTCTTTCCCTCAGCGTTCCCAAACATCTTATCAACACCATCTGTTTTCAGGCTGCCCATTGAGCTTTAGCCTAGATCCTCACTTCTTTAGACTGGCTCATCGACAATATAAATGAAACTCTCTGGTGCTATACTCATAACCTCTCATAGTATAACACTCATGTGTCATTACCTTAAAAAAAGAAAGTCTCACAATCAGAGAAAGGATGGGGAGAGAGAAATAGTAAAAAGATAAGAAAGAGCCCTATGTTCCCACCTACAGACTGAGAACTAAGATTCAGTGGTTTTAAGGCATTTGCCTAAGGTCATGGAGTTATTTAGTGTGGCTGGTGTAGGGATGGTGATGTTTATAAGCAGAGGAGGGGAGGGCAAGAAGGGCAATGACCTTTGGAATAAGTCCTCCTCAGAGATTCTAGGCTTGTTTCATGTTATGGAAGAAGAGATGCAGTTCATCTTTTGTACTCTTCAAAAGCACTTTTGGTTGAAAAATAAAAGGATAGCTTCCATCTCTGTGCAGAGATTTCTTTTTCTTGAAGTTTCTGCAATTCACATATATTAACCTCTTCCTGGTGAGGCAGTATCACACATCCACTTATTTTTTCCAACAAATGTTTTTTGAGCAATTACCGTATGCAGGATTTTAAGTGCAGAGAATACAGTGCCCACTGAAATCACTGCCCTTTCATTTTTCCACCAAAAATGCTGTCTGCACCATCTCTAAAATCTCCCATTCAGCTCTTTCATATCCTAATGTATCTTTTTTTTAAAGATTTATTTGAGACAGAGAGAGAGAGAGCACATGCTTGTAAGCAGGAGGAGGGAGAGGGAGAGAGAGAATCTCAAGTAGGTTCCATGCTCAGCATGAAGCCCAACATGGGGCTCAATCTCACCACCCTGAGATCTTGACCTGAGCAGAAATCAAAAGTAGGATGCTTAACTGACTGAGCCACCCAAACACCCCCTAATGTATCTGAATTCACTTGTGAATAAGTACTGCTGCTGGCCAACACATCTCCCGCAATGCTCCCTCTTATCATCTAAGGTGGGACACTGCTGTTCCCCCCCTCTGCTAACAATCTGAGAATTCCCCAAATTAATACCGTAGTCAGTGCAATTAGACTTATTTAAACTCAGGAGAGACATGTTTTTCTCATGAAGTAGTGGAAAATAAAGTTAATCCAATTGCAGTCAGATTTCTAAAGTCAAGAACTGAAATGTCAGACAGGAAGAAAGTGTTATCCCCATGGCTACTGTGCTCTGAGCTAGGGATGACTCATGAGAGATTTTGTGTGTGTGTGCATTATCTCCAGATCACTGACAAATTACTAGAACTAGAAACTTGGAAATTACAACCAGAAAATGGGGACTAATCTGAGGTTTGAGTTATCTTTGGGTGGTTTTGAAATTTTCTTGAAACATGTACAGAAGTAAAAGTAAACTGCAGACATAAGGGTTCTTTTTCTTTCTTCTTCCTCTTTTTTTTTTTTTTTTGATTTTCTGATTTCCACCTTGCCATGATTAAACTATTCACAAGCAGGCTAGAAAGCTTTTCTGGAAAATAAGCTTTAAATTTCAAAATATGAAATTTGTTAGTAAGTCAAAAAGTTTTTTTCTCCCTAAATCACGGAGTTTATCTATTGGTAAATGGTATATATTTATTTCATTATTTCAAATCAGTAAGGAAACAATATATCAAACGAGGCATCTGGGAAATCAGTTTTAAAATACATCCCTCATTTACATGGTCCTTTCCTTACTAAGCCAAGTTCTCTTTCCTCCTCTTCCTAGCTCCTCCTTTACTTTCTCACTGAATCTGGAAAATTCTTACCAACCATCTTTTATGTGCCAGGCACAAAGAATTAAAGAACTCTGTGGTGCTCTAGAATTAAAATTCTCAAGTACCTCACGACTGTACTGAAGAACAGGTGGCAAGGCAATGGGACAAATGCCGAGATGTGTGATGTGAGGGGCACAATGAATGGACAGAGGAAAGCCTGTCTAACTCAGCAATTTAGGGGACTAGGTCACAGGAGTGCAACTCATGTCATGTTTTGCAGGAGGAATAGGGCGGTCTAGCAGACAGAGCACGAGGGGCTGCAGGCAAGAGAAATTGCTTACAAGCTCATAGATGCAGGAGAGGGCAGCTCGGCTGGAACACAGCAAACTGCGGTGGCAGGGGAGGCAGTAGGGAGAACAGTCATGAAGTCATGGGCACAGCCGGCCATATGAAGGTTTTACTTGTGACTCTGAGTGTGATTTTGGCCTCTCTGTCTTTCAATCTATAAAATTAAAGCAACACAAACTGGGTATGTTTGAAGATAGGAGAAATAAATGTGATGTGTCCATGTAACTCATGGACACTTATGGACGCTTGCTACTTGCATGGTAAGATTTGTGGTTTCCCAGGGAGTTTCTTTCAGTGTATTAAATACAATGATTTCCTGAGCTCTATTGAGTACTTCCTATATACCCAGCACAGAATCAGAGGTTGGGGAAGAGAACCAAGTTTTATTCAAGGCAACATATTTATTGATCACCAAGGCTATGCAGACCATTATGCTAAAGCATAGTGGGTACAAAGATGAGTAAGATACTGCCCCTACCTCCAGGAATCTTAGAACTCAAGGCACAGAATAGAGGTGATGGAATGTTCCAGTTCCTTCTATTACTTATGCCATATGTTGAGTTTCTACTATATGAGGCTCACTGTGGTTGAAGTAGGGAAGAAAACACCTTTATATCTACTGCATCATTTACCATTGAACCACCTGTCTTCAAGAAGCTCATGGTGGACTGCCTAAATAATGTATATAAATAATAGAAACATAAGGAGAATTACAGACAAAAACGTTTTGTGAGAGTTTCATTCAGAGTAATCTGGATGGGGGGAAAAGGCTGAATATTTACTAGGCATCCTCTATAAAGCCAGTTTCCCAATTATAGTCTCACATTTTTCACAACCCACTAAAATAGACCCCTTTATCTCTCTTCATAAATGAGGCAATGACTTAAAGAAGTTGTTAAACTTAAAGAATAATCTGCCCAAAGATAACTATTGCTAAAGGTAAAGACTTGAACTAGGCATTTCTGGTTACATAGTCCCATTTTCTCCACTCCATCCAGGCTATATGGAATTAAAAATAGCTCAGAGAAAGAAGTGGCATTCAAGGAACCCTGATCCTCACATTCTCATAAAGACACAGCCTTGTATCAGAGGCTTGGTTCTTTTTTTTTTTTTTTTTAATATATTTTAATGGCTGCAAACATGTTGGAATTTGATCATCCTGTGAATTTTACGGGTGAGTTGCTTTCTTGGGCAATACACAGATATGCATGGAGCAGGCCCTGGTTCTCCACTGCTTGGGATTCAAAGTTTTTCTTCTTCTTCCTGGCTCAAGGCCAGGAAGGGAAGGGAATGTCTTCTGGTGTGGGGTAAGCTTTTCTCTTTTTTTAAATTTTATTTATTTTATTTTTTAAAGATTTTATTTATTTGAGAGCGAGAGAAAGCACGCATATGAGCAGGGGGAGGGGCAGAGAGAGAGGGACAAGCAGACTCCCCACTGAGCAGGGAGCCTGAAGTGGGACTCGATCCCAGGACCCTGAGATCATGACCCGAGCCAAAAACAGCCTTTAACTGACTGAGCCACCCAGGCACCCCAGAGGCTTGGTTCTTATAGTCGAAGCTGATCAATCAATCTCATTATCTGAAGAGGTCAAACTTGGATAGAAACAGAGCAGTGGACATTTCCAGACTTAGTATGTTCAGATGCTCTTGTGTGCAGACATGGGAACGCCATGGCATGTGATGTGTATGTGTCCTTTCTGGCTTGCTTGACATCATCTGGCGCCAGTCATATGGCAGGAACCCATTTGCAATCATTCATATTTGTGTTTTGAACATTTATAATAACATTGGGTAAATGAATATTAGCCCATGCACATCGTTCCTTGCCAGGAAATACATTAATGGAAATCTTCAGGACTCTAAGTACAATTTTGTTTGAGAAGACTTATCATAGTCTCTGGTATTAAAGATGTTAAGATTTGAAAGCTCATGACATGACAGGACAGAGTGTAAGTGACTTTGGATGGAAAGCCTGTCACTTGAAACATGGACAGAACCATGAGAGGCCTTGGCGAGAAAATAAACTTGGGATTTGTAAATAACGCCTGACCTGACATTTCCCTTGTGGGGACCCCAGTAATGGGGCCCAGCTGCCAAATAAGATACTCCATTGAGTTATAAGGGAAAACAACATTTTTTCAAACTGATATTGTTGAGTTAGGATCCACGACTGAATGCCATTTGTTTTTGTACTTTATAACAATTCAAACCAGATTATTTAATGCTGAAGCCACAGAAAAACAAGCCCTGCTGCCAGCCCCCATCCTTCCTCCCTCCTGATGGATCTGCTCTTTTGTTCTCAAAATACAGGTTGGAAGTAGGAGCTGTTTACAGATTTTTTTCTGAGTTTGCAAGATGAAAAGCTTTCATAACTGAGCTTGAAGTGCTAGGGATGCTTTTCATCAGTGTGTAGGATTTTAATTAATCCCAGGGTTGCTCCTTCTCCTAGAAGTTCAGGTGCAGGGTCCTGTTCTTGCAGGGTTATGTTTGAGGGCAGGCTAAAAGACCCCTTCAGAAAAAAGGAGAGAGAATGAAGATGCTTGTGGTGGGAGACAGAAGACTGGATTTTTATCTCATTTCTGTTATTCTGGGGTTCTGGCCCCATCGGCGAAATAAGGCGATTTGAGAAAGAATGACTTCACAGTTACTGATTATACAGGATATTGTGAATATATGCAGAGATGTTTTGAATTGAAGCTTATCTATATGTACTCTGTAATCACGGAAGTCAAAGGCTAATATCATCTTCTGTAAATTCTACTCACAATTTTAGAATTCATATAGTCAAATCTAGAGAGCTATAGTTAAATGGACCATCTAGGCAATTCTGTTGCAGTGTCCTTGTTTGTAGAATAAAAGGATGGCCCTGGGGGGTCTAGGCAGAGACTCTATAGATTCTAGGACAAAGTAAAAACTCCCTTGCTTGGCACTCAAGTCCCTTCATGATGTGGCCAACTGACACCCCTCCAGATATACCTCCTGCAAGCCCTCTGCACATTCCTATGTCCTGTCTTGACTCCAAAAATCTATACTATTTTATGCTTTTGTACCTTCTGATAAGTTATTGCTTCTGCTTAAAATTTCCTTCTGTTATTAAGTCAGAGCAACAAATAGCATATTCTGTAGACATTGGCATTTTCTTAAGTGAATTCCATGGAGCATCAGTCTCATAAATGCTCTTCTGATGTGTTGAGCATGTGTTTTTGGGAGAAGAGAAAGAGGAGCTAAGTCCCAATGATCACAATCTCTTGAAAAACCCCAAGACAGAAAAGTATAAAAAAGGGCCTCAAAATTCTTGAAAAAGAGAAATATACTTAAGCCAACCTTTTCCTTTTCTTAAAAGATTTATTTATTTTAGAGAGAGAGATCTTGAGTGCAGGGAGGGGCAGTGGGAGAGAGAGAGAATCCTCAAGCAGACTCCCTGATGAATGGGGGGCCCAGGGCTTGATCTCAGGACCCTAAGATCATGACCTGAGCAGAAATCAAGAATCGGATGCTTCGGTGACTGAGCCACGCAGGTGCCCCTTAAGCCAGCATCGCAGCCAAATGCGTGTGATGACAAATTCCTTCTCTTATACAAGAGCTACAGATACTCTCCAGATCGCAGTGGAAAACACCTTTTCATGTTAACATTGAACATATGTCACAGATATATTATAAATTTTCAAGTAATTATGATATACTTTATTCTTATCAATAAATTTTAATTAAACGTTTTATACTGAGATAATTGTATTTATAACATGACATTGTAGGAAATAATAGAGATACCACGTATACTTTACCTAGTTTCTCTCAAGGATAACGTCTTATAAAACTATAGGACAATTTCACCACCAAGATATTGACACTGATACAGCAAAGATGCAAACTGATCACTCTCTCCTTAATCCTTGGCAACCACTAATCTGTTTTCTATTTCTATAATTTCCTCATTTGGAAAAGTTACATAAATGGAATAATACAGTGCTCCTTTGAGATTGACTTTTTTCACTCAGCATAATTCATCTGTATTCAGATTGTTGCTGTATCAATAGTGTGTTCCTTTTTATTGTTGAGTGGTATTCCATGGTGTGGATGTACCACAATTTGTTTAACCATTCCCCTCCCCTGATGTAGGACATCAGGGTTGCTTCCAGTTTTAGGCTATTATGAATAAAGCTGCTATAAGTATTAGTTCACAGAGTTGTTTTTTTGTTTTATGAATATAAGTCTTCATTTCTTTGGGTTACATGCCCAGGGGTAAAATGGCTGGGCCAAATGGTAGTTTAATGCTTAGGGTTTTTTAGGCTTGTTTTTTGTTTGTTTGTTTTAGGAAACTGCCAAACTATTTTCCAGAATGACTACAGCATTTTAGATTTCCAACAGCAACACATAAGCAACTTCATTCTATACAGCATTTGATAATGCCACTGTTTTTATTTAAACTATTCCGATAGGTGTGTAGTGAGGTCTCATTTGTGATTTTAGCTTGCATTTCCCTAATTGCTAATAATATTGTTTTCATGCATAAATTTAAATTCTTGAATATTTATAGGGCTATACAAACTATTTCATATTGGATAATAATGTGGATAATAATTTATGTGTCTAGAGTTGTTTGTAGCCTTCCTTTATTATCTTTTTGATGTCTCTTCTGTTCTGTCATGTTCTGTGGGGTTATCCCCTATTTCATTTCTGGTGCTGGTAATCTGTCTTCTCTCTTTTTTTCAATTTTGCTAAAGATTTGCCAATTTTATTAGTCTTTTTTTTTAAAAAAACATTTTTGTTTCATTAATTTCTGTATTATTTTTCTATTCTCAATTTCATTGATTTCTGCTCTTATTTATTATTATTTTTTTATCTCCTTCTTTCTGCTCCCTTTGGGTTTAGTTTGGCTTTTTCTCTTTTCTAATGTATTCATTTAATGCTATAAATTTCCTTCTCAGCCCCTCTTTAGCTGTTGCCCCACAAATATTGATATACTTACTGTCTTTTCATTTTCATTCAGTCCAATGTACTTTTTTATATTCTTGAGACTTCCTTACTTGACCCATGAAATATTTAGATGTGTATCTTTCATTTTCCAGGAGCTTAGAGATTTTCCTGTTGTCTTTCTGCTTTTTATTTCTAGTTTGATTCCATTGTGGTAAGAGAAAACTGAGTGATTTCAATTATTTTAAATTTATTGGGGTTTGTCTTTTGTCCCAGGAGATGGTCTGTCTTGGTATATGCTTCTTGGGCACTTGAAAATAATGTCTATTCTGCTGTTGTTAGTTGGAGTATTCTTTAAATGTTGATTAGATATTATTGTTTGATGATGTTGTGAATTCTTCTATATGCTTCCTGATTTTCTATTTGACCAATCACTTGTTGAGAAGTGCTGAGTCTTCAACTAAAGTTATGGATTTGTCTATTTTTCTTTTCAGTGCCATTAGTCCCTAAGGCTTGGTTCACATTTCCCTTCCTTTCTTCCTTCCTTTCCTTCCTTCCTTCTTTCGACTGCTGTTTAGATTAGGAGATTTCTACTATTCTGCCTCCCATTCACTGATTCTTTCCTTTGTGTTTTCCATTTTGAGCCTACCCCTGAGTTTCCCATTTCAGCTACTAGAGTTTTCAGTTCTAAGATTATCATTTGCTTCTTTATTTCTTCTATTCCTTTGCTAATTTTTTGTTTTATCATTTGCTTAAAGACTATTTGTAATTTCCCATTACAGTATTTCTATTAGGGCTGCATTAAAATCGTTGGCAGATAATGTTAACATCTCTGTCTCCTCAATTTTGGCCATCTGCTGATTGTCATTTCTCATTCAAATTGACATCATCTTGGTTCTTGGTATGACAAGGAGTTTCTTTTGAAATCCGGAGATTATGTTGTAAAACTCTGGGTCTTAGTTAAATCTACTATTTACTTATTTATTTTAAAGGAGTTTTTTTTTTAACATCTTATTTATTTAAAGAGAGCTAGAGCATATGCAAGCAGGGGGAGGGGCAGAGGAAGAGGGAGAAAGACAATTTCAAGCAGACTCTGTACTCTGGAGTACAGAGCCTGATGCAGGGCTCAATCTCATGACCCTGAGATCACGACCTGAGACAAAATCAAGAGTCGGACACTTAACTGACTGAGCCACCCAGGTGCCCCTAAATCTACTATTTATTTATTTATTTCTAAAGATTTTACTTATTTATTTGTCAGAGAGAGAGAGCACAAGCAGGGGAAGCAGCAGGCAGAGAGAGAAGCAGGCTCCCTGCTGAGCAAGGAGCTGATGCGGGGCTCAATCGCAGAACCCCAGGATCATGACCCAAGCCGAAGGCAGCTGGTTAACCAACTGAGCCACTGAAGCGCCCCCTTAAGTCTACTATTTAAATAAGAACTGGCCTTCTCTGATACTGTTCTGGCCAAAGAGGGAGAGCACCATTTTGTTACTGCCAAATGGAGGTAAAAGTCTAGGTTCCCACTTGGTCTCTGTTTATAACCAAGATTGGAGGCTCATCATTACTGCTAGGCATGAATTTGGCTCCCTATGCTATTTCCATGGCAACATCAGTGGGGGTGCTTTCCCTATGCTGGGTGTTGAAAGTCCTGTGTCCCCATTAGGCTTGCTCTGGCTCTGTATGGTGGGGAGAGGAATGGTGGCTTGGAGTAGAAATTCAGGCCTCCCGTATGGTCCCAAGTGACATAAGTAGGATGGCTTTTCATTGGCTGGTGGGGGGGAAAGACCTTCTCTGGTATCACCCAGTCTTGCATGTTGGGGTGTTTTGTTACAGTGCTGTAAGGGCAGAAATCCAGACTGCTCCTTGCTTGGCATTTGTTGACATGGGTTGTGGGGCTGCCACACCACCTTTACTGTGGTATTTCGCTGTAGTAGATTGGTTATCGCCTAAAATCTTTATGTCTTGCTTGTCTGTCCCTTTCCTGGTCCCTTGACTGAGAGAAGAAACTTCTATTGGGGCTTTCTTTGTCCGTGTCCTTTGGCATTTCCAGTTTGCTGGCTTCTTCATCTTCCAGTTTTATATAAATGAGACAAAAAGAAAACCAAGGGTATTCATCATCCTATTGTTCCTTTGAGTCCCAAGTTCTGTAGTCTGTCTGCCTTCTTACCTTCAACTTTCAGAGTATTATGTGTGTTTTTTTATGTACAATGTCTAGAGTTTTTAGTTGCACTAATTAGGAGAAAATTGGATCTAGTCTATCTTCCTGGAGGTGAAGTCCTTTATCAATAATTTTAAACTGTCAGAGCGCCTGGGTGGCTCAGTCAGTTAAGCGTCTGCCTTCAGCTCAGGCCCTGATCTCACGGTCCTGGGATCGAGTCCCACATCAGGCTCTCTGCTCAGTGGGGAGTCTGCTTCTCCTTCTCCCTCTGCCTGTCTCCCCAGCTTGTGCTCTCTCTCTCTCTGAAATAAATAAAAATCTTTAAAAAAAATTTTTTAAACTGTCATCTTGAATGCTTATTACCTATCTCCAGGCACAATATGGTATTTTTTTTTTAGACTTTACTTGTCTACAGCAGTTTTAGACACTATGATATTCTTTGTATACATTATTTTATTTTGTCCCTATTAAACAATGGGTGAGATATCATTATCTCAATTTAACAGGTGAAGCCTGAGGTTCAGAGAGGATAAGGAACCTACACAAGCAAAAAACAAAGTCAGGATTTAACTTTAATATCTTTTCTTTTCTAAGCTGACTCTTTCAAAGTCATGCTGTTAACTCAGCTCTATATAGGACCATTGGTCTACCTCGGGAATTTTTGGAATTCTTGATGACTGAAAGAGAAACTCCGAAAGAGAATCATAAAAATGGTAAGTAATCCAGGAATCAAGACACATGAAAGATAACTGAAAGAGAGTAAATATCGGAGAGAAAAGACTGTGTGTTCACACATCTGAACATTTTCAGATGGATGACACATTGAACTCTTCTGCAGGTCTCAAGAGAGCATGAGCAGGACTAATGATTGAATGTTGCAAAAGAATCCTGAGTTCAGTTTCATTATAGGAAGAACAGTTACAGATGTCTGAAATGAAGATAGATTGTCTCTGGTGGCAATGAACCCCCATCCCTAAGTGAGTCCAAGCAAGAATTGGATTAATGTCCTGTGGCTGAAAAGTATGTAGAGGTTTGGCGGATATGACCTGAAAGCCCTCTCTCTTATCGCCTTTAATGCAGGCTCTGCTATGTACTAGCTATGTGATATTGGACATATTACCTCTTTCTAAGTGTAACGTTTCTCTTTTGTAGAACGGGGATAGCAATCATACAAGCTTCACAAGGTGGTTATGAGGATTGGATGAGATGGTGGGTATAAAATGTTTAGTGCTGTTCCTACCATGTAGAAAGCTTGATGATGGTGATGATGATGATGATGGTGGTGGTGGTGGTGGTGGTGGTGGTAATTTTGTGGGTTCCAAGGGTACTTTAGGTAGGTTCTTTGAAGGGTTCACATTACTGTTGTAGATAAATAGGTTGAGGAACTGATGAACAGAGTCTTAAATATAAAAATAGATGTAAGTAATGAAAGTTTTACTATACCCTATCTGTTCATGAATATTTTAGTGTTCTAGAACTGACCTGAACTTATCATTGGTACTTGAGATGTCTTGCATTTGGAATATACCCCTGCACAGAGCAAGTACAAAATGAGTAGCTACTCATTTATAGGTGTCTAGTTATATGATAATTCAAGTCCTTCAAAATTTGTCTATCATATGAGTCAAGTGGATTCTGCCTCCACATTACTGTGTGCTCTTTGGCAAGCTTCTGAATATCACCTCAATTCCAACTTTCTCTTTCACAAAATAAGATTTAGAGAAGGTCATCTCTAATCTTTGACCTTGCCCTGGGGCTTGGTTATTTTTCACTTTGAAATGAATCCACATACCTTATAAGGGTCAGAAAAACTGTATCACTCAATTGGCCAAGCTCTTTTCTTCCCATTGTTTGTCACAGAGTCACCAATCAGGGGAATTCACATTATCAGGAACCCTGCACTCTAGCCAGATTCCATCCTAATTTTGTTTCAGTTTCAGAAGCAATGATTCATGGGCCATCCTTGTTGGGATTCACTTTCTTAGATGAATTAGCCATTCCCAGCATTTCTTCTTGCAAAATTCCTGACTCCGTGAGGGAGAAGTCGGCATTACTTATTTCACTTTCCTCTTGAGAGGAAAAGGCTTCAAGGAGTTTGGGAATTGGGGCTCGTTCCCAATAGACACTTTCACACTTAGATCACTTCTAATGATGAAATATTTTCCAGACAATCTGTTTGAGCATTTCCATCCATTTAAGCACTGTAGGCATCAAAGAGGTGCCTGTTTCCTTCATAGGAGCTTTACAAGAAGTCACAGCCTTCCAATGGTGATGGGGTATGCCTGGTTGTAAGAGCTACTTCCAACCAACTCTGTAGGTCAGGTGGAATACATCTTTGGAGAAAACTTCACTGCCATTGCCTCTCCCCCAGTGGACAACATCAATGCTTCCTGGTAACTCAAACTGAAAGATTTCCCCACTTTCTCATTCCTCACCATCAATTGGTCTCTATGTCCAATCCATTCTACTTTCTAAATTTGTTTTTCTTTTTTTCGAATATTCAGCTCCTCTTCACTACGAACACTTCCAGCGGTTAGACTATTGCTGGGGCTATTTTACAGGCCTGGAATTCAATCCCTTGGCTTCACTGTTGAGTCTCACTGTGTTCTTCATCATCCTTCACACTACTTGATGAGGCCATCATTTCAGTTATAAATCCAGGCACAATCATCCCTTGTGTGCAGGAGCAAGCAGCACAGTGGCCCAGTGAAGAGTGTCTAAGAAGCTTATCACCCATGAAGCATGCAGGGATTCTCATAATCTACCCTATTCTCCTTTATCAATTTTATTTCTCTCCAAGAACCTCTTTGCACCCAAAGTCCAAAGCACTGAACTACTGGCATTTCACCAATACGTCATACTCTTTTATTCTTCTGGGTTTTTGTAATTCTATTTCCTTTGCCTAATAAATGCCCTTCCCCTCAAAATCCCATACCGAGCAAACACATACCATTTCACCATGAAGAACTGCTTTAACTCTTAACTTCTTCTGTTATATCTTCCTTGATTACCTAGGTGATTTTTTCCCCTATTTTCTCATTGTGCTTTTATAAAAATACAGTACTTTATTTATTTTATCACTATTCCCTTATAGACTATGGACACTAGAAGGAAATAAATACTATCCTTTTCTCTTTTTATGTACAGATCTGGTTCTTTATTAATGTTTTAAAATTTAATAAATACATATTTCTTTGTGGATAACTAGCTATCTGTTATTCAGATGAGAGCATTTTGAGAGAAGTGACTTTGGCTTTTTAAGAAGGTAACAATGCATAACTGGGGTCTTTGTTGGTGGCCAGACTATAAAACTGCTAGAGGTTGTAAAGGTTCATTTGGAGGTTGATTCCATGCTACCCGGTTGATTCCATGCTTGAGTTGTTAGTAAACTTTGCTCCTATATAAAGTCCTGACTGAAGCAGGTTAGTCATCAAGGAAGGAGTCATGCCTGCATCTGTAACATTTATCATTCCATTCTGTTCATGACCATGGAAGGAATATTTCGACAAAAATATATATCCAGAAGAAGTCGGGCCAAGAGTCCACCATCCCTCCTACCCCTGGAACCCCAGGTGTAACAAATACTCCTAACAGTAGAAACAAAGCTGCATTGGGCCTTTAACTTCAGGTAATGGGTATCTGGGGACTTGGATCACTCACACCAGGAGGAAGAGCACAGGTAACTGGAATGCAGGGCTACTGTCCCTCCACATGGTGATAGCACCGCTAGACAACTGTATCTTGGTGGAGAGTATAAGCAATTCTGTTTGTTGTAGCCTTGCAAAGATGATCTGTTAAGGAGTTGGAGAACAATGGAGAATAAGGAAAGATGGATTCTAAAAGTGACTAACCAGCAAAGAGAATGGCAATTGAAAAAAAAAAAAAGGTATCCTTATAGAGGACACTATCACGCACTTCCTGGTTCTCTTGAGTTTCAATACCTGAGGAGAAGAGATGCACTATGAAGAACTCTCCTGCTTTTCCATTGCTCCGTCCTCTCTTTGTTCTCATTCCCCCACCAGGAGATTTGGATAATTTTTCTATTGTTAACTCAAACCCATCTCTTCCACAGAGCTTCTCTGATAATATTCCATAGACCCTAGTCCACATCATTCCCCTTCCTGGCACATGGGTCATGCAGTGTGGTTCTAGGAGCATCTCCCAGAAAACACCTTCTCCCTTCCTACTTGTATGAAACTGATAAGCTTGCTTGATTTCTCAGTAGCTCAAAAACTCTGACCCAAGTTTTGACAAGAAAATACAGATTCTGTATCATACAGAGGTGCAAAAGGCTTATGTTATATCCTTTTCTGATATTTGCTGTGATAGAGGTGCCAAAAGGGAAAACAGAGCTGGACACTTGTTAAAGGTGGAAAGACAGATTTTATCTGAGCTACTGTAGTCGAGGAGAGTGTCTCCAGTGTAGACTGAGCCCAACTCCAACTAAGACAAAGGTAACTAAGTTTTTTTAAAAAGGAGGACAAACAGGAATAGGGACTATGGAGAAGTGAAAAGGGGAACCAAAAAGGGACAAGGGGCATATATGGAATTGGAAAATGAAAGGTGGGGTAAGTATAGAATTGCTAAAAATGGTCTGATGATGGCTTGGGAAAATATACATTTTACAGTTTGGCAGCCTTGCATTTTCTCAAGCTAAGGCTCAGTATGATGGCTGGGATCATCTTTAGGGACATAGCCTAGTGCAGATGGAAGCCAAGTTAAAATTTAGTCAAGTAACTTAACACAGTGCCTGGGCAACTCCTTTGTGCTGCATGGGAGTTCACGGTTTGCAGAAGAAGGAGCAGAAAATACAGAATAAATAAGGGAGGTATTATAGTGGGGAGTATGGGAGACAGAATGGTCCCCAGAGATGTCCACATCTTATTTCCTGGAACCTGTGAATATGTTATAAAAGGGAGTGTCAGAATTAGGGGAGGTGTGATGACAGAGGCAGAGAGAGAGAGATCTGAAGATGTTGCTGACCTTGGTGATGGGGAAGGGGCCAGGGCAAAGGAATGAGTGGATTCCTCCAGAAGATGAATTAGGCAAGGAATGGATTCTCCCCTACAGCCTGCGGAAGGGATACAGCCCTGCTGATACATAGATTTTAGCCCTGCAAGACTCATTTCAGACTTCTGACAGTCAGAAGAGTAAGAAAATTAATTTATGTTGTTATAAGCCACTAAAACTTGTTTTTGTTTGTGGTCATTTGTTACAGCAGCAGCAGGACAACACAAGACAATAAACATGACCCTCAAGCTGACCATTTCACCAGCCCCCCAAGCCCTGGCACCACATCCTGAGAACTGTCACATCCAGGGGACTGAAGGAAAGTGTGTACACTGGAACTCTTTCCCAGGAGAACAGTTTCTTGGTAGAGCAAGAACACGGTTGAGATTCATTGCCCAAGAATGTCGTGGCATTTTGCTGTATTGCTTGCAGTTTTGATATAAATAGGAATGATCTTAATGTGATCATCATTTTATCATTTGATTGCATTTCCTTGGTGAATCAAATGACTCCTAAGCTCATTGACATTTAAAGACAGAGTGCGAGCTCCCTATGTTGATGTACTGAAAGAGGAAAAGGTTGAGGTGGTTTGTGCAGAGAAAGCTCATTTCTAAGCTATTTCAGTCATCTTTTCACATCTGCCAATAATCTCTCTTCCAAAAGCAATATTGGCTGGGGCACTGGAAGAATGTGCTAGTCTTCTCAGACAGGCTGCAAACTACCAGCAAAGTTTACTGAGCAGTCTTGTTAATAAAGCCACAGAGATGATAAGTCTTTTCCTCCAGGGAAATCATACGTTCTCCTTCATTATTACCTCTCGCCTCTACTGCACAGGTTCCAGTGGTCAATGCTTAGCACAAAAAGTCCGAGAAAAGTGGAACCGCACATTTTATCAGCTTCCCCCCCTACCCTGAGTCTCCGTTCTGTTCCCTACCAGACCTCATTCTTTCACATTGATGTAACTGAGTTACTGACTCAGGTTTTAAGTAAAATGTCAGGGTGCAAATAATTGCCATGATAATTATAGCTACTGGGAATAAAGAGCCAGAACTGTGCCGGGCATTTGACATTTATTTCATTTATTCAACCTGAGTTTTCATGTATTCAGTCTGACATTAGTTAATGTTGTTTGCACTACTGGTTAGAGCCAAAATTGGGCTACGAAAACAAGAAGCTAAAATTCCTAAGAGCTGATAGTGTTTCAGGGGAATGATGTATGCTCCTGCTCTCATTGCCCTAAGAAATAGGGCCATTTTCCTTAGTATGGAGGTGGGTGATGGTGCCACAGTTTGCATATAGAATGAATGATGCTCAATGTTTATTGAGGAACATATGTGCACACCAACAGTTTGAGACACTCTTTGTAGATTAGGCTTTTTAAACACATGGGGTATGAACTCTGGAATTATACTGTCCAGTTTGGTCCCGTCTCCACCAGTTCATTCACTCATGCATTCATCTATTAATTCAACATGTATTTATCACCATTCATGAGAATATCCACACCTCTGAGGATCAGGGCTGGTTGTGAACAAAACAAAGTTGTTTCCTTCGTGAAGTTTAAATTCTGGTGAAAGAAACAGGCAAAAGCAACAATAAAACCCACTTATACAGACAGATGGTGATAAATGCTACGTGGAAAGTGAGGCAGGGAAGGAGACAGGGAGAAACAGACAGGTGTATCAGAGAAGGGTTCTCTGGAGGCACTGACATTTGAGCAGAGACCCGGATGAAGTGAGAACAGCAGGCCCTGTTTCCCTCCGGGAGAAGAGAGTTGCAGGCTGAGGAAGAGCAAGTACAAAGGCAGCCAGTGGCTTAGGTTGGGTTGCCCAGATTCCCTTTTAAAGGATTCATTAAGGAAGTGTTCTCAGGAGGAACCTACAAGGGAGTAAGGGAAGTAGGGGAGGAAAGTTTGAGAATTCAGGCAAAGTCCCGGCCTTAGCTTGATCTTTCCTGGAGATTATACTATACCCCCAGGAGCCAGGGAGGAAATAAACTCCCGGGGCCTCTGTCAGGACAGGCAAGAGGGCTGATTCCATGTGCACAAAGGCAGTCCTTTAAAGAAGGTCTCTGGGGTCATTCAGAGGATATGGCTTCCTGAGGCTGGAGGATGAGCACAGAGAACCAACAGAGGGACTTAAGGGGATATGGGTGGAGTATCAGCTGTGGCCCCTAAAGCCAGCATACTAGAACAGAGTAAGAAAGAATAGGGCATGAAAGCTGTTAAGGAGGTGGCCAGGGACCCACCATGGAGGGACTTTGGATTTTTACTTTATTGGTAATGGGGAGCCTTGAAGATATTTTGTGCAAAAGAGTGGCATATGTGATTTACATTTTAAAAGGATCAGTTAAGCTGCTGTGTGAATCATAGACTCAGGGGAATTAGAGCAGGAGCACCAAAGACTGTTAGGCTGTGGTAGAATTCTAGGGAGATTATGATCTTGGATCTGCACTGTTCAGCACAGAAGCCACTGGCCAAATATGGTTACTGAGCACTTGGAATAGGCCTCATTCAAACTGACATGTGCTGTAAGTGTAAAGTAAACATCAGACTTCAAAGGCTTAGTAGGAAATAAACAACGTACAACATTGTACAATGTGTATTGATCACATGTTGAAATGATAATATTTTGCTCAAATAACTGTTCAAACAAAATATTAGTAAATGTGTTAATTATGTTATTAAAATATGTTATTTAACTGTTTCTTTTTACTTTTTAAATGTGGCTACTGGAAAATTTTAAATCACATGTGTAGCTCACATTATATCTCTGTTGGACATCTCAGGTTAGACTCAGATGGTGAAAAGTGCTTAGCTTCTGTAGATATTATAAAAGTAGAGAGGACAGAATTTGCTGATGGATAGTATGTAGGGATGTAAAAGGTACACTGGATGATGGCGACATTTTCCAAGATGAAAACCACTGGGGAGCATATCGGGGATGATAGGAAATGGAATTTGGTTTTGGTCTTACGTTGGGGATATCTAATGGACCTTGAAATCAAGGTGATAAATGGGTGGTTGGACATGAGTCTGGAGTTCCTTGGAGAGATCCAGGCTAGAGACTTAAGTTTGAGAATATTTAGTATATAAATAGTTTTTAAAGCAATTGGACCTGGTGCCATTACCTAGGGAGTGAGCATAAAGAAGAGGTATGTGGACTAAAGCCTATGTAGTCAATCTTCAGAAAGATTAGGAAGTAGTGGGGATCTTAGAAATAAATCTTGCTAGTTGTCTGAACTTGGTGAATTCCCCTACTTAAGCCTTTGTTTTATTACATATAGAAGGGGCCTAATTATAGTACAAGCTTCATAGAGTGGATAAGAGAAGTAAAGGGATAATACACATGCACACCTAGTATAGTATCTGGGAAAAACTAAGATCCTAGTAAACATTAGTTATTGTATTATTTTCCCTATTATAGGTGTCTTACTGGATCAGTCACCAGTAACAAAGAAGTCTCCAATTCTGGGGTGTTTGTTCATTTTTTCTAGTTTGGGAAAAAGTAATATTTTTGTTTGCCCACTCCGGGAGGCACAGAGCTAGGTACCATGTTTACCCCTCTGCCTCTGCTGCCATTTGGCACTTCTTCAGATGCAGATGTCATATCTAGACAGGCCTAGAATGGATATCAATGGGAAAACCCTGCTTGGTTTCTTACAATGACGGGAAGGAGTAGATTCAAATTTAGGACCTTGAGCCAAGGAGGTCCAGTACCTTGTACATACCAGTACATTGTTCTGGCTGGAGAGGCAGCAGAAGCGTCTTCTTGGTTGGCCCAGGGGAAACACTAACTAGCCCAGTTAGGTAAGTATCCCAAAGGCCCGTCCCTGGGATGCTAAGTTGGTGGGGTGGGCAAGAGGGAGCACACTGGAATGGAGATCACTTAGAGCAATCTCATATTGACAAGTGTGGCGGGGAGAATAAAGTCTGCCTAAAGATGTCCATGTCCTAATCCTCGACATTTATGAATGTAGTATCTTACATGGCAAAAAGGACTTTGCAGATGGGATTAAGTTAAGGATCAACATGGGCAGGTTATTCTGGATTATGCTGGCAGGCCCAATGTAATCACAAGGGCCATTAAAAGAGGGAGGCAGGAGTTGCAGAGCCAGAGAATCCTATGTGATGTTGAAGCTGAGGTGAGGAACAGAGACTGAGAGGGGTTTGAATATGCATGCTTCTGGCTTTGAATAGAGAGGGAAACCAGCGGGAGAGGACTTGAGTCAAGGAGTGCAGTGGCCTTCAGAAGCTGGGAAAGGCAAGAAAACAGATTCTCCTCTAGATCCTCCTAAAAGAACCCAGTCCTGCTGACACCTTGATTTTAGCCCATTGAGACCCATTCTAAACTTCTGAGCTCTGGAACTCTAGGATAATACAGGGGTGTTGTTTTAAGCTACCTAGTTTGTGGTTATTTGTCACCGCAGCAATGGGAAACACAGTAACCCTCAAAAGTCATGGGCTTTGAGTCATAATTATGGTGAAAATGAACACACCCAGGACTCAGTTCTCTAATAATCTCACAGATCTGGAACATAGCTAAGGAGAAAAGAAACAAAAGGCTTCAGAGCGATTCAAACAAATGGTATTTATAAACTAAATGACAGCCCTCAAACTTTCCTGGTGCCACAGTCCATGCACTGCTATTTTAACAAAAATTCCACCAGTTGGGCCTGCCACAAAGGAGAGGCATCATGTTAGAAATAGGGGGAAGAGTTGCTCAAGGAAAAATACTTGATAGCAGTAAAAGGCATGAAGGCCCTCAGCCTCAGGTGGATAAGGTGGAGGGATGTGGAAGAACATCTCCCAGAGCACATTCAGGTGGAATAGTCCATGGAGGACTGATGACAGCATCCATACACTACATATATTAAGAGTAATAAATAACATAAATGCCGTTTCTGAAGATCCAAGAAGAAAACAGGGTTTTGGAGTGCTCAGGTACTCAAGAAAGAACTGGATATATTTTATAAGGTCTCCTGGGGGGAAACAAACAAACAAAAGGTTAAATTGCATTTAAAAATGAACTGACCTTGTTTCTCAAAAATGATAACCCTAATTAACCAAGAAGTCATGCTATGGGTATGGTATGGGTGACTTTCCAGCTATAATGTAAATGTAAGCTAATGCATACAGATATGCATTAAAGGCTTTAAATGTCTGTTTATGCTTGGATTTGGAATAGCTTGAGGGAAGAAAGCTGGTAGACTGCAAAAGGTAGAGGAATGGGAAATTATATAAATGTTGCTTTGTTCTATGTACCATGTGTTATAATTTGCATATATTATTTTACCTATTTCTCATGAATTATCTAAAGTGGCTGCCAATATCCTAGAGGCCTTACATAAATTGTCCCAGCTCACACTCCCCAAAAGTGGTATACTAGGGCTCAAATTTAGGTCTATTTGATTCTGATATCTAGATGAGTCTTCCACTCCATTGTGGAGTTGAAAAATATTCCTTTCCCAATATTATCCCAGAAATAGTCTAGATTAAAATGATAAATTTCTGCCCAGGGTCAGCAGGTGTGTGGGAGCCTCTTTTGTAGCCCATCTGGACTTATTTTAGACTGGAAAGAGGCCGTGGACATCCAACCAACTTGCTGTACACGTGAGAGGACTGAAGCCCAGATGAAATTCTGACACTTTAGGTCACATGGTTAATTGGGATGAGGAGCAAAACCCAGGATTCCTGCTGTCCAGTACTACACATCACCTCGGCCACCTCTCAAATGGGGCATGTGTAAGTGGCAGAATTTAGGACTCCATCAGTTTACATGGAAATTAGGACATAATCTGCTTCGTAGAAATGAACTTCAAGGGGGTTCTAAACTGAGCCTTTTAATTTGACCACTCTCCCTTGTGGGCTGGGCAGGGAGAGTAGGGGACAGAGTTAGTTTCTGAGCATTCATGGCTTTGCCTCATGCTTTTATTCCACGGGGGACAGGAATCCACAGGCAGGCTGCCCTTGTGGGAAGCACTCGTTTGCCTAGAGGGGTCTTTTCCCTTTGAAATTCTCTGGAGACTCTGCCCATATGTCAGAGAGAGCTGATCAAAACAGTAAACGAGGACCCTGACAAGGATTTTCAAAATTGCATGCAGATGTCTCCATTTCAGAGAATTGGAAACACAACTCTTTTTTGGATTGCTGTAGCAACAGGGGACAGACAAAACAACACGTTGCGAGAAGCTGTCCCAGGGGGGCGGGGGGACTGATAGCAATGTGGGGGAGAGGGGCTGGGGGGTTGTGGAGTCTGGGCCAACATGTGCTGAGGCTGGAAATCCTGCCATGGAACGTAGAGCTTGTAATCTAATGGAAACCACCGGTCTCTAGGGCATGTTCCCCTCAGTCTGAGCCCCGATGTGAGAATGTGAAAATGGGAAAGGCAGGGGGCCAGAAGTAAGGCCTGAGCTGGAAATGCTGCCTTTTTGGCTCAGTCTCCATTTGCCCAAACCAGCTCTCCAGATCCAGACCAGTAGAATACAACAATTCGCATGTTCACAACACTTTACCATTTGTAAAATGTTTTCCCGCATTTATCATCAGGGCTCTTCCTTTCACCATCTCAATTTAGCAAATGGGATCACCAGGGCCCAGGGACAGATCTAGAGTTTGGATTTTATTTATTTATTTTTAAAGATTATATTTATTTATTTTTGAGAGAGAGAGAGCAGAAGCAGGGGGGATGGGGGAGGGACAGAGGGAGAGGCAGACCCCCTGCTGAGCAGGGAGCCCAATGCAGGGCTTGATCTATCTGAGGACCCTGGGATCATGACCTGAGCTGAAGGCACACGCTTAACCGACTGAGCCACCCAGGCGCCCCTAAAGCTGAGATTTGTTCCAGGTCACACAGTTAAGACTCAGAGCAAAGACTTAAACTTCATATTTGTTTGAATTCAAGGCCATTGCTCTTTCTACTCAGAACAACACATAGGAGCAATGCTAAAAATAGATTTTTTTTTTAAGAAGAAACTGGCAGGTAGTTTCTATAAATAAACTAATAAAATTAATAAGGAAACTAAAAGGAAGTAAAAAAGAGAAGAAAATGTAAAAGAGTGACTACGCAAGTTTGGTATGAAAAGAAGAAAAGAATAGAAGGACTAGATCAGACTTTGGTCTGTTTTGGGGTTTTTTTGTTTGTTTGTTTTTTTTACTTTGTTTTTAAATTAAATCCAGTTACCATTAGTTCCACCAGAGCCTTGGTGGAAAAAGTGTTTTAATGGTCAAATAAGCCGCACACAGTCTGTCCTCTGGGGCAATTACGAAGTATATTACAATAACAAAGGCTTTCCTTGGTTAAAGAGTAGCAACAGAGTCAATCTGGTTTAATCTAGCGTTTCCCAAATTTATTTAACAGTATTAGCTTTCTCTTCAAAAGACCAATTAATATTCCATGGAGTAGTATTCTCCAGAGGTCATTTTGGGGAGCCATGTATTAGAGAGTGGAAAAGCTTCCTCCAGGTTTGCCAAGAAGTTCCAGTATAGGTGGAACATTCTAAGGACCCCATATAAATCTTTCCAAACCGGTCTTTAGCCAGCCAGCAAAGCCCAGGAAGCTCAAAGATGAGGTCTATGGCTGGAGGAGGAGGGTAACTCTCCCATTTCTCTCGGGCAAGTCAAACAGTTCCCACTGGAAACTGCAGAACTTCCAATTTCCAATTGTAAGTGATTCATGTCAATGCCCCACAACCCCACAGAAGGGGATGTGGAAACTGATTAGACTTTCTGACGTTTGGGCATTTGAGTCACAGGGACTGGACCTTGGTGCGGGGGCCTCACGTCTTTCTGCCCTGCATCGTCTTGCCCTTGCATTTGGCACTGCGTGTTCCTGCCAGCTGGGCATGATTAAATCTCAGATGTTGACAAGCGATGGGTGAAACAATTATTACTCCATGACTATGCTGAGAACTTGATGGGTGGGATTAGAGGGGCAACTTGGTGTGGAAACTATGCTTAGTCCAGCAGAAGTTTGGGATAACAAAGACATTTATGGATTTCAAAACGCCAGATGGAATCGCAGATGGAGCGTTTGGACTTCACAGTTGGGACTGCCGGATGTGAGACCTCCCAAGATTCCAGGACAAGCAAAGGATGATTTCATCCTTTACTATACATTCAGTCATGCACTGCTGGCTTGGAGCATCCAGTGTGAAGCCAGGAACAAGAAAGATATCCTCATTCAAGGTCAAAAGTGAAGTCAAAGTCACCTTTTAAGCTGGAATGGAAAGAGAACAGGAACTGGGGCTCAGAAGATCTGGGTTCTACTTATTTTTACTAGTTTATCTATGACTTTGGGCAATGGCAGATTCAAATTAAATACACATTTATAGGATGCTTATTGGTGCCAGAAGTTTTCAAGATGAAGAGGATACAGTTCTCAGATTCTGGATGATCACATTTTAGGGGGAAGGAAAAGAAAATATATGATTATTGTCTGAAGCAAAATATAAACTGTTCTTTAAGGACAATAACCCAATCAACTAAAGGAGCTATGAAAAACTAGATATGGTATCTGAGCTGATTATTAAAGGATAGTGTCCAGTAAGGTCATCCAGGCCAAGGGAAGGGCAAAATCAAAGGGACAGAGGCTTGGATATAAGTTAAAAACTTTGGGAGAAGTTGTGATCTGGAGGTAGGATGTCATGTTGTGATGGTACTCATTAATAAGTTAGGATTCGATGGAGGCACGAATGTGATGAGGAAAAGGGAACCTCTGGGAATTTTTGAACAATTATAATTCATACTACATTTTAGAAAAAAACACGGTAAATTTCCTATCTCAGCCCCTGAAATAGATATTTTTTTAAAAATGCAGATTTCAGTCCTGACTGTCACTTTAACAAATGGTGGGGCCTTAGCCAGGTCACTCCCTTACTTCCCCTCTCCAGACTTTGGTCTGAAATGAGAAGCTTTAGACTTTGACTCTTTCCAGGCCAAAATCAACACAGCAGAGTCTCTGTGGTGGTCAGGACAATGGAGAAGTGAGTGACTCCCTTCTTCTCCCCCTGGAATCATGCCAGCCATCAGGAGAAAAAGCAACTTCTGAACTACTACTAGTCACCTTGTATATGGATTCATCAAGCCCAGAAAGGCAGCTCTACACTGGCTGTTCTTTTGTGGAGAGTGATGTCACTATCCTCACACCCACCTTGGTTGAGTTCCAGGCAGAGACAATCCCTGATAGCATCTTTTTATGACTCTGATGCAAAATGCATTTGCATTTTTTGTTGTCCTTCAGGGACATGCTCTCATCTCAAGGCTGGATGTTCACTTTTGAGCTATGGACTAAAAATGCTTCCTAAATATTAATTGGAAATTTCACTGGTGAGTATCTATAGCAAAATCTTTTTCAAAGGGAATTTGTGTACAATTCCCTAAAATGTCCTTGCATGTTAAAGATTAATTAGTATTTTGAGGAATATCAGTGCTTAACTGTCTCTTCCAAGAACAAGAACCATATGATTTTACAGAGGCTCACTGGCAATAACTTCCCATAAACTTCCAAAGATTTTCATTGCCACTGGAGTTCTAACTTCCAAAATGTCATATGGAGCCACCGCATTCAGAAAACTCAAAGACAATGGTAAGGATATGCAACAACCTATGTGACCAAATCACTGTTTAGACTGGGCAAATTCCTTCTTTGCTCCAGATTTAAAGCCCAAGTTGTCATGAAAATTTGGGATTTAAATTAGGATTCAAAGCACGTGTAGGACTTATGTAGATACAGGTTCAGGGACAGTATACCTGACAGAAGAAACTGCAGGTTCAAAGATTAGGATGAGTCTCATTTATGTGCAGAGCATGGAAGAGAGAGAAGAATAGTGTGCAGACTAGCTGGACTAAAATCGTGAATCATGAGCTGGACTAAAATCGTGAATCATGAGCATAAAACAAAAACTAGGTGTAAGCCATTAATGCAAAATTTTTTTTTTAAGGATTTTATTTATTTGAGAGAGAAAGAAAGAGCAAGCACATGAGCAGGGGGGAGGGGCAGAGGGAGAGGGAGAAGCAGACTCCCCACTGAGCAGGGAGCCCAATGTGGGACTCGATCCCAGGACCCTGGGATCATGACCTGAGCCAAAGGCAGATGCTTAACCATCTGAGCCACCCAGGCGCCCCGTCAAAATTCTTAAATAACAGAATGAGTAGCTTTGATGTTTATTTCAGCTTTATTAGAGCTTCTCCATGATTACCAATCAGCTATTTTGTGAGGTGGGTAGTATCGTGCCTATGGGAAATAGGGGGACACAGTAGCTAAGAGAGATGAATTGTGTCCAGTATCTACAAGCTGGGAGCGGTGAGGCCAAGGCAAGAGCCCAAGCCTTCAGTTTCCAGGTGTCTGGCCTCTTCAAACAGCAAGTAGCCGTTGCAAGTTCTGGTTTCAATCATCTAATACACTCTCAATATAAACAAAGATTTTGAAAAACAGCACTGAACCCCACAGAGAGATCCTGGCAAAATATGCCCAGAGCTTCTCTATACACTCAATATTGTGAGATAACAACGGTAGAAATAAATAAACAAATACACCCTTCAGAAGTCATCCATAAGTCCTTCCAAAAGGCCACCTACATTTCTGGAATGGCTCTGCTATTCTGATGTGACGCTTACGAAAAGCAGTGTGAAGTTTATGGTAAGAAAATCATTTTATGTTTGCTCAAAGACCACCCCTTACTATTTTTTATTTTAAGAAAATAGGAAAGCTCTGAGCATCAGGAGACTGAAATATATGGTGACTGATGATTATTTTGCATTTTCGGTGCTTTAAATGTACATAACTCTCCTCTCCGAGAATACTGCTTGGCAAGCCCTTGCCTCTCACAGAACAAATAACATTACAGAGTAACAGTGCTCCTCTAAAGAAAGGGAACAGAAATCATCCCAAACCAACCATCCTGGAATTCTTTCTTGGAGAACATCTAATCCCTAGAGTAGGTCAGATTTGGTATATATTCCATTAACTGTTTTCATATGCTCCTAGGCGTGCTTGGCAAGAGCTCTTAAATAATCCTTGAGTACATTTTAATCAATATCTAATCTTCCAGAGGCTTTTAGAAGCTGGCGATACCTTGACTGGTACATATACATTCTCTATACTTCAGAGTAGTGTGTTGAGAGGTAGAGAGTGTCCTAGAGCACTTCCCTAGGAGTAAACCTTAGCATAGGTACTGCCTGATTTCAAAGCTGGAGAATCACTGATTTTGCCAAATGCTAGCTCGAGGACAAATGTTGAAGAATTTAGCCATCATATTTTAGGGTAATAGGTGGTAGGGAAGTCAAAGGCATCAAATAAGTTCAGTTATTGATCAAGTTCATGCATTCTTTCCATAATGATTATCTACTTGAGATGCCCACAGCTAGACATCTAACTGGGTCCTGGAAATGGTATTTTAGAAAAGTCAGGTGGATACCTGCCTTAGAATTTTCAATCGCCTGACCTAACCCAAACCAGGAATCTCTTTTGCAGTATTTCTGTTATGGGAATATCCTACATCTGTTTGGATATTTCTGGAAACAAAGGTCCAACACTTACCATAATTTCCAACACATAGTTGACCCTCAATAACACTCTTCTGATTAAGATTCAACTCTCATTTTATGTTGCATCCCATTAATTTGAACCCTCAAATAATTTTGTGAGGTAAGAATTAATTCATCAGCCTTTTTGTTTTGTTTTGTTTTGTTTCCAGAGGGGGAAATGAAGATTATTTTTAAAAAATCCAAATTACTCAGGTAAATAAATCAAAGTTCCATAATGGAGCTACTATAATGTGTTTAGCTGTGAGGACCAAATGAAAATAATGGAGCTGACATAGTTTATAAAAGGGACTAATATTGTTTTATAAACAGTAAATAATGGGACTGAAGTATTTTGTAAACACAAGCATAAGGACTTATCTATATCCACCTCCTGCTAAGACTTCATTTGAAACTAGACTTAACCCTCCTAAATTAAGTAGCTCTTTTTCTATCAGACTAATGCTGTTCTCTAGCTATATTAACACATAATACATTCCCTTCATAATTCTTACATAATCTAAAATTATCTTGTTTATTTACCCATTTACTTGATTTGTGTATGTTCCTCCACCTCCTAAACGCACACAAAACAAGAAAGCTCCCCAAGTGCAAGGATTTTGATTTTTTCTGTTTTGCAGTGAATTTCCTGTCCTAGAACATAGCCTGATCCCCTTTAGGGGTTGAAGAAAGCTTTGAAGAATGAATAAATAACTTTCTTGAACTCCTCAAGGAAGGCTTAAATTTGTGTACATTCTGTTTGTATACTTAGGAGATTTTTTTCTCACTACAGATTCAGTTTCAACATGGCAAGGATTATGTCCCAATCATCTCTGAATCTTGTAGCCAGCATGGAACCTAGCCTAAAAAGTAACTTCAGTCAGCTCATGTTTGCTAATGAGAGCATCCATCTTTCTGGCACATCTGAGAATACAGGCAAAGAGACTCAAGCTGTCAATGAATAGACAGGCAGTCCTGTGTTCAGGAAGATGGAGCAGAACACACAGAAACAGACAGGATAATGAAAGGACACTGGAGTGACTGAAATCACCTCATGTAATTCAGTTCCTCTTCCCCAGGCTTACTCCAGGGCTTTGGAAAAATTATGCTTGGGCTTTAGCCATTTTCAATAAATTATTTTAGTACTACATTTCAGCAGATCTGAGAAGACTCCCCCTTTTTGAACTCATCTGCTCTCCACTTTATTGAGCAGACTTTTACATTGTTCTCATTCATTCACTGCAGCGTTGTCTTGAGCATCTACCAAGTTGCAGGCATTTTTGATACAGCTGTCACTCAGTTATTAGAAAGGGCCCATGAGAGACGATGGACCCATGAGATGACCCATGAGAGACTATGGACCATGGGAAACAAACTGAGGGTTTCAGAGGTGAGGGGGTTGGGGGAGGGGGTAAGAGAGTGATAGGTATTGAGGAGGGCACGTAACTAATGAATCACTGAACACTACATCAAAAACTAATGATGTACTATACAGTGGCTAACTGAACTTATCAAAAAAATTAAAAAAAAGAAAGAAAGAAAGAAAGAAAGGGCCCTCTGTCCTTCAGAGTACCAGAGGGCTTGAGAAGAGTTCCCCGACAGTACCACAGCCGGTGAAAGCCCAGAACTCTTGTCACAGTTGGTTAATTTCTGGGGGACCAATCGTCTCCTGTGTCACACTCCTGCATCCCCATGTGTGGTGTCCCGCTGCATATCTTGTTCTAGGTACAGATCTGAGTCATTTTGTCAGTTGCTGGGAAGAATCTTCCCCATATAAATACATTTGTAAAGACTGGAGAATGTTTGAAGTTTTGGAGACACCTGTGGGACACCATCAAATGTACAACAATGCAAAATGGGAGTCCTAAGAAAGGAGAGAAAGGAAGAGAAAAAATATTTAAGGAAACAATAGCTGAAAACTTCTCGAATCTACACACTCAAGAAGCTCAACAAAGTCCAGGAAGGGTAAACACAAAGAGTCACACATTATAATAAAACCATCAAAAGACAGAGAATCTTAAAAGCAAGGAGAGAAGTAAATCATCATGTACGAGGAATCCTCAATAGGAGTTGCCGCCAATATCTCAGCAGAAGCTCCAGAGACCAGAAGGCATATTTAAGGCATTGAAAGTAAAACAAACAAAACAAGACCAAACAGAAAACCTATTAACCAAGAATTCTATATGTGACAAAACTAGCCTTCAAAACGAAAGGAGAAATTAAAGACATTTCCAGATAAAGAAAAGCTGAATGAGTAGATCAGTAGGAGGTCCCCCCTATAAGAAATGGCTAAGTGGAGCTTTTCAGGTGAAAATAAAAAGGCACCGGACAGTAACTCAAACAGAGAAAGAAAGAACTCTGGTGAAAGTAATTACATGGCTCAATTTACACAGCATAGCCAAGTCCAATCCCGGGGCTTCGTCACTGTTTGTCAATTTCTTTTCTTTTCTTCTTCTTTTTTTTTAAGTTTACATATTTAAGTAATCTCTACACCCAATGTGGGACTCAAACTCATGACCTGAGATCAAGAATCCCATGTTCTTTGGACTGAGCCAGCCAGGTGTCCCCCATTTTCCCTGAAAAGGGGCTATACTTATTTCTTTGTATACCTTGTAATTTTTGTTGCTGTTGTTGCAAACACAACATTCTGAGTATTATATTGCGGTAACTCTGGATATCAGATTTTCTCCCCCTCCCTAGGATTTACTGTTGTTGCTTGGCAAGGGCTGTAGTCACTAGACTATGCTAAACTATTTTTGTAAAGACTATTTTCCTTGTCATGTGTGGCCTCTAAAGTCCCTGTTTCATTGTCTCAGTAGTCAGTCAGACCTGATAGAGATTTTCTAAAATACCTGGAACCAAAATCCAAAAGCCAGAATACAATTTTGGTCTTCCTTTGCAGACTGGCTCTACGCTGGAGCATTCCTTCAATGCTTTGCTAGTGTGCGTGCCTACAACTCTGCCCCAGCCTCTACCTTTTGCTTGTGTAGAGTTCAAAGAGCAGTCAGAGATGCAAGCCCATAGTCCTCTCAGGACTTTTCAGAGTATAAATCCAGTCCCAGACATGCACATTGCACTCTTGATCCCTGGTCTACACAACCGACTCTCATATCATTATAGGCACAAGAATCTTCCTTCTCAGTTTCCTCTGGCTCAGGCTTTTTGGTCTGTCTGCAGCTTACCCCACATGTCATCCCTCACCCCGGCTGCTATGAGTAATAGATCTTTAATGCTTTCAACAGATGCCACCAAGACTGAAGGGGGTGAAATAAGGGCAAGCTTCTAAAATGGTCGCTCAGAGAACTGTTAGATGAGTCAAAATACACCATTATCTGTGGAGAAAAATGTTTGTATTGCTTGTTTCACATTGTCCTAGCATTAGCAGCTGCACAGAAATGTGAGCCCCTGTCCCCATGGCTGCCACCAAGCTGGGGAATGGGGGATGGTAGACAGGTAAGCAGAAGTACAAGACTTTCTTACCAAAATGGAGCAGCCTTTCCTTCATTAAACACACCCCTGGTTACTATAAGATTTTTATTAAATTCCTGAGTTCTGAAAACATTTTTTTTTAAGATTTTTTATTTAATTATTTGTGAGAGAGCGAGAGAGCACATACAAGCAGGGGGAGCTGTAGGCAGAGGGAGAAAGGGAGAAGCAGGCTCCCCGCTGACCAAGGAACCCTAAGTGGGACTCGACCCCAGGACTGTGGGATCACGGACCTGAGCCAAAGGCAGATGCTTAACTGACTGAGCCACCCAGGTGTCCCCTGAAAACATTTCTTCTGTCCATTTTCACCAGCTTATAGGTTCAGTCAGTGGAAGGATCAATTCTTGGAACTCCCTACTCTGCTATTTCTCATGATATTCTCAAAAACATATACCTCTATGAGTCTATCCCACTGATATGTGGTGTACAAGGCAAAATGATGTTTTTCCACAGTTATTAACTGTGGCATTGTTTACAACAATAAGTGACTAAAAATAACCCCAAGTCTACCGGTGAAATTATGGTATATCTGCGAGATAAAGTGCTTTGTATCTATAAAAAAAAAAAAATCAAGATCTCTTTACACTTATAGAGAAAGATTTCTAAGATATGCTAATTGATAAAAGCAAGCAGCAGGACAGTGTATATGGTAGTCTACTTTGTGTGTAAATTAGGAGTGTACCTAGAAATTGTGTGTGCCTGCTTTCTGTATATGTAGGATCCCTAAAAAATTAATGACAACAGCTATCTACAAAGGGGCAGTTTGGGGGTGGGAACTGTGTAGACAGGATAGAAATGGCAGAGTATCTTTACATTGTATACTTTATTAAATTTCTAAAAGTGTGAACCACATGAATGTACTGATTACTCAAAAGACAAGGTAAATATCCAATGACTTATTATTGGCAGTATAAAATCCTAACTAGCATGCATCATCTCCAAGGCCACGTTGGATCACACCTCTGGTCCTGCTGGCCTCATTTCTCCCCCATTACCTTCTGATGCAGCACACTCCAACCACACCAGCCAGATGGTATTTTTTGCCAAGATCCTAGAACTTTCCTAGTTCTTTCTCCCTCAGGGGTTTTGTACAAAATGTTTCCTCTTTTAGGCGTGTTTATTGCTCTGAGATTCCCATGGGTCATATTTTCTCACCTTTTAATTCTCAGAGACTTTCCATTAACACTTCTGTCTGGGAGATTTCCTTCACCCCCAATATCTTCTCTCAGAACCCTGGTTTTATTGTTCCTTCATAGTAATTACTACAATAGACTAATATTCATTTGTTCATTTATATTTCCCTGTTTCCCCTACTGAACTCTAAGAAATGCATCTGTCTTGCTCACTGTTGGATCTTGAGCAGTACCTGGATTGGTGTGTGTGGTGTGCTGATATCTAATGAGTTGGGTGAATGAATAGGTTAAAGAGGTGGCATATTCAATCCTCACATATGACTGCATAATTTTTAAGATCATTTTCTTTGTTTCCTGGTAAGATCCTTAGTTGTTTCATCTGTAAAATATGGCTCCTGAATCTGCTGGTCCCCAGGTCCCCAGAGAGACTTCTCACAATACTCCTGACCCTTTGCTTCTACAACTAATACACATGTGAACTTGACCTACTAAGACAGTGAGCTCTTGTTGCTGGTAAAACTGGCTCTGCCGCTGGAGTTGGAGACAGGCGTGATGCCAGTTGTCCGGAATTAGGGTCTCTTCTGACCTGTTTTTCTGCCACAGAGCAGCACATAGTCTGCCTCCTGGCCCCTCCCCTGTCTAGTCTGCCTGCAGGACATCTCTACCAATAGAAAACCATATTTACATTTTTCTTTACTTTCCCTCTCATAAAGGGTCCAGACAATAACAGCTTCCAAAACCCAAATTAAAAATCTGGGCCACATATAGAACCTCTGGAGTCATTTGGCTCTGAATAGTCCTACAAGCATTGTCCAACAAACTGCTCAACCTAATGAATCTTCGGGAAGGCAAAAACAAAACAAAACAAAACAAAAACAGTTTAAAGTTAATACTGTTTCCAAAATCCAGGGATAGAGAGACCACATGGTTGTGGAAGGATAGGATTCAATTTCCTAGCAACCAAGCAGAGGTGGGAGAGACCTGCCAAGCACCTCAGAAGACCAACATTCAGAGTCCCACTAAAGCTAAGGGGGACTGAGTACAGGAGCATGCTGGCTGACATGGAGGGAGCAGTATGACAAGACAATATGAGGCACACTGTCTTCTTTGCAGTCCAGGAGCACGCATCCCACTTCCCCTGCCTCTGGAGTTCCGTACAGAGTAGCCACTGAGGCGTGCTGTTCACCAGATGGCTACTAATTTCAGACTCTAGAGACAACCAAAGCTAGTGCTCATGGCACCCAGATGTCTTTTTGACAAGGTAGGACATACCCAGTCATCAAGGGGGTGGAAACCATCACAGAATACAACGGACGAGCCTTCTGGACTTTGTCCAAGAGGTGGGCCTGCTTGAGACGAGCAGATATCTATTTCCAAACTGGCTGGCAACTTTTTTGTCTGAGAGTATTCATCTGGAAAGCAGCCCAATTCTCTGCCTCCCTACTGTTCTTTACAAGGAGCTACAAATTCAAGGGCCTTGAAAAAGCAGAGGATCTTGAGCAAAGACGAACTTAAACAATTCATGGAAATCAATGAGAACAAAAATACACTGGACCAAAACCTATGGGATACTGCAAAAGTAGTCCTAAGGGGGAAATACATAGCCATCCAAGCCTCACTCAAAAAAATAGAAAAGTCCTGAATTCACCAACTAACTCTACACCTTAAAGAACTAGAGAAAAAGCAACAAATGATGCCTAAGCCACGCATTAGAAGAGAAATAATTAAAATTAGAGCAGAGATCAATGAATTAGAAACCAGAAACACAGTAGATCAGATCAACAAAACTAGAAGTTGGTTCTTTGAAAAGCCATCATCAATACTGGATTTCATGAAATGGCAGGAGCACAGGTTTTCAGACCTGACACATATACACATTCCAGAGGACTGTTATTTCAAGCAAGTGGATTAATTTCCTTGAGACTGTTTCTACATTGATGGAGGAAATATCTTTCTCATGCATTACCATGAAAGTTAAATTAGATCATCCTTACAAACACCCGACTCAGTGCTTTACAAAGCCAATTAGCTTTTTTATCCTTTCTATAATATACATATTTTCACGAACTCCTATATTTATGTATAGTGGATATTATGAAATATTTCCAATGTAGATAAATTGATATGTATTTGCCCCCCGAAAGGGGAGAAGGCTATCCCCAGTGCCTCCTGAGGATTCTAAAACCGAATTGCTGGCCCAGGCTCAAATTTCTAACTCCAAAATTTGACACGTCTTACACATTTTCCACTTCAAAGTAGCATTTTAAATGAACGTGGGCCACTCAAGCATCAGTCATGGTTCTGCTATCTTGAATTTTGGCATTTTAACCTCATGGCAGTTAGTACCATCACAGAACACATCAAAAATGACACAGAATTCTCAGTGCACAATTGTGTAAAGGACTGCCCTTCAGCTTATGTTGGAAACCAACCTAGCAATCATTAGATTGTAGTTATATTTCATCCAACACTCTAAATGCAAAAGGCAGGTAGATCCATAGAATTAGTCAATGAACAAGAAATAAATGGCATTCCAGACAGAGGAAAAAGCCTGTGGAAGGCCTATGGGATGGAACTGTCAACCCCAGGCAGCCTGATTCTGATTGACTCCTCACTCTGTCATTGTCAGGCCATTGTCATTGCTGGGGCATCCATAGTCATTCTTAAGTCTCATCCTCCAGTGACATTGTAAGTCTGGATGCATAGAACAATGTTAAAATGGGTTAAGATCAGTCTTAGATGGGAAGACTTGAATGTGCTAAAGGCTGGTTGTTCACACTCTGGAAGAGGCTTCGCTGGAGAGTCAGGGATGTTGATAAAGCATCAGAGGGTACAATTCCCAGGATCTGGCAGCAGAGTTACAACAGATGTGAAGTATCATCCCAGTCTCTTGGCTGAAGAAACTACCCAAAGAGTTCAACTCCCCCTAGCAGGTCTCTAGTTGCTTCCTTAAAGGCAAGTGGGGTAGACAGTGGGTCTCCATTCCCTTTTAGCTTATAGTGCACTACGGGAGAGACTGGTATTGGTACCTGCCCTCTGCTGGCTATGAGCCAAACCTGGAGAAGGGACAGCAGATGGAAAATGCCACCACCAGATACCCACACACAAACTGCAGTGTGCCTTCCAGATATCATTTAACCCCCGGCAGCTACAGGCTTCAGTACCTGCTCATCCTCCCCATCATAGGGGGAATGTCTTCCCACCTACACCGAGTCAGAGCTACTGGTATCCAAGGGGAAAGTCTCAGATGCACTTTTACTTTGGAGCCAGTTGTAAAGAAATAAAAGTGAACACTTACTGTGCAGTGAATATGCGACAGGACTTGAATTAGGTGGCTCATTAGTGGAAGGACCAGAGAACACCGCCATCGGACTGCGCTGGGTTCAGATGATAAGCCTGATAAGGTGTCTTTATCTGTAAATGAGCCAAATGATTATTTTCACTGATGAAGAAAGCAAAGGTAGAGAAAGGGATCTGGGAGGAGAATAGCCAAAGATCAAAAGAGAAGAGCACACACATTCTATACCATCAGACCGACAGGCAGGAATGCAGGGTAAGACGCACTGGGCTTGACTCTGAACTCGGGATTCTACCACTCATGTGGTTTCCACCTTCAGGAAAGTTGTATCAGGCTCCAGTCTTAGGGTTCATCGGTCAAATGATTTCTGTCATGATTCAATTAGAAATTCTAAGTAGGACAAGGCCTACCACACAATAAATTGTTCTGTTCTTAATATCCCTTTAATTTTTTCCACTTAATATTCTCCACTGCCCTGGGAGGTTAATATTTTCTCCATCTTTCATATGGGAAAACTGAAGTTTGGAGAAGCTAAGTCATTTGGTAAAGTTCACGCAAGTACAGTGTGGGATTTAAATCCTGTTTTCTCTTACTTGAAAGCCCAATGTCCTTCATTATTAACATGTCACTTTTGGGCTCACATAACTGAATTGGAAAGCTGTGGATCTTTTTGAAGACTGGTTTGAATTTATATTTTATGTGAAATGACTCTGCTCAGTGCAAGGAAGGTGGAATCTGAGTTGATTTTCCTATTTCTAGAAATTAAAACAGACAGGCACAGTTCCTTGAGCTAGAGGAGATTTGGGATAGACAGACACATGTTTGCCTCAGAAAGAGCCATCCTCCCCTCCAGGAGGGGCTATCTGGCCTGTAGCCCTCTGATTTGCTGCCTCCCAGGCCTCCTGACCCACATTTACAGGAGAGAAAATCCCTGCCAGATCCCATTTCAGGGTCTGAGCTCCCCAGACAGGGTGAGATCATCCTTTCAGACCTGGCCTGCTTGAATATGCTGGAAGACATCCTGAATGAATGAGTACGTAAATGAACAAATGAATGACTCCATGGGAATCTATGAGCAGAGTCTATGTCAAATAGCCATTTAAGCTCCTGTAAGATGCATTAGACTCCACAGAAGAGCAAAATCACTTACCTACCTCCTTGGTGCCAGGTGATTCAGTGACCTGTACATGGATTACCTCACTGACTAGTAAGTTCTCCTTGTTTCTGCCTTGTGCCTCCTTGGGAGACTAGCACAGAGCTCAGATCTCTCTATAAACTACCTTCTGGGGATGTGTGTTATTAACGGCTAGAGAGAGACTAATGAAAATAAAAATGGATTAGAAATTAGAGGATGTGGTTTCAAGTCTATACTTCTTGGCTGTGTAATGAATAAATAATATAAGTTCTTTAAAGCCTTAATTACCTCATGTAATAAATGAGTATGATCAAAAAGATTCCTTATTTTGCAGTGCTTTTTGTGAGAATTATGTAAGGGAGAGGGTGAGAAAATTCTTTGTAAATGGAAACAGGTTTTAAGGCTGCCAGTTAAACTTCTCATTCACTTAACACTTTGGGCTGTGACTGACAGCTATACCTCAATTTATTTAGTTATTGACTTGATCACTTAGTTCACATGTGCTATTGAGAAACTGCTACAGAGTCTGGGATTAAGCCTGGAAAGAACATCAAAATCTTTCCTGAAAACATCACAATTATGATACCACCATGGACTGTGAGATACATGGAGGATAGGAAATTTGATTTATTCTTGTGTCCCCACTCTGTCTGTGGCCCAACGTTAGCACACAGCAACATGCCAGTCGCGTAACTGGTGTTCAGGATATAGCCAATCAATCAATGTATTAAAGGCAGAACATCAAATACCTCTAGTCTGGTCCCCTCCAATCCATAACCCACATAATTGCCAGAATGATCTCTCTAAATGCAAAGCAGACACACCTATTCCTTGATTAAAGCCTTCCAAAGACTTTCCGTGCTCCTGAGGAGATAGTCCAGATGTCTTAGCCTAGGACCAAGCCTATAACTTTCCTATCCAAACAGACCTTCTTCTGTCCAGTGTGGACACTGCAGCATTGTCACACTGCTCATAAATAACAGGGCATTGGCTCACTCCCAATCATATATATATGGTATATATGAAAATACTTATATACACAAAGAGATGTATCATAAGGAATTGAGTCACACAATTATGGAGGCTAAGAAGACTCAAGATCTGCAGTTGGCAAGCTGGAGACCCAGGGAAGCAGATGGTATAGTTCCAATCCGAGTCTGAAGGTCTGAGAACCAGGAAAGCAGATCTTGTAAGCTCCAGTCCAGAAGCCAGCAGGCTTGAGACCCAAGAAGAGCTGATGTTCACTCAAAAAAGAATGATGTCCCAGCTCAATGCAGTCAGGCACAAGGAGTTCCTTCTCACTCAGGCTTTTGGTCCCTTTCAGGCCTTCAACTAATTGGATGAGGCTCATCCACATTACAGAGGGCAATGTGCTTTACTCTGCCAACTCACATCTTAATCTCATCCAGACATACATTCACAAACATACCCAGAATAATGTTTGACCAAATTTCTGGGCTTCCTGTGGTACAGTCAGGTTGCACTTAAAGTTAACCATCACAGGATATTTTTGAAAACAAACTTGTTTTGTGTTAGAATTTTCACTATGTCCAGGATCTTCTTGTTTCCTTTGTCTCAAATTTTCCTAAAAATTAAAAGATACCTGGTATGTAGCCAAGTGGAAGCTGTTCTGTGGGACACCAGGAGTTAACATCTTCATAAAACGAAGATAGTACCTGGGAGACTCATCTCACAAAATGAAAGGGCTCTCTGAAATACACTGGTTCCTCAGGAAATGTGAGGGACGGGGTTACTCATTACTGAAAGAATGTAAGCAGCTCTTGTTCCACCACTGGAAGGGCTACTTTAGAGTGACTCTCGGTCACACACTTCTTTTAACCCAGGACCCTGTCCAGTGATCAAGATAGAAGGTGGTCCTTCAGTATATTCCAGGGGCCATGTCTGCTTTGCTCATGACAGTATACTCAGTATAGGGCTTGACACCTTAATAAATATTTGCTTAATGAAAGGATGTGTCAATAAATGATTAATGAGCTAACTCGAAGATATTGTAGGGTATTATTTTTCTCCCTTCCCTCAATATTTGGATCAATACAAGTATTATATTTACCTAAGGGATTGATACTACTTCACTACTCTCACACAGCCAGAAAGTAGGGAAGCCAGGACTCATACTTAGATTCTCTGCCTTCCACTATTCACTGCTAACATTCATGCTGGCCTATAAACAATTTGGGAAATATCTGCATTTTAACCATCCATTTTCTAGATACAGGATATTGAGAACTGTGAATCATGAGAAAACACACGGGGAGGGATGTGGAAGATGGGATTTTATCCATGCCACAAAGAAAGAAACAAGATCAAATTCTCATATGTAATTAGAAAGCAAATCTGTCAATTCCAATTAATACTTGGAATTCCAATTAATAGTTGGTTTAAGTCAAATTCCAATGACTAATTTCCAAAACACCAAAAAATACGCCAAAGCCTTGCAATGTAATAGTGAGTCAACTGCTCATTATAACCATTTCTTGCATCTAAAAAGTTAGCCATAGAAAAACTTATTAAGAATGTAGACCTTGGGGCGGCTGGGTGGCTCAGTTGAGCATCCTACTCTTGGTTTTGGCTCAGGTCATGATCTTATGGGTCATGGGATTAAGCCCAGCTCAGGCTCCAAGCTCAGCAGGGAGTCTGCATGAAGGATTCTCTCCCTCTGCCCCTTCCCCCACTTGCACACACTTTCTCTCTCTCTCTCAAATAATCTTTTTTTTTAAGAGTGTAGACCTTAAGTGTTCTCATCACATTAAAAAAAAAGTTACCTTTGTGCAGTGATAGATGTGTCAATTAACCTGAGAGAGGTAATTGTTTCACAAAATATATGTATGTCAAATCATCACATTGTACACTTTAAATATACACAGTTTTATTTGCCAATTATACCACAATAAAGCTAAAAAAAAGTTAGCCATAGGCAGAGCTCTGGAACGAAAGGGACAGAAGAAAGTGCTACTTTTTCTGCTAGTCACATCCTTCAATTTTCCTCTGGTTAAGAAAAATACCAATAGATTGGGTAACTCAGTAGGAAAAGGGAAGTGCCACTTTGACTTAATATTTGCAAACTGCTTTAATGTTTAACAAAAGTGTTACCTTGCTCAGTTGTCACAACCCTCTCAGGTGACTAATCTCCTTTCTACTGGTAGGGAAGCTGAGTCTATACAGTATTAAGTGGTAGAGCTAGGATTTGGATTCAGTCGGCTGACCCTTGCTCCAGAGTTCTTTCTTCCATTCAGTATACACCATCTCGGAAGAAGCAAGAGGAAATTATGCTGCTTTCTTCACTCTAAAACCTATTTTTAAATTAGCTTTATTGAGGTCAAACTGATACCCCCAAAAGCATACATTTAATGTATACATCTGTGGGTTTGGACATATGCACATACCTATGACACCGTCTCCACAACCAAGATACTAAACATATCCATCACTTCCAAAACTTTCCTTGTTTTCTTGTGTCTGTGTGTATGTATGTGTTTCTTGGTAAGAACACACACTGCTGTTGAAGAGCAGATCTTTAGAACTTAATCATCATGCATAACAGAAACTTTATACCCATTGAAAAAACCCATCTTTAATTAGAGAGAGCCCATCTGTCTCTGAAATAAACCCTGACACTCTTGAATGGAGGTAAATCTGTTTCTTAAATTACCCAGTGAAAATGTCACACCCTTACAAAACAATGGATTTTAAAAAAACAATTGTTTTAAAAAACAATTATTTTTTTTATTTTTTTTTTTTTTTTCTTTTTAGAGGTGGGGGGCACGGAGAGGGGCAGAGGGAGAAGGAGAGAAAGAATCTTTTTTTTTAAGATTTGTTTATTTTTGAGAGGGGGTGGGGGAGGGGAAGAGGACATGAGAGAGAGAGAGAGAGAGAGTCACAAGCAGACTCTGTGCTGAGCATGGAGCCTGACATGGGGCTCAGTCTCACAACCCTGAGATCATGACCTGAGCTGAAATTAAGAGCAGACACTTAACCAACTGAGCCACCCAGGTGCCCCTAATTTATTAATCATTTCGACACATGTGTTTGAAGTCCACTGTGTGCTCATCTATGTGTTTGGAAGATATATTTATCAGAGTTTACTTCACTAGCTCTTATTTCAGTGCTAACCAGTGTTCTTCAGAGCCTAGCTGTCCATGTGCTGAGTGTTTTGAGATGAGCCAAATGGAGACCCTGTCCGCCAGGCATAGTAGATGCTTAAGTAATTGGAGTGCAATGTAAAAACTGTCATGATGGAGGAGGAATTGGAGTTAGGATGAGAACTTGACTCATGGATGTTAGAACAGGATTCTCAGGAAGAGTAATCTAAGGGACTCTCCCAGGAAATGACAGGAAGAATAGGTAGTTAAAGGGGCATCCCTCACAGATGGAACAATTTGGACAGAGACATGGCACACTGTGGGTCTCTGGGAAACTCCAAGCAGAACGTTATTATAGGAACATAAGGAAAAGGTAAAAACACAGAGGCAATGAGATGAGGAAACCAGTCACAACTATACCATAGCATGCATGTATAACCGATTTCTGTAAGCATTTTCCCAGACTCTTTCCACTGTTCCATTGGGAAACCAGGCTTTCTTTTAGTGTGAGGGAACTAATTTACGTGGGTTATCAGTTCTCCAAAGGGTGTTGGTGATCTTATAGCTGAGGAATGAAGAGATGTCAACGTTCTTTCCACCTAGTTTTGTTGTAACATTATTTCCACATTTAGAGATGAGAGAAGAAAAAAAATCCCATTTTATAGCAATCCTGGAAGAGGAAATTAGTTCCACCCTGTATCTTAGCCTTGCATTTACTTGGGATACTTTTCCTCATATGCTAGAAGTGGGGAGGGGGGGCACATGGCAAACTGTTCTTGGGGAATTGAGTTGTTTTAGATCACTAAAATATTGATAGTTGTGTTTCAAATGGCTTCCCTCCACAAATTTGTAGAGATGCTGTTTTTGGTTTTGTTTTATTTTTGTTTTTGTTTGGCCGCAGGAGAAACATAGAAAATCATCCAAGGAACATAACAGGAAGCCATTCTAGAAGAATAAAGAGAGCTTCAAGAGGTAGGAAAAGTCAGTGATGATCTTTGGCTAAAAGAACCAGTGGGGAAGATTGTGCAAGCCATCGGCAAGCTCATGCTTGGGAAATTAGCGCTTCCTTTCATCAGACTCCTGGAAAATATTTAATTTTTGAAAACAAGTTGCAAGAAACTCAGTATTCCTGCCAGTAACTTAGAAAAACAAAATATTAAACTTTAGGGCTGAGAGGAATGTGAAAAGCCAGCTGGTCCAATCTCTCTCAACAGACAGATAAGAAGAATGAAACAAAAGAAGTGGTTTGCTCAAGGTCAAACATCCTATCTTCTCCATTCGTAATCTGGGCCCAAAGAAGGTTAGAACTCAAATGGAACTCTCTCCTGAGCTTCTTGCAATATGCTAATTAAATTATATTTTCCCTTAAAACATAAGTTGCCTTTTAGTGACTAGAACAACAAAATTTTGAGAATGAAATAGCAGGGGAGAAAAGCAGAGAAGGAAAGAGAAGAGGAAGAGCAGAGTAGGTACATTCAAATTCCCACTTGGGTCAAAATAAAGTTGCTTGAGTGAATTTTTTCAAAATAACAGTAACTAAGACCCATCCCTGTTAGAAAGTTAGAGACATTCCACAATTTGTTCATCACATAACAAACTCTAATAATACTTCATCTAGCAAAGAGGGTGGTCTTGGACTCACTCTCATGCAACCTGTGCTGAGGAATTCTGCTTCGGATAACTGGAATGTTTACAGGAACTTTGACCAACAGTGAGGTCTTGGAATGTAGTCTAAACATACAGAACAAAGATCTCACACTGGCATGGAAAACCAGTGATTCGGAGCTGGGAAGCTAGTGTTCTGGTCCCTGCTCTGACACTAACACATTAGACAAGTGCCCACACCAACCCTCTCTTTCCAGAGGCCAGGAATTCTATCTATAAAATGGTAGCATTGACCTTGGAGAACCTTAAAAACACTCTGTTGTTTTACACCATCATGCATTTGTGCCTGGAATATCACTCTTCTTTACTCCTCTTTAAAGTCATCTTTCTGATTCTTCAGGCATTGCCTTCACCAGGAAGACTTCCCTTTCAGACACCCTCACACCCACTCCCTGCTCTACCCTGAATCAAGAACTCCTCTTTAGGCCTCCACATCACTCTGTGCTTATTATTACCTTTATTACAACACTTTATAAATTATTCTGGACATTGAAAAGCCATCGAGACAATAGTCATCCAATTAACTACCACCCAATTAAAATAGACTTTAAATCTATTTTTGTCACAGGATTTAAAAAATATTATCTTGAAATTACCTCCGCACCCAGCTCTCTACTTACTATCTTCAAAAAAGTTTAAAACTGAAATGGAACTTTCTTGGAGTTCATGCAGTATGGGTAATTAAAGGGTATTTCCTCCAAATTATAAATTGTCTTTCAGCGACAAAATGCAACAAAAAATTAAGGATGAAGTAGTGAAGCAAAAAAACAGAGCAGGAGAGAAAGGAAACATAACAGAAGTAATGTTTAATTCATTTTCTGAAATTATTAGCATCAAACACCATTCCTGGTAGATGCTAAATATACGTTTCTAAGAGTGATCTAAACTACAGTCGCAGGTTATCTAAAATAATGAGATTATAAGAAAGGTTCAGTTCCCAAAAACCCAAGATAAACAGCAACCCTTCAAGTATCCCTTCTCAATAACTTCAATGGACTTCTTTGCAACAGCTCCATGGCAAAGCCATGACATCACCAGTACGGTTTATGTCATTTATCTAAGCAATGTTTCAATTGAGCTCTTCCCAAACTGTAGCCAAAACAAGCTGTCTTATTCCGAGGCAATGGCCAAGGCTTGGAAACCCTGAGTGTACACACACATAAATCTCAAGGGGAAGAAACTGTTTAACCTTTAAAGAACTTAGACATATTTCTATCTTCAAAGTTGTTTGGTTTTATGGTAAACAGGATAGGACTGCCAGAGATATGTGAACATTTAGAGAAGGAGATGTGCGTGTACGTGCTTCGGTCAAGGTGGTGGCATTCTTTGAAATATCCAGAGAGCTATGAAACAAGACTCAGACATTCACGAGACTGCGTCTCTAGGCATGAGTTCTCATCAGTGAAAAAGGATATTCTGCATCTGCATATAGTCCCATGATCCCATTGAGAGAAAATGGAGTCCATTATCATTGTGCAAAGCCCCCTACAGAGGAAAGAACCCTGGAATACAAACTGGGATTACCAAATGTTCCACTGACTCTCTGTGTGATCTTGAGCAGGTTGTTTTTCTCCTCTGGACTGTTTCCTTATCTATAATTCTATAATTCAATGATAAAATATACTATCATACTATCACTTCCTCAAGGAGCCTTTTTCTTTTTTCACACCAGACTGGGACCCATTCTCTTGTTACACACTCACCAAGTATCCTACACTTCTCCTTCATACCATTTAGCACAATTCAAATAATTCATTTACATGGATGGCTCTGCCTTTCATTTTTTAAGCCCCTTGAAATAAGGATTATATCTACTGTAGGCACCTTGCCTAGGATAGTGTTTGACCCATTGTATGCTCAATGAATATATGTTGGATATCTGGATGAATGAATGAATGAATGAATGAATAACAACTGTCTTTCTCCTTCCTTCATGGTAAGTCCTTCACTTATCTGATACTTCTGCTTTGGATATCATAAATGTTAAAAATGCAGGTTTCGGAATTCAGCAGACATGGATTCGAGTCTTGTGCTGCAACTAACCTGACTGTGATCAGATTACTTCATCGTGTTAAACCTCACTTTCTGCATTTACATATGGGAGATATTACATATCTCGTAAGATTGTTATGAAGATAAAATAACAGATATGTTAGATTCTTGAGAATATTGGTACATAGTTCATTAAATGTGAGCTATCATTATAATTTTATTATTTATTTTGTTAGAAATCCCTTGACTCTCCATTCCACTCCATTCTAGGTAAAATGCAATTATACAACCATAATGCCAAATTATTTTAAAATAAAGAAAAATGTGTAAGTGGAAATAAAATCAAACACAAGAGATATTCATCAAAATCTCTTCAGCAAGAGGTGAAAGGACAAGACCTCTTTTGAAATTGAAGAACCCCTATTCTTCAAAAACTGATAATGTGTTGAGAATGGGGAGTTCAAGGGAGATAAACGGTGTACTTCTCCATAGTAACTACTCACAGTGTCCTCATAACTTAAGATCTACTTAAGTGAGATACTGGCCATTTAAGGGCTTATTTGTCCAGAGAAGACGTGTAAGGGGTCAAACTCCATGTTAATTGTTGATGGGGACACACTGTACTGTTTGAAATGTAGTATACTGTTGACATTCTCAAAAGCCTTATCAGAACTATCAATCCATGGGACGACCCAGAACCAACTATAAACATACGAGAAATTTTATTATATTTAATATTTCTAAGCTGGCCAAAAACAGCTTTTATTCAAGATGGTTTTATGCTTCCACTTTTGGATTGTACCAGTCTGTGAACATAAAGTGAGGAAAAATTAAAAAAAAAAACAAAACAGAAAAACACACACACACACACAAAACCCCTGAGTCTTGTGTCTCCTTTTAAAGAAGAACAGTTAGATGTGGGTCTAGAAATGGATCAAAGTAGGGAATAAGACTTATTTACTTAGCAAACACATCATACCCTGAGTTCATTGGGAACTTTCATAAGTATCTCACTTAATCCTCATTGTGATTCTGAACTATAAGTATTACAATAGAAAAGCCAAATTTCAGAAAGGTTAAGCTCAAGACTAGCTAAACAATTGCAGGACCCGGTGAAAATTAAAAATGCATGGCTCCTTGTTAAAAACTATTGGGAATTTCAAGACGGCAACAGTGGAATATTAAAGCAAGTGCGGGGACCTTCTAAGTGCAGGGTCTTATGTGACTGTACAGGTCATATGCCCAAGAAACTGGCTCTGGTTAAGCAATGTACCCAGTGTCACAAACTCGTAAACGGGAGAATCAAATGTTAGTATTCAGCCATCTAAAATAAAAGCCGTTTCTGCTCCTCTAAAACTCCCTACTCTGAAATGGCACCCATCACCGCATTTATTCTCTATTTAGCTGTTTAGATTGCCCTTGTTCTAGTTGACAAAAGGCCTTTTGAATTTTCAAAATTTGATCTTTTTTTTTTTAATGTAAAGGCTTTGGAGGTGCATTGATGGCTGAGTTGGGTAATATCCCAATATCTCATTTTCACCCTGCTCACTGATTTCCCAAGGTATGTATTCATGTCAGCCAGCCCCTCTTGTGTCTTGGGCATGAATCAGATTGTCTCTGAGAATCAAAACCCACAAAAGACTTGCTCCTGGAAGTAGCCTCTCAGATAGTTACAGATGATAAAATCCTTGTTGGATGTCAGTCACACTCTAGAGCCATACATCTTTAAAATAGAAGTGATTCTAGTGACCACTCAATCCAAATTTTGTTTTGTAGTTTTTGTTTTGCATCATTTTAATTATGTTTCATCATAGGTATGCTGAGACCCAGGTGAATCAAGAAATAGCCTAAAGGCATACAGTAAATTAATGGCAAATCTAGGAGTAGAATTCAAATATCTTAAACTAGAAACATGAGATTATTTGTAAAAAGTGAACAGTCGATATCAAGATCAACTCTCCCTCAATTAATAAAAAAGATTTTTCAAGAATCAGATGTTTTTGGACTAACAGATAACCACTTAAAAAAAAAATTTCACTGCACCCAATAGCAAAGACTGTAAGAAGACCAGGCCTCCCACTGTATGTCTCTTACTCTGCAGTGTGGAAAGATGCTGGCTGGGTCAGCTTGTGTGGGGTGGCAGCCTTCAAAAACTGTACTATGCACCTGCTAGCTTGTAATCTTGAGACTCAGGTAGCCTGTGGAACTGTACAACTTTTTCAAGACAGCCCAATGTCTCCGAAATTCTCATTAAATGCTGTTTGGAAAGATTTCAATTGCTGTAAAATAAACAGGAACTGAAAAAAAGCAAGCTATCTCCTGTTCTTGAGCAAAGCTAGCCATGCAAAGAGCTCCGCAAGAGACTGTATAGATCCAGGTAAAGAATGGCCCACTGGATTTCTGAATATTTTGTCTATTAGAAGAGCAAGCACTGGGGATGTTTAAGATATATTTTAGTGTCCTTTTTAGGTACTCTGCTATTTGGAGAAATGCAAATGTCCCCTAATGAATCTACCATAAAATCTAGACTGCATTCTTATAAGCAACGCTGATACTAGTGAGACAGTAATTGCAGGCACACAGTAAGTTCATGTTGAGTTTCTTGTCAGATACCAATGCTATGAATGTAGGAACTGATTACTTGGCTGTATCTAGTGGTCTATAACTTATAAAGTGAACCTCCTGTTGTTAAGCCTCCTGGCAAACTTAATTATCTTCATACACAGTTACTGAGTTCATACTATGCCAGCCCATGTGTTAGAATTCAGCTAGACAGTCACAGAGAATCTAGAGCTCACCTCTTTACTATTCCCAGCACATGACTTCCCTAAGAGTTACCAATGCTTCCAGGAAGCCCTCTGTTTTTTGAACTCAGCATTCAACTGTACCATTCACTGGATCCCTGAATTCTATGGTTTGGAAGATCATCTAGCCCAATGCTTCATAAAGTGGTGTACAAGGGGGAGTAAAACAATCAACTTAAAAAAATTAGTAAGTAAACATTCAACAATGCAGTGTAATGAAGTCATAATCTAAACTCAGCACTAATCCAACATTACTATGATCTAGATGGCAAAATTGATTCAACACCGTAAAATCTATTAAGATATTTATCATTCTGGCATACTAAAGGATAAAAGTAAATCTCAGTAGATGCAGGAAAAAATATTCAACACAGGTTAACCTCTGTAAATAAAATAACAATGTCAACTCTTAGGAGGACAGTAACTTTCTTTTTTTTCTTCTGATGCCCACTTCGGCCTTACTGAGGTATAACTGACAAATAAAATTGTGTATATTTAAACTATAAAGTGTGATTACTTGATATACATATACATTGTTAAATGATTACAACAATCAAGTTAACTAACACACATACCACTTTGCACAGTTACCCTTGTGTGTGTGTGTGTGTGTGTGTGTGTGTGTGTGTGTTGAGGACACTTAGAGAGAACACTTAACCAATTTCAAGTATACAATATATTATTATTAACTATAGTCACCATGCTGTACATTAAGTCCCCAGAATTGAATCATCTTATAACTGGAAGTGTGTACCCTGTGACCAACATCTCCCCATTTCACTACCCCATACTCCCAGCAACCACCAATCTACTCTATTTCTTTGAATTCAGCATTTTTTTGGAGTTTGTCTTTTAGATTCTAAATATAAGTAGATTATGTAGTATTTGTCTTTCTCTGGTTTATTTCACTTAGCGTGATGTCTTCCAGTTTCATCCATGTGATTGCAAATGCAGGATTTCCTCCTTTCTCATGGCTGAGTAATATTCCATTATATATAATATATGTGACATATTTTATAATATTGTATTAATATGTTATATAAATAAATAATTTTATATATACTATAATATTATATATATAATGTATCAGTTTCCTCATCCATTCATGGACACTTAGATTGTTTTTATATCTTGGCTATTATAAATAATGCTGCAATAAACATGAGTGCAGATTTCTCTTTGGGATACTGATTTTGTTTCCTTCAGATATATATCAAGAAGTGAGATTGCTGGATCATGTAGTTCTATGATTAATTTTTTGAGGAATGTCCATACTCTTTTCCATAATGACTGTATCAATTTACATATTACATAAGTGAAGAAACATGAAATATACATAGATAGAAATATTCAATCTATTAAAGATACTGATTCTCTCCAAATTAATAGATTTAATGCAATATCAATCAACATCTCTGTAGGATTTTCTTTGGTCTGTGTGTGTGTGTAACTGTAATTCTGCAATTTATATTAAAAGACAAGGAGAAACTAAGAAATTTCTGAAAAAGACAAACAAGACAAGGGAACTTGCCTAGGCATAGAGTATGATTTGTTTGAAGTTACAGTAATAAGGCACTTCAGATTGCTGCAGGCATAGACAAACCAATGGAATCAAATAGAAAGCTAAGTGATGGGACAGGCATTTATATAACTAGGGCTACCATACGACCCAGCAATTGCACTACTGGGTATTTACCCCAAAGATACAAGTGTAGGGATCCGAAGGGGTACGTACACCCTGATGTTTATAGCAGCAATGTCCACAATAGCCAAACTGTGGAAAGAGCCAAGATGTCCATCGACAGATGAATGGATAAAGAAGAGGATATACACACACACACACACACACACACACACACACACACACACACACACACAGTGGAATATTATGCAGCCATCAAAAGGAATGAAATCTTGCCATTTGCAACGACATGGATGGAAGTGGAGGGTATTATGCTGAGCGAAATAAGTCAATCAGAGAAAGAAATGTATCACATGACCTCACTGATATGAGGAATTCTTAATCTCAGGAAACAAACTGAGGGTTTGTGGAGTGGTGAGGGGTAGGAGGGATGGGGTGGCTGGGTGATAGACATTGGGGGAGGGTATGTGCTATGGTGAGCACTGTGAATTGTGCAAGACTGTTGAATCACAGACCTGCACCTCTGAAACAAATAATATATTATATGTTAAAAAAAAAAAAAGAAGAAGAAGATAGCAGGAAGGGAAAAATGAATTGGGGGGGGAATCAGAGGGGGAGACGAACCATGAGAGACCATGGACTCTGAGAAACAAACTGAGGGTTCTAGAGGGGAGGGGGGTGGGGGGATGGGTTAGCCTGGTGATGGGTATTAAAGAGGGCACGTACTGAAAAAAAAATTTTCTCTAGTTTTTCTCATTAAAAAAAAAAGTTTCTGACAAAAATGACATTGCAGAACAATGAAGGAAAGGAGGGATAATTAGTAAATGGGACCGGCTACTGGAAAAACAAAAGGACACATTTCCTTATACTATATGTAAAAATCAATTAAAAAATTAAAATCTTAGAAAAGGGGAATATATATGTGACTTTGAAGTATAAAAATATGAAAAAAGATACATAAGTACAAACCAAAAAGGGAAAGATTGAAAAAGCTAATTACATTTCTTAAATTAAGAATTTCTGTTCATTGGGGTGCCTGGGTGGCTCAGTTGTTAAGCGTCTGTCTGCCTTTGGCTCAGGTCATGATCTCAGGGTCCTGGGATCAAGTCCCGCATCAGGCTCCTCAAGGAGCCTGCTTCTCCCTCTGCCTGCCACACCCTCTGCTTGTACTCTCCCCCCCCCTCTCTGGCAAATAAATAAATAAAATCTTAAAAAAAAAAGAATTTCTGTTCATCAACAGTCATCACAAAGAGAGTGAAAATACAAGCCACACTCTTGGAAAAGGTATCGGTGACATTTCACAGCAATAAAAAGTGTTAGTATCTAAAATATAAAGATTATAGAGCATGTAGCCACATATAACAATGAACAAAGATGTGGGCAGGTATTTCATGAAAGCAGAAACACAACGAACAATAAACATTTTCAAAAATGCCTATTCTCATCATTTATAAAGGAAATGCCAAATAAAATATAACAATTTCATTCCCTTGAGATTGGTGAAAAAAAAAAGCCTAACAATACTGATTGTTGTAAAGGGCATGGAGCGACAGAAACTCTTATATCATGCCAATGGAATTTAAGTTGAACCAAACACATTGAAAATAAATTGGTGTTAGCCAACAAATTTTAAAAACCCTAAATTCAGCAATTATATTTCTAGGAATATAGCCTAGGAGAAACTTGCACGTGTATAGTACGAGACATTCTATAAGAATGTTTCCAGCAACATTGATTTTACTAGTAATAAACCATGAAAATTTCAAATTCACATAGTCAGTAGAAGGGATACATTTTAGTATAATTATTACACTGGAATATTATACGGCAGAAATAAAAAAAGTAAACAGTGCAAAATTCAACATAGATTAATTTAGATTCTATTTATGTATAAAACAGGTACAGTAAACCGAGGCATACATTTGTAGAAAATTGAGTATAGAAAAACAAGGGATAGTTGATAAAAACAAAATTCAGAATAGTGGTTAACTCTGGGGCTGGGAGAGGGATAATGGAATGCATATAGGGAATGGTACACAGCTTGAAAGGTTCTGTAATGTTCTCTTTTTGAAGCTGAGTGGAGTAAACATGGTTGTTTCCTTAGTACTCCTCTATTCTACCTATCTATCTATCTATCTATCTATCTATCTATCTATCTATCTATCTATCTATCATCATCATCATCATCTATCTACACACACACACACACATATATATATTTCGAGAGAGAGAGAGGTGGGAAGGGGAGAGGGAGAGAGAATCCCAAGTCGGCTCCAAGCCTAGTGTGGAGCCCGATATGGGGCTTGATCTCACAACCCCGAGATCACGACCCAAGCTGAAATCAAGAGTCAGGTGCTTAACTGACTAAGCCACGCAGGCACCCCTAGATGTATTCTTGTATATAGGATATAGAACATTTCATAGGAAAAAAAAAATTGAGTGGGAGCTTGCCAGCAAATAGAAAAATGATAAATACAGAAAAAAAGTAGCATGCACAAAAACATCAACATGTAAAAAGCATTTATGTATGTATGTACTTTTGAAGAATGACACCTAGTTCAAGTATATGTTCTTGAGCTTAAAGTTTCCACGTCAACTGAAAGCAGGTGAAGACATTGCTCGTTAGATATGTGCCCCTTTGGGATAGTCAGCTGAAGATGAGTCCCCTTGTCTTGTTTCCCCTTTCCCAGGTACCTAGGCATGTGTTAGGTACCATCTATATACTCTGATCTCAGGGGAAAGAGAACACCTTCAGAGGGGTGGAAGTGGGTTGAGGCCCAAGGAGCTGTACTTCCTTTGAGGGAAGAACGTGGAGCAGGATAAAGAACAGCTTGCTCAGGTCGACATTAAATAATGTGTCACCAGTACTGACTGCCATGCTTGGCACACAGTTATGCCCAATAAATACGAGGGGGAATGAATGAATGAATGGAGCCTTTGACAATGAGGCGTCCTGGGAACACGTCTCCTTTGTTAAGGCCGTCTTGTTCTCTTTTCTTTTTTTGGCCATTCTCACTGTGGCTAGAGAAACTTTATAACTTTTTTCCCCTTTCCTTTTCAGTAGCCAGTAGGGGTGGGAAGACTTGAAGAGGTCCAAGACAAACTGTGAATAGCCCTGATTTCCAATGGTCCTCATAGAGTGCTGACAGATGTCTGACAGGACAGCGAGATTGGAGAGGCTGCCAGCTGGGGACAGGAGCCAACCTCCTTTTCTGAGGAAATCTCCATAGATGGTGGTGGATCAGATGCCACTGCATGCAAACCCTGGGCTCTTTCTTCCCTCCGCTTTACCCTTATTTGTCCGGCTCACATCTCCTTCCATCTCCTACCTGATCATTCTCTTTTGCTTATGCTTCTTAAATGAGCCCTTTATGTGCCTTTGCTTGGGTTAATTTCCTCTTGTACTCTTTGGACCATTATTTCTCCTCTTGGCCAGGAGGATACACAAGAAACTGAGGGCATATGGCTGAGGCAACATGACTTGATATAAACCTCATGCTTTTGAGAGTTTAATTTTTCCTCCCATAGTGTAATTTCTCTCTCATTTAGTTTCTTTTTAAAAAAATTATAAACAAATATATAATGCAAGTTCCATAGAGTGGAAATTAAGAGAGATATAAAAGATAAAAGTATTAAAATCATCCAGAGAGGGGCACCTGGGTAGCTTAGTCGGTTAAGTGGCTGACTCTTGATTTTAGCTCAGGTCATGGTCTCGGGGTCATGAGACAGAGCCCCGCGTCAGGCTCTGAGCTCAGTGGGGAGTCTGCTTGAGGATTCTCTCTCTCTCTCTCTCTCTCTCTCTCTCTCTCTAGCCTTCTCCCCACTCATGCTGTCTCTCTCTCTCCCCATCTTTAAAAGAAAGAAATGTTTTTTTAAAAAGTAAAATCATCCAGAGATAACAGTCATTGCATGTATTTGGGGGGTACTATTCTAGTTTCACTCTGTTTGATTTTTACTATTATTTTGCCTGTTGGAAATTAAGGGTACCACTCATTTAATATTCTCCTTTTCTAGGTTATAACAAGCATTGGAAAGAAAAACAAGGAGTCAAATGTGGAGCCAATAATAACAGAGGATTAGCAAGTTCTAACTCGTGGGTGTCCTTTCTAAGGCAAGATTAGAGAATGTGGCTGACATCTGATGTTATAAAGAGGTCCTCCTAATAACCTGCTCACCATGCCTATGCGTTCAGATCCAATGTGGGGAGAATTACATCTGACTGTACTCACCTAGGCGGCTGTATGGAAAATATGCCTGCCTCACAAACAAAGAATGGAAAGCAGAGGAAAAAGGGTGAAGAGTGGAACCTTGGGCTCATCTCTAGGAGGCTGACCTGAAGCACATCGGCAGGTTCTCTTAGCAGTTGGAAGCAGGAAACCTAAAGGGATCCAAGCTCTTCTTTCAAATCTATGAGGCAGAGATAGGTGACTATTTCTGAAGTTTGGAACAAAGTAGCCTCATCCATTAGAACAAGTTTCAGTTTGTAGTAGGAAGGATCAAATTAAAACAGAAACCATACCAATCATTTTAACAGAGAGAATCTAATGGAATTAAGAAGGAAAAGGGAAAAAATATAAATGAGATGATAAAGGAGTAACTGAAGGAAGTAGGTACCAAGGTTTGAGGAACAAAGAAGAGGTTGGGATTATTCATACCTTGAAGCATAGAGGAGTGGTCTTGTGGGTGCTGGCCAGCTGGTACTGGGATATCAGGAGGTTGGAGAAGGAGATTCATGGAGCTATGACTTTGATCTCCAAGAAGAACAGCCTGGCTGGAACTGGTCTTTCTAAGGGTACCTGACAGAACTGGTTCTTGGTGTGGGGGAACGTCTGGAAGCTGGAGCTAACTGCTGCTACATGGGGAGGAGTCACCGCTAAAGCTACGCTGGTGAGAAAAGTTAGCGGTCCAGAAGGAACAAGCCCCTTCACTCTCCTCCAGACCATGACTGTTTCTAGAGCCTAATGGGAGGAGAAGTGGCAAAGGAGGGATGTGGTTTGCAAAGCCTAGACCCTAGAATCACAGTATGGAGCACAGAGCACGGTTTTGGAGCAAAGACTCACTTAAGAGACTGGGACACAGCCAATGGGCATGAACGTCAGCGTTGCAGCCACTCTGCAGAAACAGAATGGACCCCCAGCCAACATGTGGCTGAGATGTAGAGACTGAGGACATTACACACACACACCAAGGATTCTGAAAAGGTTTCTTATTCATATAATCAACTTTCTGGGGGGAGCAGGGCAGGCTCCCCAGCTGGTCTGAAAATGAGCTCCAGAGTACAGGAAAAGGTAACTGGCACGGGTTTGTTATTGTGACCCAGGAGTGGGCTGGGGTAAAGCCCCCCGCTGTGTGAACAAGGCTTTGATTGGTTTGAATCTGCCAGTATACCCACAAGAGGGGGCACTGGCTTTATTACCAACTTGCTCAGATACGGAGCAGACAGGAAAGAGGGAACGCTGAGACTTAAAAGCCATTGGCAAACATCAAAAAATGAAGTCAGATGCTTTATTACACTCAGAAAACAAAACAGCCACTTTTCTTCCTGAAAAGGCTGAAAGTGCTCCTGTTGGCATTATCCACATTGAGAACATTTATGGGTACATGATGGAATGGGAGAAGGGAATGATTCTTCTAGTACCCAACTCGAGTGCCTGCTGTATGTCACATCTGGGAACATATACTCCATACGTCATATATTCTGAACATCTATCAGGTTATTCACTCTTCTTATAACACAGTAGTTTCTGAGAGCTGCATGCTGTTCCATCTTTGAGTATTTGGATAAACTATGCTTCATATTATACTAGCTCCCAATTGACAGGCATTTAGATTGTCTCTGGGTTTCTTATATTTTTGAAATCTGGTCTATGCTGAGAAGGCACTGAGCCAGCACAAGTATTTACTGAGCGCTTATTAGTTGCTAGGCACAGGATTAAAAAAAATAAGCATCCTCTGCACTCCATACAGAGATGGTCCCACACAAACAGGACTGCGCTGTTGTAGCCAGAGGCTGAGGAAGACAACCACAGGAGGCATTAGGTCACTTTTTCCCTTTTACTTTGTTTTAATTAAATGATAATTTTTTTTTTTTTTGGTGGAACAAGAAAGTAATTTATTTATTTATTTATTTTAAAGATTTTATTTATTTGAAAGAGACAGACACAGCGACAGAGGAAACACAAGCAGGGGGAGTGGGAGAGGGAGAAGCAGACTTCCCGCTGAGCAGAGAGCCCAATGCGGGGCTCCATCCCAGGACCCTGGGATCATGACCTGGGCCGAAGGCAGATGCTTAACGACTGAGCCACCCAGGAGCCCCAAGATAGGAGTGTTCTGTTTTATTTTGTCCATTTAAAAAACAAAACACAGCAAAAAAAGCAATTTGAAAAACCCCAGCAATTTTGTTTTGTTTTATTTTGTCCATTTAAAAAACAAAATGCAACAACAAGGCAGATGCTTAACAACTGAGCCACCCAGGCACCCCAAGAAAGGAATTTAAAAAAAAATTTTTTTTTTTTTTTTTAATAATCTCTATATTCAGACCTGGGGCTCAAACTCATGACCCAAAATGAAGAGTTGCATGCTCTTCCGACTGAGCCAGCCAGGCACCGTGCACAAGAATGAAGTTTATTTAAATGAGGCCAACAGTGAGAAGAATACAGAGTAGCCTCTAGAAGACTATCTCCCTAAATGATAAATTATAAATACATGTTCATTCAAGAGGTTTAAGCTCTATCAGAATACACAGGTGAAAAGTATAAATATCACGTCATGCTTACTGTCCTGAATTCCCATCCTTCTAGGCTGTGTGTGTGTGTACATGTGCGTGTAAAAACTACACACAAACACACACATACACACACACACACTCATACAATACATAGAATGTAAATATATATTCATATAATTTGGAGATTCTTCGGACATGAGTGGGACCAGAAAATAGATAAAAAGAGGAATAGATTACAAATAGTTTTGACACTTTAAAAATTTCAGTTGATTATATCTGAGGAATGTTCTATTTTTTTGTAAAGTCTGCACTGTTCTCAAAGGAAGAATCCTTGCAGATTAATAAAACCTTTTCACCACTATTAGACATTCAGCTTTCCCATTTTTAATAACTACTAAAACTGCAACACTATAAGAATTTTAAAATAAATCTGAGCATTCTCCTAAAAATAAATTGCATCTCTCCTTTTCTTCAACAATTTTAACTTTGTTATAAATTCCCTCCCCCCAAAAGAATACTGATTTAAATTCTCAAAAAGTGTTCCTCTTTTGAAATTATCTTGCCATGATTGGTTATTTTTTATATTTTTAAATATCCCCATTCTGAAGGGGAAAAGCTTTCATTGTACTGTTTTATTTTTAGTTCTTTAAACACATAGACTTCCTAATGTTAAAGATCCCATTTATGTTATCTGTTGATAAGAAGATTTGATGTTTAAGGTATAGAACAACAGAATTTTATTTCTTTGGCTTTTATGTTAGATCGAGCAGAGGCCCTCTAACCACTTTTTAAATGACATTTTTGTTTCCAGAAAGAAAAAGCTAATAGTTTGAATAACTTTTTAGAGGGATTACTTATAAAACTTGAGAGCACTTCTTTAAAAAAAAAAAGATTTTATTTATTCATTTGACAGAGAGAGAGAGAACACAAGCAGGCAGAGTAGCAGGCAGAAGGAAAGGGAGAAGCAGGCTCCCCGCTGAGCAGGGAGCCTGACATGGGGCTCAGTCCCAGGACCCTGGGATCATGACCTCAGCCGAAGGCAGTTGCTTAACTGACTGAGCCACCCAGGCGCCCCTTGAGAGCACTTCTTAACTAATTAAATGTAACACCTGAATTCACTACACTCACCTTTATATTTTACATAAAGACAGGTCTATCAGGAATCTGATGGGTTATTAAATAACGAGCTAAAATGGACTGAGATGAGCCAGGTTGGGTTGAATATCACCTGAGTGTCTCTATCTTTTTATGCCTTTCTTTATTGGAGCCCAACCCTGGGTTCCACACGGGACTCGACCCCAGGATCCCAAGATCACAACCTGAGCTGAAGGCAGACACTCAACCAACTGAGCCACCCAGACGCCTCTTTTCTTTATTGATCTTTAAGGCAACTTGACATAGCCTGCCTTCTTAATCCTCTTCCCTGAGATATTGTTATTTTTTTTCCCCCAGATGAAGTCTGCACTTCCTATTACAGACTCCCCTAGGATCTTGACTTCCTGTATTGGACGCAACACTTGTATAACAATTTGTTTATTTCTGCTGCCTGTGCTAGACCATAAGTCTAAACAAAAGCCATAACCATGTCTGATTTGTTGAACACTGTATCCCTAGCACCTAGCACAAGGAGTGGTACATGTCATAAACTCTCAAATCTGTGATGAGTTAAAAAAAAAAAAGTACTGCAAAATTCCACTTATAATGTGGTAAGAAGCATAATTTCAAGATAACTCACTTTTACATTTATGTAGCTCAGCTGTCATTTGGATTTCCTGCCTGAACCTCCTCCTTCCCCGCCAGTTCCATGATCTGTGCATTTCCATGGCTGTGGAAGTTAAAGGCCTATCCCATTATTCCACAGACACCCAGCGACTCCTTCCTTGGGGCCTCATCTGCCTCCTGAGCTCCTTCTTTCCCTGGTCTCTGTTCTCTAATAATATGGGTGATGTCAATCATCATGAGAAACTCAACCCTGTTTTCAGGAGCCACAAAATCTCTTTCACACAGGGCAACCATTGATCAGTGGAGTTAAGAGTTAGGATTCATATCAGATTAATTCAAGAAATGAAATAAAATACACTAGTATCTCTTTTTAAAATATCCCTCCACACTACCAAGGACATTCACACATCTTTCCTGAACTACCTTTATTCTCTTAGCTTCTCTTACTCCAAAGAACCACAATCCATTCCTCCCCCATTTTTATGAGGAGCCATTTTGCCTTTTTTTTCCCTCCAAAATCCTGAAATCAGCAAACATCCAGACCCTTGGGATCTTGATTTCCATCACAGAGATGTATTAGGAAACTTCTGCCCAATAAAAGATAACTTACTCCCAAAGAGGAAACTCGTGCAAGTTATTAAAACAATAACATTTTGTTGGACTAGTTACATTTACATGTATCACATCTAAAATCTGGGAACATTTACATATGTGCAGCTCTGTAATTACTGCTCTCTCCTTCCATAAACCACTGAGGATGCCTATGTTATCATTTGGAGAAAGCAGAGCTGGCTGGCTTCTCTTTACCCTTTCAGAATGTGAATCATGGGCAAGGTCCAGAAAACCATGCCCTGAATGCCACAGCAACTGGTAAGAAGGGTGGATGCAGAAGCATTGTGCTGAGAACTGCAAAAACAAAGAAGCACTGAAGAATGCAAGGGTAAAAGTCATTAATTTTCAAACCAATAAGGACTAGTTTGGAATTTAAAAAAGAAGATATGAAATACAACAAATGTATGGGATACTTCCTCTAAGCACACCAGAACAACTTTGCCATATTTCCCGAACAATTGATGTAGGCGATTCAGGACAAGGTTTGTCTCAAAAAAAAAAAAAAATGTTAACATTTCATTGAAGTATAACATACAAACAAGAAACTGCACAAATCACCAGTGCCCAGCTAAATCCATTTTCACAAATTGCAAGCATACCTGTTACCAGCAGCCAGATGAGAGACAGAACATTGCCATCCACCCAGTAGCCTATGTTTTATGCCCTCCTAGTATGCTCCACCAAGGGTAATCACTCTCCTGACTTCTGATACACAGCTTCTGATAAATTGATTTTGCCTGTTGTTGACCTTTATATTGATGGAATCATGAAGCATGCCCTCTTTGGGGTCTGACTTCCTTAGCTCAACCTTATGTTTGTGAGATTCTTCCCTCCTATTTTTGTTTACTATTACCATCATTATTATTAATATTATTGGCTTCATAGTATAAATAGCATGTATTGAATTGCAACATTGAATTCCTTCTGTTGGAATATATTTATTTTTCTACTGGTTGCATTTTTCTCTTTTTATTTAAAAAAATTCAAAGCCACAGAAAACATAAATCATCCATAATCCCAACACACACACACACACCCCCTCCTGTCCTGGGAGTAGAACTGACTTCAGTTGTCTTCTGTTCTACAGCTTCTAAGTCCTAAATGACCTCCTACTCCTCCTCTCCTTCTTCTCTCTCTCTCCTCACCATACTCCTTGGGCCATTCTCTGTTCAGTGAGATTCAGGATTATGAATGGTTCAACCTAGAGCTCCCTATAGTTGGGTAATTGGAAGCTAAAAGAAAAAGCTTCCTTCTTTCACCAGGACCATATAGACTAAGGGACAATTTTACCATAGGAAAGGGAGTGCTGTTATCAGACAAAGGGGGTTGTACAATCAGAATGGATAGGAGAGAAATATGGTCACCATGGTACACCATGCCCATGGCACTTTATGGCTAGACTAGAGATGATGTCTTAGTTTGTGTCCCTACAACAATAACCCAATGAGTTAGAGACAAAAGCTTTTAGTCAGTTCCACACCTGATGTCTAGATCTGAGGGATGTCTCGTTTAATATAAATACGTTTTATCAGGATTTATGGAAAGCTTGACATGACTCCAATTGAGTTGGCTAGGAAGTCAAGCATGGCAGCATTATATCCACAGAAAGAAGGGGGGTGAGCTGTGTATTATAGGACTGAAGCCCAAATAGATTAGCCAACCCAGGGCAGCACCCTCAGCATTGGCCTTGGAGGAGGCTCAATGCATGGAGAGCTTCCCTGGATACCTATGTGCCAACAAGAGTGGGAGCCTGGGCTTGTCTACTGGAGACATGCATCCAGGCTCTCCAGCGGGCAGCGCTGCTAACTGTACACATGTCTGGCTACCCTATCTCAATAGAGCTCTATCTCTGAGGGATGACAGCCTTGATTAGATAAATGAAGGTGGGGAGAGAAGGAAGAATAATCAGTGTTTCCCTGGTATTACCATTTCTGGTAGCAGACAGTCCTTCATTGGTGCAATTATTGCTCAAGCTGCTATTCGCCCACATTTTCAGATAACCAGTTTAGGCTTTTCTTTTAATGGATGTTGTGTATCTTCTGGATGCAGAGAACTGGTAATATGTAGACCCCTTTAATACAGAGAGCTCTTGGTACTGGCTTGGAGATTTAAGTCACTAATTCCTGGGCATTTAGAGTGGAAGATTAAAATGGAATGAAAGCCCCTGCCACTGTGCTAATTTTAAGAACTGTGGGATCAGGGGTGCCTGGGCGGCTCAGTCATTTAAGCATCCAACTCTTGATTTCGGCTCAGGTCATGATCATAGGGTCGTGGGATCGAGCACCATGTTGGGCTCCGCACTCAGCTCAGAGTCTCCTTGAGATTCTCTCTCCCTCAGGCCCCTCCCCTACTTGCTCTAAATAAATAAATAAAATCTTCAAAAGAAAGAATTGTGGGATCATACTATATTTAAAGGATGATGAATCCCCATTCATTCACATATCAGATAGATAAGGTGACACTTAATTTTATGTGTCAACTTGGCTGGGTCACAGTACCCAGACATTGGGTCAAACATCATTATTCTAGATGTTTCTGTTAAGGTGTTTTTTAGATGAGATTAACATTAAAATCAAAAGAATTTGAGTAAAGCAGGGTACTGTCCATAATGTGGGTGGGCCTCATCCAATCAGTTGAAGGCCTTAAGAAAAAGACTAACCTTTCCTGAGGAAGAGGGAATTCTGTCAGCAGACTGTATTTGGGCTCAAGCTGCAACATCAGCTCTTCTCTGGGTCTCCAGCCTGCCAGTCCACTCCTCAGATTTTGGTCTTGCCAGCCTCTATAATCACATGAGCCAATTCCTTAACATCTCTCTCTCCTTCCTATTTGTTCAGTTTTCTCGAGAACCCTGACTCAGAGAAGGGGGTGAGAGGGAGAGAGAGAGAGAGCGAGCAAGCTGGCCTACTAAATACTCAGAACTCATCTAAGAAGCCCATGAGGATCACTTCATCTCATCCTTAGAACAGGCCTGCTTTAGGTACTGATATCTGTGTAATTCAACAATAAGAAGCTGGAGGAGAAAAATTAAATTCCTTGTCCAAAGTCTTATATATAGTTAGGGGCAGATCTACATTCTAATTATGGGATGTGTGCTCCCAAAGTTCAAGTTCTTTTTCTATAGTGCCCCAATGCCTTTGAGGAAGACTCCATAAATATCTGACTCTTTTTCATTCTGCTTCACACCGAACTGTCCTGACCGCTCACAGCAAGAGCCAATGCTGCCTGCTCTCTCCACAGGCACCAGAATGACTCTGTTAGCACCAGGGGCATTCGTTCCAGCTGCAACTCTGGCCTGGAGTCTGTTCACATAGCCTGGTGCTAATAGAGATTCCAGAAGCTCCTGGCTTCACTGACATCAGCGTCAAAAGAATGCAAAAGAGAAGCAGTGGGTATTTTCCAGAGGAAAATGGGCTTCCTGCTTAGCAGACCTTGCTTGACCTCTTGAGCAAGGGCAGAATGTGGGAATATGGCTGAGAGAGACAGAGCTGAGGGGCCCCAAGTTGCCATGGAAACACGGGCAGGTGTTCCACTGGAGAACGGTTAGATCTTTCCTGGCCTTTCCATTTTTGCAAAATACCTGCACTAGTCTGTTTAATGACACGTTCATTTACTCATTCAATCAGTGTATTTTCTGAGCCTGCACCATTGTCGGATGCCATGCGTGGTGCTAGGAGAGATAATGGAGAATAAGAAAACCCTGCTAACTAGTCACTGGTGAGGTACACAGGTAAATAACCAGGCAATGCCAACACATTGGGATAGGTGCTTTGGAAGAAGGAAATGTGCTATGGGGGCACAGGGAGGACACAGAAACAAATGCCATTCCATGTGAGTCTGGGAAGGTTTTCTGGAGGAGGTGACATCTAAGCTAAGACCTGAGGAAATGAATTCTATAGGAACTGGGATGAGGATGGAAAGAATGGTTTTCTGGATGAATAGAAAATGTGCTGAGATCAGAGGGCGGGGTCTCAGAGTGCTCAGGATGGTTGCAAAGAATTCAAATGTGACTTAGGTGAGATACCAGAGTGGAGCGACATAGGACGAGTATTAGGAGGTGAAGCATGGGGGAAACTGCTTGAAGCCAATTCAGCAATTGCTTAAAGCCAGATTCTGTAACAGAGTTGGGCTCAAGAAGCAATAAGGAGAAAAGAGGGGAATTGGTGGAGACACAATTTGCTTTTCTCACCTGCGGGTGCTGGTGTGCCTTTGCTTCCATTCCTCACTGACAGGCATCACCTGTTTGAGAGCTCACACTCCTCAGCTGTCAATGTTGAAGAGCCCTGCCTGTGTACCTCAGAGATAATTATGAAGATCAAATCGGCAGTGACTGGGAAATGGCTATGCCCTTCCTGCTCCTCTGTCTCCTTGGAGGTCTCCAGTTTAGGATGGAGAGACCCCTCAGTGCCCCAAGTACTTGGAGGCTTTACTCTTCAGAAGTCAAGAGATCCTTTTCCTGAAAGCGTTTCCCGTGGAATATTACGACTCTTTAACCCATTGGGCAAGGCCACCAGCCTCTTCTATTCATCCTGTTCATGAACCGGATACTCGGGCCACGTGGAATTCCAAATCTGGTGTGCGAAAACCAAAATGAAGCCCAAAGACCAAACAAACAAAATAACACGATTCCCTCAGCTTGTCTGTAAGTTTGGTCACACGCCAGCACCACCACCACCAACACAAGGCTAATGAAAAAGGCCTGAGACCTGTATGTTTTCAGGCATCTGCGCCTTTGCTCTTGGTGTTCCCATTGCCCACACTTCACCTTTCCGAGCATTTTTCCTAACTTCACCTGCAGTCATTTGCAGGCCTTCCTTCCCTGGGACGCCTTTCCTGACACCTGGGGCAGCCATGGTTGGGATTCCTCCTCTAAATGTCTACAGCAAACTGTATCCCCAACATCACTTTAATCTCTACGAATCTCTTCTTGAACTTGGAGTAAAAATGGTCACATGTTTCATTTTCTTAATCTCTCAGATCCCCATTTGCTTCCTTACTGTGTATTACTCCATTATATTATTTCATTACTGTACAGTACCAATTTTTTAGAGTACCCTTTCCCCTAAAAACTGTTAAAAATAAATAAGCAGAACAATAACAACAACAACAACAAAACATGTGTTTGTGAAATCCATAAGGTTGGACGGACTTTGCCAAAGTCCGTCCAACCTCTAAAATAAAGAGGAATGGCATCAGATACAAAAATATTTGCCATTTTTTTTAAGTTTCTATTTTAATTCCAGTTAGCTAACATAAAATTAGTGTAATAGTGTAATATTAGTTTCAGGTGTACAACAGAGTGATTCAGTACTTCCATACATCGCCCGGTGCTCATCACAAGTGTGCTCCTTAATCCCCAACACCTATTTCACCCATTCCCCCTGTCTGCCACTGCTTTTAACTGCCAGGTCTATTACTATGGAAATCCCGAACCACCACTCTGATGGGCCATGATGGCTCAACTTTCCCCCTAGTCTCACTTCTCCGACTGCTGTGCTACTTGCTATGGTTCTTCAAGGGAGAACATGTTCACATCCTCTGAAACAAGCTAGGCCGAGAGGCTCCCACTACTGGGCTCTCCGCTTGAAAGTCTTCATGCTCAGTTCTTTCAAGTATATACCCAGCTCTTTAGCAGGTTATCAGCCAGATCTGAGAATTGTGGTGAAATTGATCATGAAATCCGATATATCACCAACTTAGAATCCCTCTGCCCTTCTCCTACTCGGAAACAAGAGAAAAGACGGGTTTTTCATGCACATTGGGTCAGGTTGTCCTTCCCCTGTCTGATGAGGTTACATGCTCATCCTTTCAAGAGACATGCTCTTAGTTTCCCAGCTCCCACAACTCACTTCAACCTCAGTGACTCCAGGGTCATCTACCTTTCCACCGATCAAGTGAATCCAATGTATCTATGTGTGCATCCATATTCTCAAGGTACCCTACTCTGCCCCTGCCTCCTTGTTAAAAAGACTGCTCTTGGTGAGTTGAAAGTGAATTGCTGGCATGTTCCTTGCTGAAGAAGAGGAGAGAAAGAAAATTTAATCTCTGGCATTTGTACCACCACAATAAAATGTACGATTCTGTATTGTAATCATCTAGCTCCTTGTTAGGACATGCAATTAGCCTGTGGATTTGTTCAGAGCAGGATTTATATCTCATTTATGTCCATATGTCTTATTTATGTACATCTTATTTCTATCTATGTCCACCATTTCTTAGAAGCTGCTGCAGAGCTGGAATCTAATGATTTACTTATTATTTAATGAAAGAAAGATGAACGAATGTATTGACTCCCTGCTAGAGTCTTCTCTGGATACTGTGTTCAAAATGAAAAAGGCCTTTATCTGTGGCCACCAGAATTATATCCCTGAAAAAAGACATCTGACTTTTCCTTTGATAAATCCACTTATATGTTATCTGGCTTTCTGGTTATCTTCTATTAAGAAGCAATAAACCTAGGAGGGTCTAATAACAATACAAATGGAAGTACTATGAGCAAAGCCCTCTATAGCGTCCCAGGGTGGAAAGACCCACCATGGAGAAAAGTTGTAGTCTCCTCTTTGAAATACAGGATAAGAGGGATATCAAAATCTTTAACACACATACCTACTTGTCGACAAGTGAGGTCATGTGCACATGGTGTCCACAAGGTTCTGGCTCTAGCTCTGCTGCCAACTCACTGGGTGACCCTGGAAGGGTCTCTGTCTCTCTCTCGGCCTCAGTCTCCCCTTTCCTAAAAGGCAGTTGCATGAACAGGTTACCTCCATGTTCATTTGGAAAATTATATCCCTGTTCACTCAGTTCCTTGAAGCTCGTATAGGCTGCATACCTATAATTAAAGGTGCCATGCTGTTCTGACTCACAGGTCCTTCCCTTTACTATTTACCCTCAGGTGGCGACTTGGCCAGGGGGACACTTACTCAGTATTTGCCAGCATGTTGTATCATGTATTTGATAGCGGATACTTGGTTTTCAAAATCTTGAATAACAGCTATTTACTGCTCCCTAGTGGTACAAAGAGGCTTCTGCAGATGTCCAAAGAAAATGTCTTAGATGTGGACCCCACTCCTATCTTTACTGGAAGGATTAATGAGCAAAATATGTAAGGTGCCGGCTACCAAAGACCTATTGAATAAATGCATGTGCACCTATCTCTTCCAAAGGAAACTGGCCTCAGTTTATGGGTTTAGAAGAGCCTTTAAAGATAGTATGTTTGTAGAGTAAGAATTTAGAGCATTTGATAATAACAAAATCAACAGTAAATAACGGTACTTATTAAGTAACACCAAGAAATTAGAAGTGATCCAAGCAGAAAAGGGGAAAAGCAACTCTGAAAAAAGAATGTTTGTATATATTCATTCCTTCTTTTATTCATCGTTCCTGGAGGTGAAAAAAATGAGCAAGTTTATCACTTACCAGCTTTGATATGTCCAACATTTTATGTTTTATTACATTTAATGCACAGAAAAATCTAACAATGTAGGAGTTACTAGCCTCATTCTACACAGGAGGAAAGTGAGGCTCAGAGAGGTACATAAGTAGCTGAATGTCCCATGGTTAACACATGGCCTCCAGACTTTAACCCAAGTCTGTGCTGCTCCAAATCACGTCTTCTCCTAATGCATCACCCAGGCTTCTAGGTGTTTTAAAATCATTTTCTCCTTCTATCTGTTTTACAGATGGAGAAACTGTGACTCAGAGAGATGCTATGTGTCCAGTGGTGCGCTGGTAAGTGTCTACAAGCAGCTCACGGTGATGATGGTGCAGGCAGACTTAGAGTATTTGCTAATTTCTATGTCTTTTATTGGAAGTGGAGTTGGGAAGCAATGTGCACAACTGGGCACATCACAGGTCTCAAGCCTTACAGCTACATCTCACAGGTATGCACTGAGTACCATCGTGTCCTGGACTGCTGTGAACAAGAGCTGAAGTGCCTGAGTCCGACTCCAGCTCTCTTCTGCTTTCTCACCTGGACAGTACCACCTGAGAATGGCTAATGTCGCCCTGCTAATCGTCTCACCACCTGACCGTGTTAGTTTCAGATTCCTCCCTTTTCCTACTAACTCTGGCTTCATGACATGAGGAGATTAAATCCCAAAGTGAAGTGGCAAGACATTCATGGAGTTCAAAATGAGTGGCCATCCACCTAGAGTAATAACCCTAAATCTACAGAAGAGGCGCCCTTCCTCTCAGTGTGGTTCCAGTTACCACCAGCCCAACCTCTGCAATATGCCTTACCCCAATGGACTGTGTGCCCCATGGAAGCAGAATGTTTTGTCTTTTTTATACACATTGCATCCCCAGCCCATAGAAAAATGGACTGCTCCACTGTGGATACTCAATAAATACTTGATGAGTAACTATCTCTGGCCATTGTATTAAAATTTCACCATCAGGTGAATTCCTTACTACTCTCTGATACTTGATCCTTAAACTCTCTGGCACTATGTCTTTCCATCTTCAAAATGAAAGAAAGGTTAGTTGTGGGTCTGTGGTAGAATTAAAATAATGTACATCAAGTGCTAGGTATACAATAACAAAAAACAATTATTGTTTTCGCTATTATTATTATTATTTAGCCTTTCCATTTTCAAGATCCCCATAACATAAAGCAGGATCCCTGAGAGAGGTAGGTACTGATCATAGTACCTTATACACATTTGGTAGAGAATATTACATCATGTATCTCAATTGATACTCATAACTTCTCTCTATTAAGATAGGTATCAAAAATTCTATTTTACAGATGAAAGAAAGGAGGCCTGAGTGATTAGTAGCTCCTGGGATTTTGTTCCCCACCAAAGCTTCTCTGCTTGGATAACTTTTCTGTGGTGTGCTTTACAGCTAAGTTTATTTGTCCTATTATTCGTGAAGGCTTCCCTGCCTCTTCCTCCCCAAACGGGCTTTGTCATTTCCCTCTCTGTGGTCTCTGTGCTCCCACTGCATGGGACAACTAGACCTACCATGAGAGCCATGGTTGTCATTCATTCTTCCACTTGTTTAAAACCTTTTTAGTGACTGCCTTCTAACTGTAGGGAATTCTGCTCAGCTTTAGGTGCATAGTGGCAGGTAATGCGGGTAAGACTTTCTGCCCCAACAGAGTTCATACCTAGTGCAAGAGACAGATATTAACCAAATAATCATAAACATACTGTATATAAAAATCTAAGTGGCTGGAATTGAGATAGTAAAGGGTAGTTTGGGATTAGAATGACATTTTTCCTTTTTTTAAGCAGAGGCAACATCATATATTGTCTAGTAACAATAGAAATCCCTAAAGGGATTTAAGAAGAATAGTGACTTGATCAGAATTTAATTTTAAAAGAGCAGGGTCTCTGGTTTTCTGGTTTTTCATGTTTTTGTTGGTTGGTTGGTTTGTTGTTTTTTGTTTTGTTTAGAGAATGTGAGTATTTTCAACACTAGTTGAAGGCAAAGGCCGCATTCAGTATTCCTATATCATCTAGCAAGGTAGCAGGCCTATAGCAGGCACTTAGGGATTTTTGCTGAAATAACCAATGAAAAACAGTAACCAACTAAGATTTACTGGGCATTATATTGGGCACATCTGTACAAATTCTATAATCCTTCAGTGATCCACCAAAGTAGCCACTGTTGGGTCAACTGAGAGCTTAGAAGACTAGCATACGGAGAGATGTACAGTACCACCTGGTAGGTTGTAAAGCCAAGATTCAAACCTGGCCTGAAATATTCTTTCTTCTGGTTCTGCATTCTTCCTACAGCAATGTGCCCTGACTCATGCTATCCCCTGTGGCCTCTCACAAAAGTCGCTCAACAGTGTAGACTCAAGTAAATGAAAGCTTTTGCTTAGTCTCCTGTCGTTCTCAATTCTCCAAGTACTGGAGGTAATCCTCATCTGATACCTCTTCTTTTTAAAAAAATATTTACTTATTTGAGAGAGAGAGAAAGAGAGAGAGACACAGAGAGAGAGCAAGAGCAGGAGGGGCAGAGGGAGAGAGAATCTCAAGCAGACTCCGCGCCGAGTATGGAGATCTGGGGCTTGATCTCATGACTCTGAGATCACGACCCTGAGATGATAACCTGAGATCATAACCTGAACCTAAACCAAGAGTTGGACGCTTAGCCAACGGTGCCACCTAGTGCCTCTCATCTGATACCTGACGCCATAACCATTCTATCTGCTCAGGCATCTATTCATCTTACTGTGGGAACTCCATCAAGTCCCAGTGGAAAGCCTTCTCATCATCAATTCCAACACCAGCCCCCAGTACCTGACCATTACTATGTCCCTGGCTCCTAGGCATCTCACTTATAAGCCAGCATGGTTCAAACAGCAGTGGCCCTTCATTTTTCCTTATCTAGCCATCAGAAACCACCTACTCCAGGGTCCCAGAAGGTGACTCCCAACTTGTAAAGAAAAATATCCCCTAAACCATTTTTTCCTGTTTTTCTTTTCTTTTCTTTTTTTCCAGCTTTATTGAGATAGCATTGACACATGACATTGTGTAAGCTTAACATGCACAACCTGTTGATTTGATAAATTTGTATGTTGCAAAAGGATTTTATTAGCTAATACCACCGTGTTAGCTAATACCTCCATCATATCACAGAAGTACCATTTCTCTTTTTCTGGTGAGAACACTTAAAAATCTACCAGCAACTTTCAAGTATATAATATGGTATTATTAACTATAATCATCATGTCGTCCATTAGCTCCCCAGAACTTCATCTTACAACTCAGTTTGTAGCCTTTCACCAACATCTCCCCATTTCTCCCATCCTCCCAGAAGAATAGTGACTTGATCAGAATTTAATTTTAAAAGAGCAGGGTCTCTGGTTTTCTGGTTTTTCATGTTTTTGTTTGTTGGTTGTTCGGTTGTTTTTTGTTTTGTTTTGTTTAGAGAATGTGACTATTTTCAACACTCATTGAAGGCAAAGGCCGCGTTTGATATTCCTATAGCAGGCAGCTACACCTCCCTGACTCTGGAAAGCACCATTCTACTCTCTACGTCTAGGAGTTTGACTTTTTTAGATGCCACGTACAAGTGAGACCACACAGTATTTATCCTATAGTGTTTTGAATTCAAAGTGTTCTCCATTTTACAGCTCCTATCAAGAATGGCTTTGGCTCTTAGTAGGAGAAGCCCCAAAACAAATGTCACAAATAAATCAGGACTTTTGTTATTCCTATATAACAAGAAATCTGGAGGTAAGCAATCCAGGGCTTCTAAAACTATTTCAAGTTGCCAACAGGAACCCAGGCTTTTCCTGTCTTTTTGTTCAGTCCTTCTTTAGCATGCGTTGGCCACCAAAATGGCTGAGCTACTTCCACTATCACAGTCATGGCCTCGGCAAGAGGAAGGGGAAGGGCATAAAATAAAAGGAATATACCAGCTGAATGGACTCCTTTTAAGGACCATTTTCCGAATCCTACCAATAGCTCTGCTTGTGTCTGATTGGCTAAAATCTAGCCACCTCATGTCTTATTTATTTGTTTTCCCAGTTTATGTTTTAAATTGGGCTCTTATTGTCACATGGATGCAGTTGTGCTCCTTCTGTATTATTTCATTTACTCCTCAGAACAGGCCTTTTAAGAACACATGATGAATTGTAGCTATAAGGTAAGTTTTCTTCTGCCTTCTAGAGATATGGATGATGAGTTGGGTCTTGAACAGATATAAACTGTTGCCTATCCCAGTGCTCCTTCAACTAAGTTCTTCTTCCTCCCTCTGGGTAGGCCTTTAACAAAAGACTGCATCTGCATTTGGGATCAACATTTTAATTACACTATAATTCATTTCTTTGTAACGTGGAACCACATGGTGCCACAAAGCTGAGAACAAAGAGAAGCGGTAAATACCTGGAGTACATGAGCAGGATTCAGGAAGCTAATCTCACACTGGGGATGAGAATGTTCTTTTCCCTATCTTAGCCTCTATTCCAGTAGTTCTTAAATGTACCCAACCATCAGAAATCAGTGAGAAGCTTTTGCAAAACTATTTCTGAACCCCATCCAGAGTCTCTACTTCAGGAGCCTTAAGCTAGAGTCTGTTCTGCTTTTTATATGACTTTGGAGATTTCTGTGATCCCCTCTGCATGGGACCTGGCTTATATTTTCTGGATACATAGCCTTTGTCAGGAACTCTCTGTCTGCTTTGTGAATGCACAGCCTCACTGAAGCCTAATATCTATGTGACAGTACTTGCTATTCCCATTTTTCAGATAACACAACTGAGGCCTATCGGGTAAAGCCACTTGAAAGGGCCCATGGGCAATGGACGGTGTTTTCAGGGTTCCCAACCAGGTCAGTCTGACTCTGAAGCCCATGGATTTTTCCATTCTGATACGCTGCCATGTCTGAGTCTGCCTAGCCAAGGAGGAAGAACATCCTTGAGGCATGCCAGAATCATTTCTCACCAGCATCCCCACAGACCCTGTGCTGACTAATAAATGCCTACACAAATCTTGTATCACTGCTTCCCAGCAGTCCCTGCCTCCGTGGTTTCCCCAGACCTGTTCCAAAGGTCCCAAAGGACTGACGAGTGTCATCTACGCAGACAGATTGGGGGTGGGTTAAAGGAGGGCAAAGGGATGGATGAGAATATGGAGCCATGCTGGAAAATTAACATTCCAAATAATTTTCGGTTGGCACAACGTGATTTTTCCTTTGGCAGTTTTCCTCTTCCGGTTTTGTAATTCATGTTTATTTTCAGTGAAATTCAGTCCATCTGTATCTGATTCATTCACACTTAATTCATCAGCCAACGGCTCTGTCGCAGAAACAGATTCTGACGTGCCTGTAGCGATTTGCCGTGGACTTGGGGTCTGTCAGGAATGCCAAGGCAAGGTGGCTTGTGAGAAGCATGTGGAAAAGCAGGTGAGTGCTTTCGCTCCTCCCACCCCAATACGCACACCTCTCTGTTCTGTCTCCCCGCTGTTTCAGGTAGCTCTGATGGTCTTCACAATTATTTTGTAACCAGGTTTATACCCAAATCTCCCTCTCTGCTCTCTGTCTCTCCATAAACACACTCGCGTTTCTCTCATCCTAAAACACAAAACAGACACGTTGCCCCCAAACAGAAAGATGACAAACAACAACGCCCTTTCCCACCTCCACTCACCCTCCAGTACTTCCACACCAACTCATCAAAAGCGCGCACGCCGCGTGCCAACCCCCATCCAGTATATCTCATTCTTCTGTTCCATACGTCTGCCTCTGGCACTTGGCTGAGACTTTCTAATGAGAGTCACCTTTCCATTGCCAAACTCAATGATGATGTTCCATTACTGTTTGATCAGTTTCTCTGTTGCATCTGCTGCTGTAGACAGTTTCCTCCTTCCTCACACTCTGCTGTATTGATTTCCTCCTTCCTTCCCCTTCTCCTTCTTCCCTTCTTTTTTGGACCCACACATCTCTATCCATCCTTAATCCTAAAAAAAAAAAAAAAAAAAAAATTACGCAGACTGAAGTTTTTGGGACCAGAATGTCCGGGTTCAAAGCCTGCCATTATACTGGATGACCTTGGTCAAGTCTCTTAAGCATCTCTGTGCCTCAGTTTCCTTAAGTGAAAATTATAGTTCTTACACCTCATAGGGTTCACGTAGAGATTAAATTAATTTACTATCCATAAAATTCTTCAAATAGCACCTAATATCATAGGCAATACTCAATAGATTTTAATTTATAGGACCAGTACTAAGCACACCTTAATGATCCGTAAATGCTTTTATAGTAGGACTTATGACAGACGGTAATGTATTCTAATGAAACCATTGTGATTCTTTTAAAATTAAGTTGGATGCATATTTTGCTCTATAGGAGATACTGTCCAAGCCTACAGATGTAAAAAAGTGCGTATGGTTTTACTAACATACATGCACCTAAAGATAGAAACTAACATTAAACTACTGCCTAATAATATAATAAAAGAAAAGCAATGGAAAAATATACAACTTACTACACTAATTACAAGAAGGCTGGAGTGGTCATATAAATATTAGTTAAAATAACATTCAACACTAAGTGTACAGCCACAGGAATATAGAGACATTTTATAATGATCTAAGGGTCAATTCATTAGAAAAATATGAACTCATATACATGTATGCACCGAATTAAAGGAAGTAATAAATAAATCCACAACCAGATTTGGAAATTTTAACTCTCTTCTCACAGCATTAAAACAACACCACCAACAAAGAAACAAACAAAAACTAGACCAAAAAAAAGTCAGTAAAACTATAAAAAATGTAAATGTTGTCAATCACCACCAGTCTAGATTACATTTATAGAAAACCACATCAACAAGTGCATAATACACATTCTCTTCAACTTCATTTGTAATGTTCACCAAGATAGCCAACATGTCGGGTCATAGAAAGCCTCAATGACCTAGAAAAATTTCCTCCTTACAGACTTTATTCATTGATCGCAACCAAATCAAATTTGAGTATCATAAAAGTAAGGTATCTAGCAATGCATCTGATGTATGGAAATTAAACAGCACACTTCCATGTCAATAGAAAAGAAATGAGGAAAACTAGAAACTATTATCAGCTGAATGATATTGAAAGAACACACATGTCAAAATTGTTGGAATGCATCTAAAGCAGTGCTTAGAGAAAAAAAACAGTCTAATTAAAACAAATTCTCTTTATCATAGCAGAGAAGACATCACCAAATTTCCTACACATATTACAAACATAGTAAGATAATATTATTAACAACTTCATACCAGTAGACTCAACTACTTAGGTGAAATGCAAAAAAGAATCCTTGAAAATTACACAACTTAAAAACCAATACAAGAAGTAATATCAAATGTAAATAGCTCTGTATCTTTTAAATCTATGATTTTCAAAGTCTGGTCCTCAAACCAGGACTATCAACATCATGCAATACATTACTAAAATGAAAATTTTAAGCCTCACTTCAAAACTGCTGAGCCAGAAATTCTGAAAGTGATGTTCGACTATTTTGTGTTTGAAAGCCCACTAGGCAATTCTGATGTACACCCATCTTTGACAGCTACTCTTTTAAAGAAATTGAATTTACTGTCAAAAGTATTCACACAAACAAATCTCAAGACCCAGCTGTTATTACTGGTAAATGCTATCAAATAGTTAAGAAATCGATAATAGTAATCACAAACTTTCAGAATATAGGAGACCACAGAACACTTCACCACTGCTTTTATGAGACCAGTGCCCTAAGAGAAAAACCTGAAAAAAGATACCCTAAGTAAATAAAATGACAGATCAGTATCTCTCATTAACTTAGGAGAAAAAAATCCTGAACAAAATATTAACAAATCTAACAATACAGAGGCTTCTGGGTGGCTCAGCTGGTTAAATGTCTTTTTTTTTAATTTTTTATTGTTATGTTAATCACCATATATGACAGCATTAGTTTTTGATGTAGTGTTCCATGATTCATTGTTTGTGTATGACACCCAGTGCTCCATGCAATACGTGCCCTCTTTAATACCCATCACCAGGCTATAAATGTCTGACTCTTGATTTCGACTCAGGTCATGATCTCAGGGTCATGAGATTGAGCCCCACCTTGGGCTCCGTGCTGGCTGTGGAGCCTGCTTAAGATTCTCTCTCTCCCTCTGCCATCCCCTGCCCCATGCATGCGCTCTCTCATTCGATCAATCAATCAATACCAATCTAACAATACATAAAATGGATTAAGTGACCTCTGACCCAGTAAGAAAAAGATGATTTTAATTTTTTTAAATGTCAAGCAATGAAATTAATTATACTAATGGAATAAAAGAGAAAAAACATAATTATATCTTAATAAATTCCAAAAAAATCATTTGAAAAAGTTCAATATCTGATTTAAACTTTTAACAAACTAAAAATGGAAAAAGAAACTTTTATCAGTATGATAAAAGCATCTACTATAGCAATACTAACAATGGATGAACCATGACAAGGCGCTACTAAAAGAATGGTACCACCAAATATTGATGAAGTTGGGGAATAACCAGACTCTAATGCATTTCTGGTGGAAGTATAAAATGGCACAAGTACTTTGGGATAAAGTTTTGGTATTTTCTCATAAAATTTAAACATACCTCTGCTGTGTGACCTTGCAATTCTAGGTATTTAGCCAAAGGAAATGAAATCTATGCTTACAAAATGACTGGGGAAAAAAATGTTCACAGAAACTTTACTTATAATAGCCTAAAACTAGAATGGATAAGCAAATTGTGATATATTCACATCATGGAATAACATTAAGTAATAAAAATAACAAATTTCTTATACACTCAGCAACATGGTCAGATTGAGTAGACATGCTGAGCCCAAGAAGACAGACACAAGAAAATAAACTATATGATTCCAGAACCATCATGCCTCTGGGGAATACTTTAACTGAGACGGGAGGGAAAATTCTAGGTTGACAGTTTTATTCTATAGATAGGTATGTGGGTTATATGGGTGGATGCATTTGTCAAACTTAATGGAATTGTAACTTAAAATTGTGCATCTCCTAGAATTAAATTTTATCTTAAAAAAATCTGCATGTTTCTTTGAACCAACAGCCAAATTGCTAGCTTGGTTGACCTTCAACACCAAAAATGTTGATTAAAGTCTGTCCTAAATGGAAAAATACTAAATGCAATGTTGTAAAGTTCCCCCAAAGTCTTCCATATGTCTATTGTGTTTGATTTTGTGCGTGATTTTTGCTGTCTTAAAGCCAGTATCAATATTTATCTGCAACTTGGGAAGCCCTTTCTTTGCCAGAAATGTGTAAGTTCTTTTTTCTTCTTGTTATAAATGGAATAAGCCCTACCAAACATTTTTTGGAAATGAATGAGTGTAACATTAATTTCCCAATAGCTCAACACCCCAGCTTTTCAACAGTGTTAACTGTTTTCATTTGTTTAGTCTTTCATTGGTGGAGTTACGGATTTCTGAATATAAATCTCCCTTTTGGTGGACATTAAAGAGATACTTGGTTTAGTTTATATTTTCCCTCTAATCAATTTTCAAAACTTGATAACCTTCTTTTTACCTTAACATTGCTTAACAGGAAAATGCACCTGGAATCATCTGTTGGTGCCCATAAATGGATAGATATACAAATGGGAACAGTATTATCTTGCTTTTATGAAATACTGAAAATACTGGAAAATAGGACAAGATGAGGAGAGGTAAATAAAATTCTGGTGGAATGTCTAGTGTTGATTTATATTAAATATTATAGAATTTTATGTATTTTACATTAATATTATATAATAATATTCCCCAAACTGGAATTTCATTCAACACCTGCTAACTACAGGCCTAGAAAGCTATAATGTTCTATTATTTCAACAAGGAATTCTGAAAATGTATTGAGTCCAAATCCTTGAAAATACAGAGATGAAAACAAAATTCTACTCAAGGAATGCAGTGTAGAGTAGGGAGAGACATCTATACTAATAATAGCAATCTTAATAGAATGTGACAAATCCTAATACACAAAAGCTTGAACACGGAAACATAGGCTTTGAGAAAGTGGCAGCTAACCCAGTTCTGGGGAAGTACATTCTGCAAAAATCCAGAATTCTTCTCCATTCTCATTACCTTTCCCTCCCATCCGATCCTCCATCGTCACCTGGCTTATTTCCATCTCTTTCAAGTTTCAGGTCAAATATGTTTTTGGAGACATCTTTTCTAAACTCTCAGACTATGATGTATCTTTGTATATACTTTCCTAGCACCACATAATCTCCTCATAACATTTATCACAACTGTAATTAAAGAACTGGGGGGTAATTATTTGTCTAACATTACCTCATCGGCTAGAGTATAGGTATCTTGTGTGTTTTAGTCTTTGCTTTATCACCAGTGGTTACCGTGTCCCTTGGTAATATTGGATGATCAAAAGATTCTCATGTAACAACAACAAGAACAACAAAGAATGAATTAAGTCTTGGGGAAGCAATCAATGATTTTCAGTGCAGGGCTTTCCGGAGATCTTCTTTTACCTTAACTATAACATGTAGCTATTCTGTGTGTGGCTAGTCTGTCAGCCATGATACTGATTAGAAGGAGTCTGCAATGAGCATGCAAGCTGTTGAGCAAAATTCACCCTGCGTTGCTATAAGCTGTTAATATTTGGGAGTTGTTATAGCATCATAACTTAACTCATCCTAACTGATACAGTGGTCTATCCCAAATTCACTTCTGCTGACTAATCCAGTACCAGACATGTTCTTAGTGCTACAGAGGGGCATATAGATTAATTAAATGTGGCCCCTGGACTGCTGCACCTCACAATTTCACAGTTCCTTCTTTCTAATGAAATAGAGCCTTTCCTAAATTCAGAAGGAATGCCTTCATATTTAATATGAAATCTTAGACATTAGTGTAGTTATGAGTCATAAAGTCAGATAGATCTGTTAGAAAAAGCAGAGGTTGACAAGTTTTCCAACCTCTCTGAAATTTAGATCTTTGCCATCGTCGTTGTTAAGATGGGAATAATACTGATCATGGAGGGGTAAACTCCCATAATGAGTCTCTTTCAGGCCAGGCAGTAAATAGTAGTTATTTATAACAAAATAAGAAAAGGGAGAATGTGATATATTGTTACTGTAAAAATCTTCTATTAAGCTTTTCTTTATTAAATCATATCTTATTCATTATTAGAGAAGAATTGTGTCTTACTTGTCTTTATACATGTGGTGGTTAGCACAGAGCTGGACATAGAGATGGCATATGATAAATGAATGTTGACTTGAATTCTGTGAGGATTGAGAGGAGAAGCGGAGGCATTTCCACTCTGAGGATGTCAGGGGAAATTTCAAAATGTCAAGGAGGTAGAAACATTTGAACTTAAATCTTGAAGCCTTGGAAAAATTTTGATATGCTGAAGACAGAGCACTATTGTCAGAGAAAATAGGAAAGGAAAACATGAGTTAGAACTTTCTGGGATCTGTGAAACAAATAGTGAGTAGTTCAGTCTGGGTGTATGTAGGGCACATAAAATAAGACCTTTGCAAAAAGGCAGGCCAACATCAGAATACAGAAAGCATCTTAAAGCCCATGTGAGGAGTTGAGACTTAATTTACAACAAAAAAGAGCTACTGAAAGCAGCAAAAGAAGAATGAGGGGTGGAAAGAACAATGCTTTGGGAAGCCTGTCTAAGAATACAGTGCTATGTGAAGTGCTTTATAATAACAATTAACCTAAGAGACAGAGAACATTATTTTCATCTTATATGAGAAAACTGAGACTCAGAAGTTAAATAACTTGCCCAAGTTACAAGTACCCATAAATGGGAAAGACACCATTTAAATCCAACATTTTGTTTGATGTCAATCTGTAGTTTTTCCAATTAAGACCCAAACAACAAATTTCACTCCAAAATTTTTCAAATGTACAGGAAAAACAATGCAGCTCTATGGTTTTTGAGCAAGTCCAAATGAATTTCCTTAATCTATTCATTTTTCTTAAGATGTATTATGAAGATGATTTGTGAAATGTAAAGTTTTAGAAGAATATAAGCTAATAATAGTGCTAATTAGACAAACTTTGCTTAGAACAGTGTTGTTTGGATCTTCTAGTTCTCTTATCACTGAAGCACACAAAAAGGAGATTATTGACTTATTTTCTTATTTCTAATTGAATTTCTTTAAGTGCAATATTTACAAATTAAGAAGAACATTGGCATCACAGAAATCCATCCCAGTGCCTATCTTTGATTTTAGGTTTTATAGAAGGTTAACAAGATGTCTAGGCTATAAAAGATGAAAAAGTCCAAGTGCTTGTCCCATAATGGATACCAAAACTGAGGAACACATCAGTTGTGGTGGATAGGGCCATTTTAGTCCAAGTGATACAGGACTTGTGCAGGGGCTTCAGGTGGTTCAAACAAAATTAAAAGGACCCCTGTGTTCTGAGCACATATTCTTAGTGATTCAACATTTACATTCAGAAGATGAGTCTTAGGACAGGGTAAAGAGAGGATGCCATATAATAGCAATTGTCTTTTACTAAATGTCCACCATGGATCAGATGATTTATTTATGTTATTTTTTAATCTTCACATCTTTTCAGGGCATATACTACTATCCTCATTTTGTAGATAAAATAAATGAGGATCAGAATACTTTAAAAAAGTTGTCCAAATCCTTCCAGCCAGTATGTGCCTAAGTGGAGATTTTTAACATACACTTTTGGAGTCATAATCCTACACGCTTTCTATTCAACCACCTTGCCCAAGTCCCTTTCACCCATCACCTCCAGTTCTTTCTTTTAACATGGAAAGAGGGGGTGACTGCAGTTGAGTATTGGTCAGTTAGCTTGTTCTAGCCAAGAATTAACCCAATGCACATTATCATCTTGCTCTTTGCTTCCCAAGCACTGTGACACATCTACAATCCCTTTTGCTCTACGGTTTATGGACACTCATTCCATTCCATTCTTGATGAACAACTGTTGACATGGAGCTCTATTAGACAAATGGTCAGTCCAATAAGACCTAAGGAAGTCCCTTCCCTTTTCATCCCTCATCCTTCTTCCTCACAGGAAGGATTGGTGTCTTGAAGATGGTAGGAATTAAGCCACTCATGAGATTAATGATGGATAGTGTAAAAAGTCTCAGTGTACAGAATATTTCAGCATACAAACCAAGACCATGGGCAACCGAATCTATCTTAAATGCCTGAAGGGAACATAGAAATTGGTCCTCAGGCTCAGCAGGCTTTGTTTGACTCAATCTCATGGGACATTTTGCAAGTGTTATTTATCAGAAGAAGGTGGCTCTATTTGTCGAAAGAGTTAGAATAAGGAAAAAACTTCAAAAGAATGTTGGTGTTTCAAGACCTACTGAGCCAGAATAAGAAACAGAGAAAAACCCTTTAAAATCCAGAACTGGACTCCTCCTCCAGCTTCCCTCCTTTCTCACGTCTTTAGACACATCAGAGAATTTCTCTCCCCACTAGTGAGCCTCTCTGCTTTTGCTCTATTACCTCTGCCGGGCTTGTCTTCTTCCACCTTACCAGTTGACGTAAGTTCTTACTCATTTCTTTTTTTTATTTTAATTGAAGTATAATTGACATATAATATCTTACTAGTTTCAGATGTATAACATAGTGATTAGACAGTTATATACATTATGAAATGCTCACCAAGAGATGTGTATTACCATCAAAACAAATGAACCAAAGATAACTTTTGACACACTATACCTTAAAGCTTAGTTAGGTGAATGACATTGTCCAGGCATCAGCAAAGCACTGGCGGAGGGCCAATTTATAAAGGACTTGCTGCACATTTCTTAAAGCATTGCCACTAAGATTTTATCCATCCCTTCAACCCTTTTTGAGTGTTGTCTTTTCACTCACCTCTGTCCTCACTATGGTTCATTTTGATCATACGCCCTCTTATAATCTACAGCCAAAGCCTTTCATGTGGGGAGGTTATAAATAATAGTAGTGTTCAGAATTTAAATCAAAGCTTTTAGAGTTTTACCCAGTGTTTTAAAGTGATTTGTACAATAATGCACAGAGGCAGAAATCGGACTAGAATCAAGGTCTTCTAATTCTAGCCTAGTATCCTTCTCTGGTGCTCCCTAAGTATCCTTTTTACTTTAAATTTTTTTATTGTTATGTTCATCACCATACATTACATCATTAGTTTTTGATGTAGTGTTCCATGATTCATTGTTTGTGCATAACACCCAGTGCTCCATGCAGAATGTGCCCTCTTTAATACGCATCACCAGGCTAACCCATCCTCCCACCCCCCTCCCCTCTAGAACCCTCAATTTGTTTTTCAGAGTCCATCGTCTCTCATGGTTCATCTCCCCCTCCGATTTACCCCCCTTCATTCTTCCCCTCCTGCTATCTTCTTTTTTTTTCTTAACATATATTGCATTATTTGTTTCAGAGGTACAGATCTGTGATACAACAGTCTTGCACAATTCACAGTGCTCACCATAGCACATACCCTCCCCAATGTCTATCACCCAGCCACCCCATCCCTCCCACCCCCCCACCACTCCAGCAACCCTCAGTATGTTTCCTGAGATGAAGAATTCCTCATATCAGTGAGGTCATATGATACATGTCTTTCTCTGATTGACTTATTTCACTCAACATAACACCCTCCAGTTCCATCCACGTCATTGCAAATGGTTAGATCTCATTCCTTTTGATGGCTGCATAATATTCCATGGTGTATATATACCACCTCTTCTTTATCCATTCATTTGTCGATGGACATCTTGGCTCTTTCCACAGTTTGGCTATTGTGGACATTGCTGCTATAAACATTGGGGTGCATGTACCCCTTTGGATCCCTACATTTGTATCTTTGTGGTAAATACCCAAGTTCTTAACTCATTTCTTAAGGTCTTACTAAAATGCCCCTACTCTCTGTAGCTTTCCCCATGCCATCATCACATACATTAAACTACTCATTCATCTGTATATCCTTGGGATGCATGTCTTTCCTGTCTTATAGCACCTTACATGATTTACCACTGCGTACGCTACTGTTTTCTTCCCTACTGAATCCCCAATTACAGTACCAGAGACCTAGTTTGTATTCACTAAAGCTTTACTGAATGTACACAACTTATATATCAGCTGCCCACTACTCACTGAGCTACTGCATCTATACAAGCAGTGTCTATTTTAGCCCCATACCAAGCCAGATGTGAGTACATGAGAGTTCCCCAAAGATTCCTCTGGCTGCAAAGCTTTAGTGAACAATGTGGACTTTGCGGAAGATCTTATTGCAGAGACTTGGAAACAAATATCACAAACAACTAAAAATTCTTATTAGATAGTTCTTTTCTCTCCAAAGTCCTGTTTCCTTCAGGCCAATACTAGGACATTTTTTCTTTTTGTCCTATTGATTCCAAGCAGCAGATAACCTTTCCAGACTCTCTTCTCACATGATTCTCCCCCAAAGACAGTCACCAATTGAACTTTAATTTTCTTACCTTTGTAGTACTTAAAATAAATTCATATAATCCTCTTCTTTTGATCACTCTCCCAAATTGTAGGCTTAAACTTATCAGGGTGCTCACCCAAAAAGTGGTGGTTGTCCCCATATTAAATGGCACATTGACTTCACCTTACCCATGGTACTTTATCATTTTTTTCCCCAAAGAAATATAATACTCTCTACAAGAAAGAGTTTGGTGAATGGGATTGTCCACATTTGATTATATAAATCTTTAATTATTGGGCTGTCTTACTCGCTGGTTATTGAATCATCTCAAATTCTTGGAGATAGAGTTTAGATAAATAATAAAATGAGTTAGCACCAGAAGTGGGATTAGAAACCAGTCAGCCTGTTGCTCTTGTATCTTCTTCCATATCTAGAATAATGGAGGGAATGGAGCCTAGATAAACAATAAAAGGAAGTATTATCTACCATTTATTCGTATTTTCTAGATATGCTAGCTATCTCAAGAACATGTGCTTTTCCATTGATCACCATTGTCCTGCAATATAGACATTATCCCGTTTTATGGATGAGGAGACTGACGCTCAGGGTGGTGGAGTCCCTTGCCTATCTATGTCTTCCTAAGAACAGGAACCCTTCCCACAGTGTGCTCTGACACAATACCTCTCCAATCCTTGTTTAAATGCAATAAAAAACTCACTATGTGGAGGAAATTTTTGCAAATTAACTTTTATTTGAATTAGTTTGGAAAGAATATCACACTGCTCTGTAAGTCTGAACATTCATGCTTAGGGTTGTTTAAAGTGGAGGTGGAAAGAAGTGCTTGGGTTGGAGCAGTGGAGGTTGTTTCAATAGGGATAAAAAAAAACAGGCTAAATATCTGGTGGATATTTACATATCACACTATGACAAACAGACCCACTGAGAAAGTGATGCATTAGAACAGTACTTTTTTATGGAATGAAGCCTCATTTGTTTGTCATGGGGGATCCCCAGGGCCACAAGACATCAAAACTCAATATTTGGTTAATGGTGGTTGGAGGACCTTTCACTGCAGTTGTATGATTTCTGGAGTAACCTTAGAATGTTACAGCTGCCTACTGAGGTCACAGTGAAGGGACTTTGACAAATGGTATGTGGCTTTTCCAGGAACAATCACCTCTTTGATTCTTTTCTGGGAAAACTGCTGATAGGAAAAATCAAAATGAGGATTGTTAATATTTCGCTGATGCTTGTTCTGTTCAATATGGGCAATGCAACTGAACCACTATGCTGTGTGCCCTTGGGACACATACTGGAGCTTATTCATCTTGATATGTCCCACTCCCCATATACTGTATGTCATTTGCCTTTAATCCAGATCACCATGACTGGCAGTCATCTGAGACTCAGTCTCAGACAAGGGAGACAGCAAGACTTATGGCCTTGCAGAGAAGACAACGTCAAAATTAATCTTTAAGAGAGGATAGGAGTTAAGGGGGCAAAAAAGGAAGTGAAGACAGTCATCTCAGGAAGAGAAAACAGTGCCTGAAAATGCATGAGGGATGGCAGCAAGAGCATGGCAGTTTGTACCTGTACCTGAGATTGGGAGGGAAAAGGTGGGGAAGATCAGGAGACAGTGCTGAGGAGCTCTCCAGAACTGTCTCATGAAAAGAGCCCTTTAAGTCATCAAGGAAATTTAGACTTTATCCTGAAGGCAAATGGCAGTCACTGAAGGGTTTTAAGATGAAAGTCAGATTTGTGTTTTGGAAATCTGACTCTAAACAAAACAAAACATATCTAAAACTTGTATACAGCAAAGACTATGTGAACAAAGAAGAATGGAGTGAAATAAAGATTGGCAAGAAAGGTACTAAACATTCCTAATGGGAACAGGAAATTCACAGAAGTGATCTCATATACTTAGGAATCATGCTCAATCTCACTCATCACCAAGGAAATGCAAAATAAAATAGCACATAATAATTTCTGCTAATCTGACCAACACATTTTAAGGCATTAACAACATCTACTCCTAATGAAGGTATATATATAGTGTTGGTGAAATTGCTACAATTTTTTAGGCAAGTTATTTGGTAGCATCTGTAAACATTTAAAACTTCCCAAACACTTTGAGTTGGCAGTCCCACAACTGGCCATCTATTCAACAGAATTAAAAGCCCAGCATGAAAAGATGTACATATGCTGTTCATTATAGCATTGCTTATAAAAAGCCAAACAGAACAGAAACTTAGAGAGGAATAACCTGTGTTGATTAGTCTCCTTTTACCTTTCCAGATCTGTTCTCAGCCTCTACTAACTACATCACAGGGGCTCCTGGCCCTCTGGTTTCTGATAGGCATCAGAAGATGAGAAGAGAGAGGATCAGCAAGGGAGAACTTGCTCCAGCTTCCTGTAGATGCTGGTCTTGATAAGGGTTGTTCCCCTGCTATGACCACATCTCAGCCATCTCTCTCCCACAACCACATGTCTTGCCAGGTTCTGATAACTATGCTCTGTTCCCCTTTCTCTCCAGGCTTTAGGGTGCAATCGCTTCTCTCCCTAAATACTGGTTTCACTGAATTCTCTTATTTTTTTTCTTTAATTTTTTTATTGTTATGTTCATCACCATACATTACATCATTAGTTTTTGATGTAGTGTTCCGTGATTCATTGTTTGTGCATAACACCCAGTGCTCCATGCAGAATGTGCTTTCTTTAATATTCATCACCAGGCTAACCCATCCCCCCACCCCCCTCCCCTCTAGAACCCTCAGTTTTTCAGAGTCCATCGTCTCTCATGGTTCATCTCCCCCTCCAATTTACCCCCCTTCATTCTTCCCCTCCTGCTATCTTTTTTTTTTTAACATATAATGTATTATTTGTTTCAGAGGTACAGGTCTGTGATTCAACAGTCTTGCATAATTCACAGCACTCACCATAGCACATACCCTTCCCAATGTCTATCACCCAGCCACCCCATCCCTCCCACCCCACCCCCACTCACTGAATTCTCTCATTAACTCATTTTTGAGTGTCCCAACTGTTCCCTGCTGGAACCCAACTGAAGAGGAGAAGATGGATTAGACAGGGTAAAATTGGATAAGACAGGTGGGTTGGTCTTCAGAGGATTCCTTTGTGACATACAGGAGAGAATAGGGACAAATTCTAGTGATATTTAAGGCAAGTTCTAGTGACATATAAGACACAATAGTTTGTGTAATACACAAAGGCACTCTCTTTCACAGACACTCCCAATTACCAAATTGCTGTCGTTTAGGACACTTGGGTCAGGGCAGGAAAGCCCAAAGGAAGGAGAGGTGTTGTGTTGCCCATGAAAAGCTATCAAGGGAACTTAACTTTCCTTAAATTTGCCCCATCTCTAGCCCCAGGAATATCTGTCAGTCTCCTAAAGATTCTGGAGTTCAGAGAGGCAGTAGAGAGAGCTTGGGGATTTAGCATTCAGGCTCTGACATCCAGCTACCTGATGAGTTCATGTCCTGATTCTTCTCTGTACAGCTGTATGATCCTAGCAAGCTATTTAATCTTTATGCCTCAGTTTCTTCATTTTTGAAATGGGGACACTACAAGTACCTCTCTGATTTAGTAGTTATGAGGATTAAATGAGTTACTACTATAAAGGTCTTATAACCATGCTTGGCACATAGTAGGGGCTTAATAAATACTGGTAGTCATTATTATCTACTCATCCTGGGCCACTGTGGACAGAATGCACACAGAGTCCAGCTGCAAAAACAAAAAGGAGCAGACAAAAATGGTAATGGCCTCATTCTTTCTTTACCTATGCACGTGGTTCGAAACCCACAACCACATAAAAAGAGAACATGTGGAAATTGTTATCCAGACAGTCTTATTTCCTTTTTTGATAGAGCTACTGAATTGATGGATTGGTGATGGCTTTGGAAGCAGAGAGTCTTGATTTTAGAAAGGCATCTGACAGGGTTCTCCCCTGGCCCAGTTCAAATCTCTTCCCTTCCCAGGAAGCTCCCAGAACACCTGCAATGGGGTTATTTTCCCACTAGCTTACACACCAGGAGCACTGTGACTTGCTTCTTTGCAGCAGGAGGTCACTTTGCCCTCTAACAGGGTCCTTTATGTGTGTGTATGACATCCCCCTAGACTGTGAACTGCTGGAGGTCAATATCATGGCTCTCTGTGAGAAAGATGCTATCAAGTACATAATAGAATATTATACCCAGAAATCTATATTCTTTTGCCAACATCTTCACATTTCCTTCATCCCCCTGGCCCTGGTAATCACCGCTCTATGTTTTTTTTTTAATTTTTTTATTGTTATGTTAATCACCATATATTACATCATTAGTTTTTGATGTAGTGTTCCATGATTCATTGTTTGTGCATAACACCCAGTGCTCCATGCAAAATGTGCCCTCTTTAATACGCATCACCAGGCTAACCCATCCCCCTACCCTCCTCCCCTCTAGAACCCTCAGTTTGTTTTTCAGAGTCCATCATCTCTCATGGTTCGTCTCCCCCTCTGACTTACTCCCCTTCATTCTTCCCCTCCTGCTATCTTCTTCTTTTTCTTTTTTCTTAATATATCTTGCATTATTTGTTTCAGAAGTACAGATCTGTGATTCGACAGTCTTGCACAATTCACAGCGCTCACCATAGCACATGCCCTACCCAATGTCTATCACCCAGCCACCCCATCCCTCCCACCCCCCACCACTCAGCAACACTCAGTTTGTTTCCTGAGATGAAGAATTCCTCATATCAGTGAGGTCATATGATACATGTCTTTCTCTGATTGACTTATTTCACTCAGCATAACACCCTCCAGTTCCATCCACGTCGTTGCAAATGGCAAGATCTCATTCCTTTTGATGGCTGCATAATATTCCATTGTGTATATATACCACCTCTTCTTTATCCATTCATCTGTCGATGGGCATCTTGGCTCTTTCCACAGTTTGGCTATTGTGGACATTGCTGCTATAAACATTGGGGTTCATGTACCCCTTCGGATCCCTACATTTCTATCTTTGGGGTAAATAGCCAGTAGTGCAATTGCTGGATCATATGGTAGCTCTATTTTCAACTCTTTGAGGAACCTCCATACTGTTTTCCAGAGGGGTTGCACCAGCTTGCATTCCCACCAACAGTGTAGGAGGGTTCCCCTTTCTCCACATTCCCGCCAACATCTGTCGTTTCCTGACTTGTTCATTTTAGCCATTCTGACTGGTGTGAGGTGGTATCTCATGGAGGTTTTGATTTGGATTTCCCTGATGCCGAGCGATGTTGAGCACTTTGTCATGTGTCTGTTGGCCATTTGGATGTCTTCTTTGGAAAAATGTCTGTTCATGTCTTCTGCCCATTTCTTGATTGGATTATTTGTTCTTTGGGTGTTGTTTGATAAGTTCTTTATAGATTTTGGATACTAGCCCTTTATCTGATATGTCATTTGCAAATATTTTCTCCCATTCTGTCGGTTGTCTTTTGGTTTTGTGGACTGTTTCTTTTGCTGTGCAAAAGCTTTTTATCTTAATGAAATCCCAATAGTTCATTTTTGCCCTTGCTTCCCTTGCCTTTGGCAATGATTCTAGGAAGAAGTTGCTGCGGCTGAGGTCGAAGAGGTTGCTGCCTCTGTTCTCCTTTAGGATTTTGATGGACTCCTGTCTCACGTTTAGGTCTTTCAACCATTTGGAGTCTGTTTTTGTGTGTGGTGTAAGGAAATGGTCCAGTTTCATTCTTCTGCATGTGGGTGTCCCATTTTCCCAACACCATTTGTTGAAGAGACTGTCTTTTTGCCATTGGACATTCTTTCCTGCTTTGTCAAAGATAAGTTGACCATAGAGTTGAGGGTCCATTTCTGGGCTCTCGATTCTGTTCCATTGATCTATGTGTCTGTTTTTCTGCCAGTACCATACTGTCTTGATGATGACAGCTTTGTAATAGAGCTGGAAGTCCGGAATTGTGATGCCGCCAGCTTTGCTTTTCTTTTTCAATATTCCTCTGGCTATTCGGGGTCTCTTCTGGTTCCATACAAATTTTAGGATTTTTTGTTCCATTTCTTTGAAAAAAGTGGATGGTATTTTGATGGGGATTGCATTGAATGTTAGATTGCTCTAGGTAGCATTGACATCTTCACAATGTTGGTTCTCCCAGTCCATGAGCATGGACCGTTTTTCCATTTCTTTGTGTCTTCTTCAATTTCTTTCATGAGTATTTTATAGTTTTCTGAGTACAGATCCTTTGCCTCTTTGGTTAAATTTACTCCTAGATATCTTATGGTTTTGGGTGCAATTTTAAATGGGATCGACTCCTTGATTTGTCTCTCTTCTGTCTTGTTGTTGGTGTATAGGAATGCCACTGATTTCTGTGCATTGATTTTATAGCCTGCTACTTGACTGAATTCCTGTATGAGTTCTAGCCGTTTTGGGGTGGAGTCTTTTGGGTTTTCCACATACAGTATCATATCATCTGCAAAGAGTGAGAGTTTGACTTCCTCTTTGCCGATTTGGATGCCTTTGATTTCTTTTTGTTGTCTGATTGCTGTGGCTAGGACTTCTAATACTATGTTGAATAGCAGTGGTGAGAGTGGACATCCCTGCCGCGTTCCTGACCTTAGGGGAAAAGCTCTCAGCTTTTCCCCATTGAGAATGATATTCGCTGTAGGTTTTTCATAGATGGCTTTTATGATATTGAGGTATGTACCCTCTTTCCCTATACTCTGAAGAGTTTTGATCAAGAAAGGATGCTGTACTTTGTCATATGCTTTTTCTGCATCTATTGAGAGGATCATATGATTCTTGTTCTTTCTTTTGTTAATGTATTGTATCACGTTGATTGATTTGTGGATGCTGAACCAGCCTTGCAGCCCAGGGATAAATCCCACTTGGTCGTGGTGAATAATCCTTTTCATGTACTGTTGGATCCTATTGGCTAGTATTTTGGTGAGAATTTTTGCATCCATGTTCATCAAGGATATTGGTCTGTAATTCTCCTTTTTCATGGGGTCTTTGTCTGGTTTTGGGATCAAGGTAATGGTGGCCTCATAAAATGAGTTTGGAAGTTTCCCTTCCATTTCTATTTTTTGGAACAGTTTCAGGAGAATAGGTATTAATTCTTCTTGAAATGTCTGACAGAATTCCCCTGGGAAGCCATCTGGCCCTGGGCTTTTGTTTCTTGGGAGATTTTTGATGACTGTTTCAATTTCCTTAGTGGTTATAGGTCTGTTCAGGTTTTCTATTTCTTCCTGGTTCAATTTTGGTAGTTGATACATCTCTAGGAATGCACCCATTTCTTCCAGGTTATCTAATTTGCTGGCATAGAGTTGCTCATAATATGTTGTTATAATTGTTTGTATTTCTTTGGTGTTGGTTGTGATCTCTCCTCTTTCATTCATGATTTTGTTGATTTGGGTCATTTCTCTTTTCTTTTTGATCAGTCTGGCCAGGGGTTTATCAATCTTGTTAATTCTTTCAAAGAACCAGCTCCTAGTTTCGTTGATCTGTTCTACTGTTCTTTTGGTTTCTAGTTCATTGATTTCTCCTCTGATCTTTATGATTTCTCTTCTCCTGCTGGGTTTAGGCTTTATTTGCTGTTCTTTCTCCAGCTCCTTAGGTGTAGGGTTAGGTTGTGTATTTGAGACCTTTCTTGTTTCTTGAGAAAGGCTTGTATTGCTATATACTTTCCTCTCAGGACTGCCTTTGGTGTATCCCAAAGATTTTGAACAGTTGTGTTTTCATTTTCACTGGTTTCCATGAATTTTTTTAATTCTTCTTTAATTTCTTGGTTGACCCATTCATTCTTTAGTAGGATGCTCTTTAGCCTCCATGTATTTGAGTTCTTTCCGACTTTCCTCTTGTGGTTGAGTTCTAGTTTCAAAGCATTGTGGTCTGAAAATATGCACGGAATGATCCCAAACTTTTGGTACCAGTTGAGACCTGATTTGTGACCTAGGATGTGATCAATTCTGGAGAATGTTCCATGGCCACTAGAGAAGAATGTGTATTCCGTTGCTTTGGGATGGAATGTTCTGAATATGTCTGTGAAGTCCATTTGGTCCAGTGTGTCATTTAAAGTCTTTATTTCCTTGTTGATCTTTTGCTTAGATGATCT
>NW_027397086.1:15092329-15103969 GCF_003265705.2 Callorhinus ursinus | reverse complement strand
GAAATCCAGGTCTCCTACTCCTCCGCCATCTTGCCCCACCCCCTCACCGCTCTATGTTTTCATGAGTTTGGCTTTTTTGGATTCTACATATAAGTGATATCATTCAGTATTTGTCTTCCAACGTCTAGCTTATTTCACTTAGCATAATACCCTCACATTTCATTTAGGTTGTTGCAAATGGCAAGAACTGCTTCTTTCTTATGGCTCAATAATACTCCATTACATTTACATACCACATCTTTATCCATTCATCTGTTGATGGACACTTAAGTTGTTTCCATTTCTTGGCTATTGTGAATAATGCTGCAATGAACATGGGATAACAAGTAGCTCTTTGAGATCCTATTTTCATTTCCTTTGGATAAATATCCAGAAGGAGAATTGCTGGATCAAATGGAGGTTCTGTCTTTAATTTTTCGAGGAACTTCCAGACTGTTTTCCACAGTGGGTGAACCAGTTTACATTCCCACCAACATTGCACAAGGGTTCCCTTTTCTCCATATACATATTATACACTTGGAAGTTGCTAGGTGAGTAAATTTTAAAAGTGCTCACCACAGAAAAAGAAATGGTAATGATGTGATATGATGGAGGCATTAGCTAAATCTATGGTGGTAATTATTTTGCAATATGGAAGTGTATCAAATCAACACATTGCACACCTTAAACTTACATAATGTTCTATGTCATTTATATCTCAAAATTCTGGGGAAAAAATGGCACCATCAGTATTGCTAATGTACAGAGATTAATAAAGTCGGGCACAGAAAAGTGCTCAACAAAATCTCACCCAAGTTTACAAAGCTAGTAAGTGGCGCAGCCAGAACCTGGCCCCAGGCAGATGAAGCTCCACACAATATTTCTAACCATTGCACTAAACAGCTTTACAGATAGGCAGTGCCTAGATGCTTGATGGAGTTGTCTGTAGAACAAAGGCTCACCATGCCCCTACGATATACCCAGTACTAGATGTAGGGCATAGAGCAGCAATTATACAATGGGGGCTTGATCTCATAGATACACCCTCTAATGTAGAATAATACAATAATCCAATAAAAAATAGGTCATCACACCTTGTAATTAGTGCTCTGAAGGAAATGAACAGGGTGACGAAATAAAGAAGACTGGGATAGTGGAGAAGACCTAGTACAAGACCTTGACCTAGTACAGACTCAAAACATTTATTAATTTTAAATAGGCATGGAAAGGAACAGTATGGGGCAGCAGCTAAACGCTCTGTAGTTTTATAGCTGGTCCAAAAAAATGCTAATCAGTGCACTGCTGTCAGTTTGGGGTGAGTGCTTACTCTGTCCAGGTCCTGAATCATTTTTAAAACTGTTTTCTGGATTAATACCTAATAGAAATTATGAGATTGGATTTTGAGATACAGAAAGTTTTGGTGAGAGTCAAAATTACAGAGAAATGCCTGCTTTCTTTTGCAAAATATTATGGAAGTCATTCATTTTAGCCACCCATGAACACTGGGTTTCAAATTGAGAAGCCCAATATTTCCAAACCTTACCTTCTGTTTTGCTTCTTCATATTTCAACAGTTAGCTAAAAACAAATAAAACCATCCTGACTGGCCAGGTCTCCCTTCTTGAGCCTCTACATTGGTTCCAATGTACGTAAAATGTTCCAAGTGCTTGCAGCAAATGATTTCTTAGCCATATACCAAGTAATTTATGAAGAAAGGACACAACATGCTATGTCATACATAGCATACTTAAACATGTTCTTTCCAACTGCAGTGGGCATTACTGACAGCTTTTGGTGTCCCCGTCCTTAACTTTCACATCTCCTTAACTCTGAATCTCTGGGAAAGGATGTTATCTTCATCAGAAATGGGCACCAGCTACTATTTTATGCAGGTGTCAAATACTGATTCTAGTTAAAGTTAGTAGGTCTTGCTGGGATCTAAATGTGCACCAGGATGAATGCATTTAGAAAATACAATAAACACATTCAGAAAATTTTTAACGATTTAGTTTAGAGAGAGAGAGAAGGAGAAAATGCAAGTGGAGGAGGGGCAGAGGGAGAGAGAATCTGAAGCAGACTCTGTGCTCAGCACAGACCTGGACCCAGGGCTCAATCCTATAACCATGACATCACAACCTGAGCCAAAACCGAGTAGGACACTTAACCAACTGAGCCACCCAGGTGCCCCTAGAAAGTTAACTTTTATTGGCAGATAAATTCTTCACATATTTTTTAAAATGCCAGTTTTTGTGCCAGAGTTGAATACCTGAAATGAGGCAGAATGGAGAGTACCAAAAGAGAATAAAAAGGGGGTTGGCTCTGTAACAACAGCATATGGGGATGGAAAACAACTGGGTGGGGAGAGAAGTGCCACTGACTGGCTATGCCATCTCGGACGAGTCCTTTACACATTCTGGGCCTCTACATACTTGAGGTCTCAAGGTTTCTCTTTGAGAAGTAAGAATATGGAACTACATAAGAGGCTGCATTCTGGTTACATAGAAAAGACGTGGCCTACAAACTTTTGTCATGACTTAGGATTTTTGGTTGGTTTTGATTGCTCTTTTTTTTCTTTTGAGTTTTTTTATACCCCCCTTTTTTTTTTTTAACAAAATCTCAATCTTAGAGAAAAGTTGCAAGGCGACTACAAGGGGCTCCTAAATATGAGACTCACCAATGGTTATGTTATCTCTGAACCATTTAAGTTGAAGAGATCACAGTCCTTTACTGTAATTATTTCAGTGCATTCCCTCGGAACAAGGAAGGCCATGCATATAACCACAGTACACTTACCAAAATATTTTGCACTATTATTATACAAATTACACCTTCAACTTGGCTTCTTTTCCTTTTGATAGAATCCCATCATTTTATGAGCATTGCTCAACTTTTCAGCACATTATAAGGTTCCAGACTTCTACTTTACCACGGATATGAATTTTGTTTAGACTTGCTTGTCTTTTTAAAAATACATTTCTCGGGGCACCTGGGTGGCTCAGTCGTTAAGCGTCTGCCTTTGGCTCAGGTCATGATCCCAGAGTCCTGGGATCGAGCCCCGCATTGGGGCTCCCTGCTCCGTGGGAAGCCTGCTTCTCCCTCTCCCACTCCCCTTGCTTGTGTTCCTGCTCTTGCTAGCTCTCTGTCAAATAAATAAAATCTTTAAAAAAAATACATTTCTCGTGTATTACTAGGGCAGGTGACTCATTTCTTTTGAAAAATCGTATTACTGGCTCTGGACTTCCATGACAATCTGCTGGAGGCAACTGGCTTGCTGATAATAGGGCCTTCTCAGTTTCCAGTTACCATTATTCACAGATTCATATCACTCATTACCTGCCTAGCCTTTTGTCTGATGTTTGATTTTTGCAAAGTCTGTAGAGCACAATAACATAGGTTTAATGTTCAAACTGGATGTTAATGATGGGATGCTTTTGGCAGTAAAAAGGAGTATAATTAGTAATTACCTTAGAGGGCAAAGTGGTACAATCTCAGGCAAACTGAGACTGGTGGTCTTCCTATGTGTACACTTAATCTTGTGATACTTCCTACTTTAACATCATGGGATATGCATCCACCTCCTGTTGATTCGTAACTGAAAATGGAAAATGAACATTGGGATCTGAATGACACTTTACCGACAAGTTTTCTGAACAATAAAAATTGAGAGACCTCTCTGCAAGACATTCTGAGAGTATAGAATGTGAACTTCCTTATTTTGACCTCAGTGATCTTTTTTTTTAACATACATTTTATTTATTTATTTATTTATTTTTATTAACATATAATGTATTATTTGTTTCAGGGGTACAGGTCTGTGATTCAACAGTCTTGCACAATTCATAGCACTCACCATAGCACATACCCTCCCCAATGTCTATCACCCAGCCATTCCCATCCCTCCCACCCCCCTCCCCTCCAGCAACACTCAGTTTGTTCCCTGAGATTAAGAGTCTCTTATGGTTTGTCTCCCAGTGATCTTTATGGGGACAATCATATGTCTTACTCTTTCAGCATGGCACAATTAGTGTTAAGGGAACCAGATTCTTGAAGCAGGGCACACCTCACCATGCCCTGAACTAACTTATGAGGAGAAAGAATTTCTATTGTGTCCACCCATATTTCTGCTCTTTCCATTGTTCTTTTTTCCTGACTGATGCTTCAAGATTCCTTCTTTTATCATTTCCTTTGTAACAGATATAGAACTAATGACTGGCTGGGGCTTTTTTTGTTTGTGTTTTTAGTCCTTGAAAAATGTGCTACTTCCTTTTGGCCTTCACAGTTTCATATGAGAAATCCAATGTCATTAGAATTAGTCTTCCTCTATAGGAGTATGTCAGTATTCTTTGGCTGCTTTGAGGATTCTTTTTTGTTGTTGTTAGTTCTCAGAAGTTTATTCATGATCCGTCTTGGTGTGGATTTCTTTGAATTTTTTCTATTTGTGGTTTATTCAGCCTCTTGAATCCTATGTTTATGTCTACTGTCAAGTTTGAGAAATTTTCAGGTTTGCCTATTTTTTAATTGGGTTGTTTGTTTCCTCATTGTTGAATCTTAATTGTTCTTTGCATATTTTGGATACCAGTACTTTATCAGATATGTGTTTTGCAAATATTTTCTCCTAGGCTGTGGCTCATTTTTTTCACACTTGGAAGATGTTTTTTAAAAGACTCCATATCAACATCTAGAGATGAAAACTATAATGTCTGAGATTGAAAAACACACTGAATGGAATTAACAGCAAATTAAACAATACAGAAGAAAAGTAAGTAAATTTGAAGATAAAGAAATGGAAAATATTCAAAATAAAACACAGTAAAAAAGAATAAAAAGATAAGCAGAGCATCAGTAAGCTTTAGGAAGTCTTCAAGTGGATTAATGTGCATGTAATTAGAGTTTCTGAAGGTGGGAGAATGGGGAAGAAATATTTGAAAAAGACAAAGGTCAAAACTTTTCTAAATGTAATAAAAGTTATCAGTGAAGAGATCCAAAAATCTCATAATCTCAAGTACAAAAAACATGAAGTAAATAGAGCACATTCTAATCAAATTGCTTAAGACATGTGATATGGAGAAAATCTTAAAAAGCCAGAGGGTTAAAAAAAAATGCAATACATAGAAACAATGATAAGGATGTCTACTGATTTCTCACTGGAAATAATGTAAGACAGAAAACAATAAATCAATAATGAGAGTACTGAAGAGAAACCTTTCAATCTAGATTTCTTTACCCAAGGAAAATCTTTCAAATTTGAAGATAAAATATTTTTCAGACATTAAAAAAAAAATAGCTGACATACTGTGTCACCATCAGATCCATGCTACAAATGTTACAGAAAGTCCTTCAGGCCAAAGGAAAATGATACTAAGTTAAAACTAAATCTGTGCAAAGGAATGGCGGTGATCCCTGGAAATAGTAATTCATGGGTAAACATAAAGAATTTTCATTATAATTTAAATTATTTTATAAGATATTCAAAGAGAATATGTAAAGCAAAAAGAATATGACAATTTAATATGTATAACATATGAATATTAAAAATGTATGACAACAATAGCACAAAGGCAAGCAGGGAGAAGCTGAAGTATGCTGTTTTAGGATTCTTATGCTCCGCATGAGGTACTATAGTAGCAGTTAAAAGCAGACTGTGATAAATTAAAGTTGTATACTTTAAACCCTAAAGTAATCACTACAATAATAGAACAAAGAGTTATAACCCATAAAAAGAAAGGAGACAAAAATGGAATCACATCCAAAAGAGAGCTAATTTGGAGGACAAGGAAACAAACAAAAAATTAGATTTTTATATATATATATATAAATTCATCTATATATATATATATATATACATATATATATATATATATGAAGACAAATGTCAAAAACAGGTAGATTTAAACCCAATAATGTAAATAACCATGTGAAATATAAGTGGTCTAAATCCCCCGATTAAAAGTCAGGGATGATGAGACTGGTTAAAAAAATTGGACTCAGCTATATGTTACTTACAAGAAAACCGCTTCAAATACAAAGAGACAAATGGGTTAAAGTTCAGAACATAAAAATTTATATACCATGCTAAAACTAATTAAAATAGATATGGAGTGCTAAAATTAATGCTAACCTAGACATATTTCAGAGCAAGGAACATTTCTAGCGGTAAAGAAGCTCACTTCATAATAATAAAAATATGAAGTAATCAAGAAGACATAAAATTCTAAAAAGTTAGCACCAAATAATATACAGAATGCAAAACTTGATACACAATTGTAATTGTAAATTTTATTACTCCTCCCTTAGTAATTGATAGAAGAAGTAGACATAAAATCAGTCAGAATAAATACTTTAAGATAAATAAATAAGGAGAGAGAAAACTTGAAAAACTCTATCACCCAATTTGAACTAATTGATAATCATGAAGCATTCCACCCAGCATCCTCTTTCCAAATACATTTTCATTCCAAATGCACAAAGAACTGTCACAAAGTCAGACTATATTCTGGACTGTAAATCAAATTCAATTTAAGTTAAATATTTAAGTTAAATTTAAATGGATTCAAGTTAAAGCAGGTATGTTCTCTGACCACAACGGAATTATATTTGCTTTCATTAACAGGAAAATATCTGGAAAATCCCCAAATATTAGGAAACTAAATAACATTCAAATAGATAACAAATAGATCAAATAAATCAAAAGGGTGGTTAGAAATTATTTTGGGATTAGTAAAAATATAACATCAAAATTTGTGGGATGTGGCTAAAAGAGTACTTAGGGAAAATTCTGTGGCAATAAACACGTCTTGAAAATAATAATTATCTTAGGGAAACATAATGAAATTAAAAAAAAAACTAACAGAAAAAAAACCCAATAAAACCAAAAGCTGTTTATTGAGATAATGAAGTATATAAATCTGTAGTCAGAATGATATGGAAGAAGTAAAGACACATTACCAGTATCAGAAATGAGAGAGGTGATTATCTTTACAGAGTTTATAAATATTAAAGGCTTAGTAAGATAAATTATGAATAATTTTATGTCAATAAATTTAACAACTTGGACGAATTAGACAATTTCTTACAAGACAGAAAATGTCAAACTTCCTCGATAAGAAATAGATTATCTGATAGTCCTATATAATTTAAAGTGATTGAACAGGTACTTAAAAACCTTTCCACAAAGAAAATTCTAGGCCTAGAGTGTTTTATGGGGAAATATTATCATAATATTCCAGAAAACTGAAAAGAAGCACTTACTTCCCAATTCATTCTATGAAGCCAGAATTAAACAGATTCCAAAATCAGATAAAGACATTACAATGAAGGAAAACTACAGAAAAATATCTCTCATTAAATAGATGCAAACTTCTTAACAAGACTGTAGCTACTCAAATCCATGAAAAAGGAAAATGACAATACATCATGATCCACTGCGGTTTACCAGGAATTCAAGGCCAGTTCTGCATTCAAAAAATCATTCAAAGTCATCATATCAATAGATTACAAAAGAAAAAAAGTTGGTATCTCTACAAATGGAGAACAAGCACTTGACAAACTCCAATGTTCAGCCTGATAAATATCTCTTAACAAACTAAAAATAGAGGGGAATTTTCTCAACCTAATAAAGTATATCGTCCAAAACTCTACAGTTAACATCATACTTAGTCACAGAAGACTGAATGCTTCCCTACTAAGACCAAGAGCAAGAAAAGGCTGTCTGCTCTCAGCTCTTCTTTTCCACATTGTACTGGTGGTGGCTGCAGCCAGTGTAATGAGGAAAGAAAAAGAAATAAATAAAAGACACCCAGATTTGAAAGGAAGACCTGATATTGTCTTTAGTCATAAATAACTAATCATCTTTGGAAAATGAAATATAATTTACAAAAGATCTGTTATGACTAATAATTGAGTTTAGCAAGATTGAAGCATACAAAATCAATGTGCAAAAATTAATTGTATTTCTATATACTAGCAACAGACAATTAGAAACTGAAATTAAAATTACCATTTACTATAGCATCAAAAATAGACACTTCGGGATAAATCTGACAAAAGATGTGCAAGACAAAGTACACTGAAAACTACAAAACATTGTTGAGAGAAATTAGAGAAGATCTAAATAAATGTAGATATATTCCATGTTTATTGATTGAATGCTATCCACGTCTTAAAATATCAATGATCCTCAAACTGATCTATAGATTCAAAGCAATACCAGTCAAAATCTCAACATGTGTTTTCCTTACTGAAATTAACAAGCTAATTCTGAAATTTACAACAAAATGCAGAGGACCTAGACTAGCCAAAACAACATTGAAAGAGAACACATTTGGATGACATATAACATCTGACCTCATGATTTATTATAAAGCTACATTAATCAAGACAATGTGATATGGCCATCAAGATAAACAAATAGATAAATGAACAGAGAGACCAGAAATAGACCCACACATATGGTGAATATATTTTCAACAAAGTTGCAAAAGTAACTGAATGGAGGAAGGCTAATTTTTTCAACAAAGGTATAGAAAAACTAGATGAGCACGTGCAAAAAAATTAACTTTCATCCACACCTCACACCATATACCAAAATTAACTTAAAATACATCACAGACCTACATGTAAAATGTGAAAGTATAACATTTCTAGGAGAAAATATGGAAGGAAATCTTTGTGGTCTTGTGTTATGCAAGTATTTCTTAGATATAACAGAATAAAAAATGAACTGGATTTCATCAAAGTTATTAAGTTCCGCTCTTTCAAAAGTATTGTCAAGAGAATGAAAAGATGTTGACTTTCAGAAAATAATTTCAAATCATGTATATGATAAAGGATCTTATCCATAATGTATAACAACCTTTCAAAACTCAGTAAGAAAACAAACTACCCAATTAAAAAAATATAACAGTTTTGAAAATAATTCATCAAAGAATGTATATATTTGGTAAATAAGTACAGAAAAAGATGCATTAGTCCTAAAGAAATGAAAAATAAAACCATAGTGAGATATCACTGTATCTATTACAATGGCAAGGATGAAAACAAATGACCATATCAAGTGTTGACAGTGACATGGAATAACTTTCATACCCTTCTGGTGAGAATATAAAATGGTACATACACCTTGGGGAATAGTTTGGCAATCTCTTAAAGGTTTACACCTATACACCTATCATATGCCCTACCCATTTCACTTCTAGGCATTATCCAAGAGAAATGAAAGTATATGCATATACAAAGGCTTATAAACAATTCTCTTCTAACTATCTGTAATAGTCAGGAAAAAAAAAAATAGAAACAACCCAAATAGTCATTAAATGGTGAATGGATAAAGAAACTGTAGTATATCTGTATAATAGAATATTACTCAGCAATATAAAGGAATGAACTCTTGGCATACACTCAATCATGGATAAATCTTAAAATAATTATGCTGAGTGAAATATGTATGACAAAAAATATCACATACTATAGGAGTCCATTTATATAATTCTGAAGACAACACAAGCTAATGTATAGTGGTAGAAAACAGATCGGTGGTATGGGGGGCAGGAATAGGGAGGGAATGGGCAAGAGGAGGGTTTACAACAGGACACTAGAAAACTTTGAGGAGATGACATATATATTCATTATCTTGACTGTGGTGATGGTTTTACAGTTGTATACATATGTCGTAACTTGTGAAATAATACACCTTAAATATATGCAATTTATTATAGTTCAATGCTAACTCAACAAAGTTATTAAAATATAGATCAATAAACTTGCTTAAATAAAAACAAACAAGAAATAAATATAACAGATGTCCAGTACATCAAAATGTAAATAAAACACATCTGAGAGACAGTACATTGAATCTAAATAATATGGAAAGCACACTATATTCATGAATTGGAAGGCTTAATAGTGTTCAGATGCAAATTTTCCCCAAGTTCATCTACAGATTCATTGAACAGTCTTATAGATGTACAGACTTATGAGTAGACTTCACAAGGGACTTCTAAAAATCAATAACGAAAAGGTAAATAAAGCAAGAGAGCAATAGGCAAAAGATTTGAACAGACAATTCACAAAAGAACAAAATGTACCATGTGAAAAAAGGGCACAATTTCACTAATCCTTAGAGAAATGCAAATCAAAACCATGAAAGAGCTCTACATAATCAATATATTAGGACTTTTTGTCATGCTTATTTCATTCAGCATAATTGTTTTAAGGTTTATCCATGTTTCAGTGTATGCCAAGAGTTTCAGTAATATCCTGTCACATAGATACACTACAATTTATTCATTCACCCTTTGATTAATATTTGGCTTATTTCTATTTTTAGACTATTACAAATACAGTGATGAAGAAAACCATGTGCAAAACTGTGTATGTGCATATGCTTTCATTTCTCTTGGATAATACCTAGGAGTGAAACGGGTAGGTCTTTTTTTTTTAATTTTTTTATTGTTATGTTAATCACCGTATATTACATCATTAGTTTTTGGTGCAGTGTTCCATTATTCATTGTTTGTTCATAACACCCAGTGCTCCATGCAGAACGTGCCCTCCTCAATACCCATCACCAGGCTAACCCATCCCCCTCCCCCCCTCCCCTCTAGAACCCTCAGTTTGTTTTTCAGAGTCCATCATCTCTCATGGTTCGTCTCCCCCTCTGACATACTCCCCTTTTCTTCCTCTCCTGTTATCTTCTTCTTTTTCTTTTTTCTTAAAATATGTTGCGTTATTTGTTTCAGAAGTACAGATCTCTGATTCAACAGTCTTGCACAATTCACAGCGCTCACCGTAGCACATACCCTCCCCAATGTCTATCACCCAGCCACCCCATCCCTCCCACCCCCAACCACTCCAGTAACCCTCAGTTTGTTTCCTGAGATTAAGAATTCCTCATATCAGTGAGGTCATGTGATACAAGTCTTTCTCTGATTGACTTATTTCACTCAGCATAACACCCTCCAGTTCCATCCACGTCGTTGCAAATGGCAAGATCTCATTCCTTTTGATGGCTGCATAATATTCCATTGTGTATATATACCACATCTTCTTTATCCATTCATCTGTCGATGGGCATCTTGGCTCTTTCCACAGTTTGGCTATTGTGGACATTGCTGCTATAAACATTGGGGTACACGTACCCCTTCGGGTCCCTACATTTGTATCTTTGGGGTAAATACCCAGTAGTGCAATTGCTGGATCGAACGGTAGCTCTAATTTCAACTGTTTGAGGAACCTCCATACTGTTTTCCAGAGGGGTTGCACCAGCTTGCATTCCCACCAACAGTGTAGGAGGGTTCCCCTTTCTCCACATCCCCGCCAACATCTGTCGTTCCCTGACTTGTTAATTTTAGCCATTCTGACGGGTGTGAGGTGGTATCTCATTGAGGTTTTGATTTGGATTTCCCTGATGCCGAGCGATGTTGAGCACTTTTTCATGTGCCTGTTGGCCATTTGGATGTCTTCTTTGGAGAAATGTCTGTTCATGTCTTCTGCCCATTTCTTGATTGGATTATTTGTTCTTTGGGTGTTGTTTGATAAGTTCTTTATAGATTTTGGATACTAGCCCTTTATCTGATATGTCATTTGCAAATATTTTCTCCCATTCTGTCGGTTGTCTTTTGGTTTTGTGGACTGTTTCTTTTGCTGTGCAAAAGCTTTTTATCTT
>NW_027397086.1:15091188-15092319 GCF_003265705.2 Callorhinus ursinus | reverse complement strand
ATAAGTTGACCATAGAGTTGAGGGTCCATTTCTGGGCTCTCGATTCTGTTCCATTGATCTATGTGTCTGTTTTTGTGCCAGTACCATACTGTCTTGATGATGACAGCTTTGTAATAGAGCTGGAAGTCCGGAATTGTGATGCCGCCAGCTTTGCTTTTTCTTTTTCAGTATTCCTCTGGCTATTCTGGGTCTCTTCTGGTTCCATACAAATTTTAGGATTATTTGTTCCATTTCTTTGAAAAAAGTGGATGGTATTTTGATGGGGATTGCATTGAATGTGTAGATTGCTCTAGGTAGCATTGACATCTTCACAATGTTGATTCTCCCAATCCATGAGCATGGAACGTTTTTCCATTTCTTTGTGTCTTCTTCAATTTCTTTCATAAGTATTTTATAGTTTTCTGAGTACAGATCCTTTGCCTCTTTGGTTAGATTTATTCCTAGGTATCTAATGGTTTTGGGTGCAATTGTAAATGGGATCGACTCCTTGATTTGTCTCTCTTCTGTCTTGTTGTTGGTGTAGAGGAATGCCACTGATTTCTGTGCATTGATTTTATAGCCTGCTACTTGACTGAATTCCTGTATGAGTTCTAGCCGTTTTGGGGTGGAGTCTTTTGGGTTTTCCACATACAGTATCATATCATCTGCAAAGAGTGAGAGTTTGACTTCCTCTTTGCCGATTTGGATGCCTTTGATTTCTTTTTGTTGTCTGATTGCTGTGGCTAGGACTTCTAATACTATGTTGAATAGCAGTGGTGAGAGTGGACATCCCTGCCGCATTCCTGACCTTAGGGGAAAAGCTCTCAGCCTTTCCCCATTGAGAATGATATTCGCTGTAGGTTTTTCGTAGATGGCTTTTATGATATTGAGGTATGTACCCTCTATCCCTATACTCTGAAGAGTTTTGATCAAGAAAGGATGTTGTACTTTGTCAAATGCTTTTTCTGCATCTATTGAGAGGATCATATGATTCTTGCTCTTTCTTTTGTTAATGTATTCTATCACGTTGATTGATTTGCGGATGTTGAACCAGCCTTGCAGCCCAGGGATAAATCCCACTTGGTCGTGGTGAATAATCCTTTTCATGTACTGTTGGATCCTATTGGCTAGTATTTTGGTGAGAATTTTTGC
>NW_027397086.1:14966187-15091178 GCF_003265705.2 Callorhinus ursinus | reverse complement strand
TTATAATTGTTTGTATTTCTTTGGTGTTGGTTGTGATCTCTCCTCTTTCATTCATGATTTTGTTGATTTGGGTCATTTCTCTTTTCTTTTTGATCAGTCTGGCCAGGGGTTTATCAATCTTGTTAATTCTTTCAAAGAACCAGCTCCTAGTTTCGTTGATCTGTTCTACTGTTCTTTTGGTTTCTAGTTCATTGATTTCTCCTCTGATCTTTATGATTTCTCTTCTCCTGCTGGGTTTAGGCTTTATTTGCTGTTCTTTCTCCAGCTCCTTTAGGTGTAGGGTTAGGTTGTGTATTTGAGACCTTTCTTGTTTCTTGAGAAAGGCTTGTATTGCTATATACTTTCCTCTCAGGACTGCCTTTGGTGTATCCCAAAGATTTTGAACAGTTGTGTTTTCATTTTCACTGGTTTCCATGAATTTTTTTAATTCTTCTTTAATTTCTTGGTTGACCCATTCATTCTTTAGTAGGATGCTCTTTAGCCTCCATGTATTTGAGTTCTTTCCGACTTTCCTCTTGTGGTTGAGTTCTAGTTTCAAAGCATTGTGGTCTGAAAATATGCACGGAATGATCCCAAACTTTTGGTACCAGTTGAGACCTGATTTGTGACCTAGGATGTGATCAATTCTGGAGAATGTTCCATGGGCACTAGAGAAGAATGTGTATTCCGTTGCTTTGGGATGGAATGTTCTGAATATGTCTGTGAAGTCCATTTGGTCCAGTGTGTCATTTAAAGTCTTTATTTCCTTGTTGATCTTTTGCTTAGATGATCTATCCATTTCAGTCAGGGGGGTGTTAAAGTCCCCCACTATTATTGTATTGTTGTCAATGTGTTTCTTCACTTTTGTTATTAATTGCCTTATATAATTGGCTGCTCCCATGTTAGGGGCACAGATATTTACAATTGTTAGATCTTCTTGTTGGATAGACCCTTTAAGTAGGATATAGTGTCCTTCCTCATCTCTTATTACAGTTTTTGTTTTAAAATCTAATTTGTCTGATATAAGAATTGCCACCACAGCTTTCTTTTGGTGTCCATTAGCATGGTAAATGGTTTTCCAGCCCCTCACTTTCAATCTGGGGGTGTCTTTGGGTCTAAAATGAGTCTCTTGCAGTCAGCATATTGATTCGTCTTGTTTTTTAATCCAATCGGATAGCCTGGGTCTTTTGATTGGGGCATTTAGCCCATTTACATTCAGGGTAACTATTGAAAGGTATGAATTTAGTGCCATTGTATTGCCTGTAAGGTGACTGTTACTGCATATTGTCTCTGTTCCTTTCTGATCTATGCTGCTTTTAGGCTCTCTCTTTGCTTAGAGGACCCCTTTCAATAGTTCTTGGAGGGCTGGTTTTGTGTTTGCAAATTCCTTTAGTTTTTGTTTGTTCTGGAAGTTTTTTATCTCTCCTTCTATTTTCAATGACAGCCTAGCTGGATATAGTATTCTTGGCTGCATAGTTTTCTCATTTAGTGCTCTGAACATATCTTGCCAGTCCTTTCTGGCCTGCCAGGTCTCTGTGGATAGGTCTGTTGCCAATCTAATATTTCTATTAGATTAGTAACATTGTAGGTTACATATCTCTTCTCCCGAGCTGTTTTCAGGATTTTCTCTTTGTCTCTGAGACTCGTAAGTTTTTATTAGATGTCAGGGTGTTGACCTATTTTTATTGATTTTGAGAGGGGTTCTCTGTGCCTTGTGGATTTTGATGCCTGTTTCCTCCCCCACATGAGGGAAGTTCTCTGCTCTAATTTGCTCCAATATACCTTCTGCCCCTCTCTCTCTTCTTCTTCTGGGATCCCAATTATTCTAATGTTTCATCTTAGCGTATCACTTATCTCTCGAATTCTGCCCTTGTGATCCTGTAGTTGTTTCTCTCTGTTTTTCTCAGCCTCTTTATTTTTCATCATTTGGTCTTCTATATCACTGATTCTCTCTTCTGCCTCATTTATCCTAGCAGTTAGTGCCCCCATTTTTGATTGTACCTCATCAATAGCCTTTTTGATTTCGACTTGGTTAGATTTTAGTTCTTTTATTTCTCCAGAAGGGGTTTCTCTAATAACTTGCACGCTTTTTTCAAGCCCAGCTAGTATCTTTAAAGTCATGATTCTGAACTCTAGGTCCAACATCGTACTAAGGTCCGTTTTGAGTAGGTCCCTGGCAGATGGTACTACCTCTTGTTCTTTTTGCTGAGGTGATTTTTTTCGTCTTGTCATTTTGTCCAGAGGAGAATAGATGAATGAGAGAACAAAATGCTAACAGGTTAAGAACGTCCCCAGCAAATATACTGTATACAAATCAGAAAAGACCTGAAACCAGGGCAAAAGAAAGGGAAAGAAAGAAAAAAGAAAGAGAAAAAGAAAAAAAAAAGAAAAAAAAAGATAAAAACAAAAACAAAACAATACAAAAAAAGCAGAATATGATCAAATATGATCAGGCTAGTGCATAGATCAGTGCCACACACTAGATTTTGGGCGTATTTTGGTCTGTTAGAGAAAAGTGCCTCCTAAAATTTTAAAGGAAGAAAGACATATATGTACAAAATAAGGGTTGATACAATGAAGGGATGGAAGATGACTGTAAAGATGAAAATTATAAAAGATTTTATAAAAGGACTTGGTAAGATAAGTTGTTTGAAAAAAGAAAGAAGATTTAAGAAAAAAAAGAAAAAAAAAGGAAAAAGGGAGAGAATGTGATCAGGCAGGAGACTAGAACAAAGCCATACACTAGTGATTTAGGGTATATTTTGATCTGTTAGAAGAAACTGTACCTCAAAATTTTAAAGAGAGAACAACTTATATATATATGCCAAAAATAAGGGTAACTACTATGAAGGGATAAAATATGACTCTAAAAATGAAAAATAAAAAGTTTTTTTTTTTTTAAAAGGGATTGATAAGATGTTGGTTGAAAAAGGGAAAAAGAAAAATAAAAAAAAACAGTCAACAAAAATTAACTTTGATGAAATAATGAATCATGGTTAAAAAAAAAAAAAAGCCATGAATCTATGTGCAGTATTCCCCTAGCGCTGGAGTTCTCCCATTCTCCTTGATTGATCAACTTGGTTTTGGCTTGCTGGCTGTTTGTGCTGATCTTCTGGGGGAGGGGCCTGTTGCTGTGGTTTCCAAATGTCTTTGCCGGAGGCGGGATTGCCCCGCCCTTGTGCGTCCGGGCTAAGCAAGCTGCTTGGTTTTGCTCTCAGGAGCTTTTGTTCCCTGCAAGCTCTCGGGACAGCTTTGGAGGACCAGGGCAGAAATGGTGGCCTCCCAATCTCCACCCGGAGGAGCTGAGAACTCGGGGCCCCGCTCCTCAGTGTGCCCCCAGAGAAAAGCAGTCACTCCCGTCTCCCCGGTCTCCGGCCGCGCCCCGTGCTCACCCGGCCTGTGACCGAGCGTTGCTATCTCTGGCACCCGACACCGCACGGAGTCTCCAAACCCAGCAGATCCCTGCGGTGCGCTCCCACACCGCTCCTCCCCGGGAAGGAAGGGGAGTTTCCCTGGATCTGCTGCTTGTTGGGTCCCTGCTGGGGGAGCCATGCCCCGACTGGGCCGCAGATCACAGTTTATGGCAACCCCGAGCTGAGAGCCCGCGACTCTGCTCCGTCTCTGCAGCCGGCTTCCCCGCTCTGATACCTGGGAGCTCTGGCGCACTCAGGCACCCCCGGTCTCTCCGTGACCCCAAGGGTCCTGAGAGCACACTGTCCCGGGAGGATTCCACCCCCCTGCTTAGCCACGGCAGCGACGTCCCTCCGCCGAGCCAACTTCTAAAAGGTCCGATTTTGTGCTCCGCGGCTCTATCACTTGCCAGAAGTGGCCGACGGAGGCCCCTCCCCCGCCGTCTATCCTCCCGAATATCGCCTCGGATTCACTTCTCCACACGTCATACCTTCCAGTAAGTGGTCGCTTCTCTGTTCAGAGAGTTGTTGCTACTCTCCTGTTCGATCTCCTGTTGAGTTCCTAGGTGTTCAGAATGGTTTGATCCCTATTCAGCTGAATTCCTGAGACCAGACAGAATCTAGGTCTCCTACTCCTCCGCCATCTTGCTCCGCCCCTGAAATGGGTAGGTCTTATGACAGGTGGTGTATGTGTAAATCTTTAAGAAACTGCCAAACTGTTTCCCAAAGTGTGTGTACCATTTTGGATTCTCAGCAGAAGGGTATGAAAGTTAGCCCATGTTGTCAAAATAAAAGAAGACACACTAACAAAGTTGGCATGAAATAGGGTTTCTCAACCTCAGCACTCTTGAAACTTTGGGTCATATAGTTATTTATTGTAGGGGGGTGTCCTGTAAGATGTTTAGCAACATCCTGATCTCTACCCACAAGATGTGGTAGCACTCAGCCCTCCCTCCCCACACTCCCATTTATGACATCCAAAAAAGCTTCCAGATATTGCCAAATTCCTTTGGGAGGAGAACAAGATTAACCCCCCACCCCTGGAGAACCACATGCACCGTTGGTAGAAATGTAAATTGGTACAACCACTTCAGTATTATCTAACCAACCTGAACATATGCATCGTCTATGACCCAGACCTGGGTAGGTATTTCAACTCAAAGACGTACAAGAATGTCCACAGAAGCACTGCTCCTAATAGCACCAAACTGGAAACCATCTATGGTCACTAATAAGAGAATGAAAAAAACAGATAATGAGAAATGGCCAATCTCCTTGTCCCCACCACTGTTTAACCCAGTGGGGAGCAAAACAGAAGCTAGCTAATAAAAGATGTGGGGCATTCAGTGGGAGTAACATTATGCTGCAGTAATTAACAACCAAAAGGTCCCAATGACTTAGAGTTTCTTATTCTCATGACAGTTAATTATGGGTGGCCATGTGTCTCTGCTCATCACAGTGATGCTGGCACACAGGTTTATGGAGGCTCTGTCTTGATAAACACTTCCAGAAGACATTGTCATGATATAGGCACTACAGTGGACCACTGTATGATGGATTAGCATCCTTCTATGAGCCACAAGTGTCCCAACATTAAACTGGGAATTAATGTCATGCAGGGAATTAATATTATTCAGCATTTCTCAAGCTGTTTTCCAAGGAGTTTGTGTGTGTGTATGTGTGTGTGTGTGCATGTGCATGCATGCGTGTGTGTTCATATATCGAATTAGAAATTTTATTTTTTTATTTTTTGTTTTTATTTTTCTTCTTTTAATTTTATTATGTTATGTTAGTCATCATACAAAACATCATTTGTTTTTGATGTGGTGATCCACGTTCCATTGTTTTCGTATGTAGCCCAGTGATGGGTATTAAGGAGGGCACGTACTGCGTGGAGCACTGGTTGTTATTCGAATTAGAAATTTTAATTAAAAAATTGGGGCTCCTGGTGGCTCAGGCAGTTAAGCGTCTGCCTTCGGCTCAGGTCATGATCTCAGGGTCCTTGGATGGAGTCCCACATTGGGCTCCCTGCTCAGTGGGGAGCCTGCTTTTCCCTCTGCCTCTCCCCCACCCCGGCTTGTGCTCTCTCTTGCGCTCACTCTCTTTCTCAAATAAAAAAGTAATGTTTTTCCCCAGATGCACCTGGGTGGCTCAGTCAGTTAAGCATTTGACTCTTGGTTTCAGCTCAGCTCATGATCTCAGGTTGTGATTGTAGAGCCTGCTTAAGATTCTCTCTCTCCCTCCCCCTCTGCCCTTTGCCTCCCTTACATGCTAGCACTGTCTCTTAAAAAACAAAAACAAAAACAAAAACGTTTTTCCTCTAACATAGATTTCAGACAATGCACTTTTGCAAAGACCAGAATACAAGTAACTCCCAGCATTTCGTGCTGTTTTTGCTGTTGTCACTGTACTCTTCTGAGATTGTCTGAGTAACCACCAGACATACCCTGGTCAAACAGCATCCTATTTTTATGTTTGGATTTTAATTCTGTGATGTGATCATAAGCATCTTCTTGCTTGAAGGCAGTATGACCACTAGGGGGAAGCAGCTGCCAGACACAGCAGTTTCTTTACAACATGAGGAAGTTCATCTCTGTGGGTCAGTTTCTAAAGGTCTGAGCAAAATATTTAGTTCTAGCAGGGATTTTGGAGTCAAGGAAGTTGATTTTTTCAAGCTTTTTTCATCAACTTTGAGCAAACTGCTTTGGGGCTCTCTGTGTCTCTGGGTCCCCCTAGGCACACAGTACGGTGCCTAAAGAAAACAGGAGTGATCTTTGTGTTTCTTTTCCTAACCTTGCCAGTAGCTGTCTTTGTAAAGTCCTTTAGTCTCCATTTTTAAACCTAACTGTGGAGCAACAGCTCCTTCATGGGCTCAGAGCTGACCTTTCCATCCAGCCAGCTCATCTTCTAGTCCTCATGAGATAGATGCTGTAGGGGACCTTAGAGACAATTTTACACACACTAAAGCTAACTGTCAATCCCCACCCCATCTCCCAGTATGTGCAGACAAACAGATTACAATTAGATGAGCCAAGGACCTTAATAAATGCAGATGTCTTTATTTAAATAAACAAGTAATTCTTGGGATGTAAATATAAACAGAAGCATACTTCACAATTAGAGATGAGTGATGAGTGAATGAGTCAGTACAGGGTGGATTAAAGCAGTAGGTCTGCAATCAGGAAGTCCGAATCCCAGCTCTCTCGCCAATTGTTAATGTTTCATAGATTAGTCTCTATGAGCTACAGCTTCTTCATCTGTACAAAGAAAGTGACGATATCTAAATTTCAAAGTTGAATAAAATGAGGTATGTACAGAGCCAGTTACCTTATATAATAACTAAAGGTTCATCTTAAGAAAAAGGAGGAAGAAAAAGCAAACTTCGTGTGTTTGCTCTCTGGCACAATGGAGTAAACAAGAACTCTGGAACATATCAAATGTGTTCAAACCCCAGTTCTGCCACGTACTGCCTATGTGACCTTGGGTCACTAAGCCATATGGAACCTCAGTTTTTCTTATTTGGAAACCGAAGGTACTGATGGCTGCTTTCTTTGAGATCTAAAGGAGATGACAAGGGAGGTGAAGAAGTTGGCATCCAATCGGTAGATACTGAATTGATTATTACTTTCCATGTCAGACTATTTTTCCAAATGCCCACAGATTAATACTATAATACCAGCTCATCATTAGCCTTCTAAAGTAGGCATTATTGTTCCCATTTTATAGGCCAAGAAACTGAGGGTTCAAGGGACTTGTTTAGGGGCACACAGCTTGAAAGGAGACAGAAACCAAAGCTTAGAGAGTACATATTTCATTTCCTTTGCCCATCTTTCCTCTCCAGTGTGTGCACTGGCTACATACACCCACTAGATGGTGCCAATACCCTAGCTTTGCTTTACTTTGGTTTCCATCTTCTGTGAGAATTAAAAATTTACTTTCAACATCATCAGACCTAAATCTCTACATAAATCCCAGCTTGTGAGATGCATATAGTTGTAAAGATTTTTCTAAAATATATTCAGGGTAAACTCTGGAGGCTTGGTTATCTTGCTTAAAAATGCAGACCAGCCCTCTATAAACTCATGAGCTGAGGCCCCGCTATGGTCATGAGCAATCGCAGCACTACGTGTGTCTCTGCTCCAGGGTGACCTGGAAATTATTAGCAGCTTTTTCTCTGCGTGTATAGATTGATGGGCCCGTGGGAGCCCACCAGTACTCCATGGCTTCTGCTTACTGCTCTGTGAAAGGAGACAGAGTACAGGCTTAGCTCACAACTGATACAGTTGTGCAGAACAGGATATCCTAGATTTGATGACTTTCTTATCCCAATGTCTTCCCCTTACAGCCTGCCACAAATGTCTATAATGCCATCATTTCATTAAGCACCCCTTTATTATTTTAACAACAATAGCAATGATAAACAACCTCTGTATAGTCATAGCGTTTACAAAGCATGCCTCTCTCAATTATTTTATTTATCACACTTGAATTAACAGGCTCAGGGTTATTTACTCCATTTTACAGAGGAGAAGTTGAGCTTGTGAGTGAGGTCCTAAGAACCTACAAGCTATTTCACTAAAATGCTAGAACTTGAACCCAAGATTTCTAATCATGAGTGTCATACTCATGTCACTACATGAGATAAAAACCTGTAGTGCGTTCTAAACAACAAATTTATGACAGTTCCTCCACGGCTCTTCTCTTTCTTTTCTGATTCTCTCTGAATTTCACCTCTCCCCCAAATCCAGTGTCCCTGGAGGGAGAAAACAACCCTCCCTCTCTTCCTTTCTCCTTTGCTCCCTCCCTCCCTGTTCCCCTCCCATCTTCCATTCTAGTGCCCAGACCAACAGTAAATGTTGAGGTAGGCAACAGAGAAGGCACTGTCTGTGTCCCATGTTCAGAACACCAGAGCTGGAAGGGATCATTGGGATTATCTCATCTAACCACCCCCTTCAGATGTAAGGGAACTAAGCCAGGAAGGAGGAGAAATATTCCTATATGTGATGCCATGGGATTATCCCAAATGACCTACTTTTCATTAAAGATGGTCTACACCTTGGTATCCATTAGCTTGGACACTATGTTCATGCCAACTGCATTATCCTTTAAAATAGTGTCTAATTTTAAATTTCCACTAATGCAGCTGCCTCCCCACACACATATGAACAATAACGAAATAAACTTTGCACTGTGAAATCTCACCAGAGTTGAAATCTTTATGTCATCACTTTCTTACTTTAAGGTCTAAATTAAAGCAAGTTCACCAGAAATCTGAGCTGTAATTGGCCCTTTTATTTCTTATTTGTCTCATACCCTTTCTTTGCCTTGCATACAATTCTGTTATTGAATGAATTTCAATATATCACAGTTGCTTTTCTCCTTGCCAGATTCTCCCTTGGAGGAGAATAGCCTCGAGGACAAGAATTACAACTTAGAAATCTTTGTAACTCCAGATGCTCGTAGTTTTTGGTGAAGAATAGATGATCAATGATTTAATTGAGGAATTGAATTACACTGCATTAAACTGGACCTACACATTACAAACCACCTTCCTGGACATATACCATCAGGATTTTAAAATCCAGAGGGATGTAGAAAAGACATCTATTAATAGATATTTAACGTTTAAGATTCACTGGGACATTGAAGTTTTGGCAAGCACTCTCCTTACCTTGTCCCCCAAACCCTTACTGTCTCCCTGGTCAGATGAAGACAGATATACGGAAGATTAAGCTACACAGAGTCTGGTAATTTAGTACGTATTTACTGAGCCCCTTCCAGGTGGAAAAGTAAAAGTAAGTAACCAAGAGTTCTAAAGAGTGTAAAATTCCTATGGGCAGCAACGGATCAGGGACCACCGCCTGTAAGAGGATGGGTAGAGCCAGGCTTTCAATGGAGGGCTGGATTTGGAGAGGCATGGAGTAATCCCTCCTCCAGGAGCAGATGTGTGCCGGAGGAGCCGCACGGTACGAAAGCTAGCCTAGTGCTTGGCGAACGCTGAGCTCCACCATTTTCTGAGGAGAGAAAGGGCTTTAAGGTCTTCTGTTTCAATTTTCCATGTTACAGGTACAGACACTAAGGCTCAGAGAGGGGAGGTGACTTGGCCACAGTCCCCCAGTGAAAGAGTGACAGAGTCAGAATCAGAGCCCAATCTCCTGACTTTCAGCCTAGTGCTCTTTTCACATTTCTTGAAAAATCCACTGTGCACCTGGCGATGCTTTTCTTTCAGAATCCAGCCACTATTTTGATTTCTCTGCATGGCAGGCAGCCAAGAGCCTTGAACTTCTCCATGTTGCCATTTTGCCCTCTGCAGAATGGGATATTAAAGTATTCACTTGGGGGATGGGTCATGGGGTTCCGTCAATAAATGTTTGTGAATTGCTCTGAGCTATTTGGGCCAGAGGGACTCCAGAAACGGGAGACCCCAGTGGTGGTGGTGGTGGTATCTGAGCCCTTTTTGAGGTCTTGCCTTTGCTCTGCAGAATTAAAGCGATGGTTTAAGTGATAAACTATTCCTTATGAGCTGTATTTGTGTTGAAAGCACAGCATGAGTCCCCTGAGCACTTCCTCTCACACAACCACCGCTATGCGCCAATCCTCCTGGGCTCAGAGATGGAACTTTGGTTAAATGCATGGAATTTATTCTTAGTCTTTTTCTTAATTACGACTTTGTTTTTATTTCTCTTGCGTTCTCGAGGGGAGGGGTTAGAGAGAAGAGGAAAAGGCAGGAAAGAGGCAGAGAGATGTGTTACAGATTCAAGGGGGTTTTTGTTGTTGTCCTCTGTGTCTGAGCTGCTGGCCAGTCAGCCAAGTAGAGGGATTTAACAGAGCTCACAGAGATGCAAACTTCATTCCAACGAAGTCAGAGCCCAGAAGACAGGTAACAGATACAGTGAAAACATACCTTGATATAAGGACAATCATTATTTGGCTAATAAGTCCCCTGGGCTAATAGAAAAAAAAAAAGGATGGAAACTTTTATGTATTTAGCGTTCAGTAAAGGAAGGGGTAAGAGGACAGGGTAGTCCTGGTGAGGCTGTCGCAGCAGATTGCTACGTTATAACCAACTCCATCGCTACTCCAGGTGAGTCATGCAGTCTTCTCTCCTGGGTCCAATGTGGCATCCTCAGAACACTGAAAATCCCACTCATTCTCATGCTATGCTTTCTCTTGTTCAAAATCCAGGTCAGAACATGTCCACTGAATGCTTAGATCTATGTCCTATCTCAGAGAGTATCCCTCAAAACCCAGAGCTCCTTTAAAGTATATAAGTAACTTCTGTGTAGGCACATTTTCTATTTCTCCTCTGCTTCCTCCTCCTTCTGTGTCTTCTTCTTCCTCCCTGCCCCTATTTATTTTCCTTTTCCATCATGATCATTATGCCATATGCTCTAGGACACTTTATAGTCTACAGAGGATGGGAGTAAAAGGAAAATGGACTTTGGAGGGAAATATCTTACTTTGAACCCTGGCCTTGGTAGGGGCTAGCTGTGGGGAAGTGAGCAAATCCTGAAACTGCACAAGACATAGATACTCATCTACAAATTGGAGGAAATGACCAGTTGTCCAAAGGCTTCTTGTAAGAATAACCCGAGACGGTGAATTGAAACACCACACTGCAACCTGGGTTGGAATGAGCACTTGACAAATATGAGTTTCCACAATCTCCTCTGACCTTGGGCTCAGAGGGTGAGGACTGGGAGCTCTATCCCACACAAGCCTATTTATGGAGGATATGCATGGCCCTAGGGGAGTTCCAAGGGGACATCCCCTAGGTGCTTCTACAAACCCAATTCTCTCTTTACCTCCTTTCTGTGATGTTGGGCAAATATTAGCTGATCTCTGGTTTCCACAACCACAAAAATGGGGATAATACCTACTTCATATATCTTTATGAAGCATTTCAAATGGTATGTGGCACACAGTAACCTTGGTTCCTACCATTTTTCCAAGACTGGCCCGGAGTGCATAAAAGTGCCATGGGACTTCAGTGCAAGAAGCAGGAACACTGGCCTGGTGGAGGCCATACTTTCTTCCGGACTGGACTGTGCACCACCTCCCTCCCTCACTTATAACTAATCAGGATTGCATATGCACTTTGGCCCAGCTCAAGTGTTGCCTCCTCTATGAAGCCTTCCAATTCCATCTTCTTCTTCCTGTCTGCCTCTAGAAGTGGCCACCCTTTTCTCTGAGCTGCCAGAGCACTGTGTCCTTTTCTGTGTCAGTGAGCACTATCTAACTGGTGCCATAAAAATGTATACTCAGGGTTCATTTCTCATGCCAGGATATCAGCTTCTAGAAGGCACAGGCCATAGCTATGATCTCTCACCTTATCTCTTGGCCCGGGTTGATTTATTCAGTGCTCATGAAAGACTGGTGAATGTATGGTTATCAGTTGCAACTCAAATGTCTCAGTATAGTGATTTTTGAGACTATGTGGGATTCCCTGCAAATGAAGTGTCATGGGCAATGAGATGTCATGAACCATAGAAAAGTGATTTGGCCTCTTTGAAACATCCACTAAGATATTTTAGACAGTGGTTTTGAACTTACTCAGTTCAGTCACTCAGAGTAAAGTATGATCACTGATTTGTATTAGCTCCTGTTGATACTTAAATGGCAAAGGGATATACTAAGGAAACAAAAGGAGAGGCCTGCTCATATCCTGAATTAGTTATTGAAGTTGTCAAAGTAACCCAATGTGTTGAATGCTGTCAAAGAACAGACTGAAAGAAAAACAGCTATATCTCAAATGCCCGGTGACTGAATGGGTAGAGAGGTTTCATTGTGTTGGTCATAAACAGCTTTCACAAAGTTAGAGTGCTTACTTGAACCCTACTTGAACTAGCTGGATGCTGGTGCATTCACCGCTCAGAGAATTTCTTAAAGGCTTTGGGTTGCTCCCACTTCTTGTCATGGAGTGAGCCAATTTTTATGTCTGTTTATTACTCTGTAGCCCAGCTGGACCCCAGAAGGATGGGGCTGTTGTGACCATGGAAAATAACACAAATGCACAGACACCAAAATGAAGCCAGAGATCTTCTGGAGGCTTAGATAAACATTTAGTCTCATAAATAAATACATTATCAGACCACACAAAGCACTTCCTACCCAGTCTCTTCCTTAGAAGTCACACTCCAAATAGCCTCTTTAATTCATCCAGGTTCAAACAAGGTATTTATTAATCACCTACGGGGTGACCAATCCCAAGCCACATGTTTCAAGAAACACAGTGGCAAGAAGACATGGTCCCTTGCTTCTTCTACTAATTTGGAATTGTAGGTATAGAGGCAAAATGAACAAACTTAAATCAGTTAGTAACAAATGCAAGCCAGGATGAATACTACCTTGTAATACATTGGGTAACAGATTTTCCAAGGTAAGAGGTCTGAGTTCTAGAGCTGCTACCAACATGCTGGATGACTGTTTATCACTCATTCATTTGATGAACAAACAAACAAGCACTTACTATGGATCAGGTACTGAGGATAATTTGAACAAAGCATTTAATTCGTTTATTCATTTACTTATTCAACAAACAGTTAATGATTATATAATAGATGAGACATCGTGCTAGGTGCTGGGGAAGGGGGAAAGATATAGTCCCTATCCTCTGGAGTCAGGCTCCTCATCCACACAGTGGTGTGTGTTTGGGTGAGGAAGGGTGGTGGATTCTTTGGTCTCTAATGTCCTTTCTGCCAAGAATATGCTAAGCAATGGATTGGAAGATTCTGTGGTTCATTTGCTAAGTGTCAAGTCAAGAAGATGAATGGTCACTTGTAAAAATGGAATAAACCACTGGACTTTGAACTGCAGACTTTTGGATGGGAATCTCCTGAGAGCCTCAAAGCACAGCGCTAACATGCCTATGTGTTCCTTTAAGAATGCAAGTCAATCCTGCTCATCCCCTTGTACATATACATTTCTTTATATTTTACAAGGCACTTCCATGTGGACAGTTTTATTTGCTCCACATAACAATCTTATGAAGTCAGGGGTTTAACATCCTTTTTTAAAGATAAAGAAACTGAGGCCACAAGTGGTTGGATTTACTTACTAAGGTCTGTGAGTAGAGCCGGGGCCAGAGCCTAGGTCTCTGACCTCCTATTCTGGTGCTTCTCAAATAACAACAGTATTTATTCATTTGGTATGTGTGTTTCAAAGGCCAGTTATGGCCCAGGCATTTGGCAAAGCCTGGGGAAGTCATGAAGAACCAGCCAGTAATCTCAACAATTTTACAATCGGTTTTCCTCTAACTCATGCTCGCAATTAACAGGAACCCATACTGCTTTGTAGCTTATAGTGTAGTTTTACGTGCCATTTAAAGTATGGGCTACTAAGATGAAAACCGAGAAGGAGGCAAGCCATAAGAGATGCTGAACTCTAGGAAAAAAACAGAGGGTTGCTGGAGGGGAGGGGGGGTGGGAGGATGGGGAAACTGGGTGATGGGCATTAAGGAGGGCACGTGATGTGATGAGCACAGGGTGTTATATGCAACCGATGAATTACTAAATTCTACCCCTGAAACTGATAATACAACATATATTAACTAAATTGCATTTAAATAAAGAATTTAAAAAAAAGTATGGGCTATTAAAACATAAGCTCCTTTTGGTCAAGTGCCAGGTAGGATAAACAACACCTGATAAAGGATTTTCATATCTCCACATCAATTCAATTGATATTGACAGTGATGTATATAACATTATTCCTACTCATTGGCAATGAAGTGTGGATTCTGAGAGACCCAAAGTTATACACATGGTTAGGAGAAGATCTAGAATTTAATCCTAAATCATTTGTCAACCAGGACTTTGTTATGTCCATTCCTTAAACAATACTCCATCCCACTGTGCCACATATAGGGGGTAGGAAAGTGCTTTACCTACAGTAGTAACTCAGTCATTCATTGTAGGATAAATAAATTAGACATGGATTAATTTCATCTACGAATGGGCAACACATTCACCCCTTAACATCTAACTGTCTCTAAGTTTTCCTTGTAGTCAGAAGAGTTCCATGAGAGGTTGAGATATGGGGAAAGAGTGAGAAGAAAGGAAACAGAGAGAAAGATAAAGGAATGTTACAGAAAGACCAAAGGTTGGGGTCAGATCGACCTGGGTGTGATCTTAGTATTGCCACTTACTTCAGACAAGTATTTTAACTCTCAGGTCTTATGGGTGGTTAAGAGGATTAAGGGCAATAATATACAGTGAGCATTTAGCACAGTGCCTTGTCTACAATAAATACTCAATAAATGCTAGTTCATCATTCTAATGAGAAAACTGTAGGATAAAATACAAAGTGTAGTGTATATTTGGGGAGAACTCTGAGGAGGATGAAGTAACATAGGAAGTGATGAAGTTGAAGGAGTAATATGGGACCAGATCTTAAAGAGCTGTTAAAGCCATTCTAAGGGTTTAGGATCTATCCTCTTGCTACAAGGGGTGTATAACCAGTTGGATCTTTTATAAACATACTGTGGGATAGGTAGAGAAGAGCCTGTAAGTAGAAAGATGTTGGAAAGCTACACAAAACTGGAATAGCATTTACAAAGATACTTTCCCCGATTCACCTTCAGTAATGCCTGATGGCAAAAGTGTCTGGTGCCCAAGTGAACAAATCTGAACCACTCTGACTTTCTCCGAGACACAAATCTTTATCCACTGCCTAGTTGGAAAAGAATATGTTTATGTATATATACATATTTTTATGACAGATTAGCCTTTTTGGACTGTGGCCACACCATAGAGGGCTTTCTAATCTATTTTGAGTTCTAATTGATTACAGCATTTGGAAAAATGTACAGCAAATTGCTCCGTTAATCAAGGTAAATCAAGCTGATGTCATAGATGCTAAATATATGTCTTTGCAGTAATACTATTTACACGGCTGGAACTAAGGCTGCTGTCAGGATTTCCACTTGACAGCCCCTGCCTTCCCAGAAGGAGCTCATGGCTTATCTCTGAAAGCACTCAGTGGTCCATTTCTGAGGCTGGGTTCCCTAGTCCTTCTTTCCACATCTAAGGGAAGGGGTCTTAGGAGAGGGTAAGACTGCCTTCTTATGTACAAACTCAGAGACAGTGGGAAGGAGGCCACACCACAAAGGCCAGGATGACAGGGATGGAGATATAAAAGGCAGATGATTTCATGAAGCCAGAAGGACCCTGGCATGCCACATCCCTTGACTGATGGGGGAACTGAGGGGTAGCAGAGAACTTTGCTGAGATACAGAAGATCATAATATGGAAGAATGCTTACAGACCATCTGGTCCTCCTGACAAAAAAAACTGAGTTAATCAGAGATCACACAGCAAGTTAGTTTCAGAGCAAAGAGTAAACATTCAATGCTCTGTCTCCTCATACAGTGCTCTTTCTAAATGAAAGAAAACATTACCGTGTTCTTTTTTCTTTTCTTTTTTCCTTCTTTCTCATCATCTTCCCTAATATTCATTAGCCCTGATGCTCACTGTGTGCCAGGCTGTGTCATAAGCACTCAATATTATTACAACCATATGAAGTTAATATTATTTTTATTCTCATTTTAAAAATGAAGGAATGGTGACTAAAAGAAGTGAGAAAACTTAATCAAGGAAACCCTGCTAATGAGTAGCCATAACAAGCGTTCACATTTGAAAATATCTAACTCACATGCTTCTGCACTTAATCATCATGCTAAACATCATCAAGTTTCCATCACGTTCGTATACCTTTTCCAACATAGTCTTTTAATATGTGCTATTTGCTTCGTACACAACATTTCAAAACTTCACAATGATGCTAACAGGCAGAGATGATCATTGTCCTGCAAGATGAGGTGAAGTAATTTGTTGAAAGCCACACAGCTAGGAGGTTTCAGAACCAGCCACAGACCCCATGGATATTTCTGGGAGTTTGAGAATGGAGATAAGAGACAGAAGAACCAAAACTCTGTCGGGTCCTTGAATCCTGTACCCTGATCTCAACCAAGTTCCTTTCCCTGTCTGGGTCCTAGTTAGCACATTTGTACCATGAAGATACTGAGGCTCCTAGCATGCTCTGCTATTCTAAGATCAGTAGCAAGAGCAACAACAAGAAAGCAGAGGGAGAAAGAAATCCAAGAATACACATGCAGATCTTCTAAGACTACAAAAGATGACTGAAAGAAAGGATTTGGGGGTGAAAAAGGGGGGATCAGAAAATTTATCCTCAGGTCAGTTTTGGAAGGTCATCCATGGCCTGGGTGGTGCCCCATCAGGACTAGATCAAAAGCAGAACAGTGTTGCAATCAGCTGTTTGTATACAGATGCTGGCCTCCAAATTCCCACATGGGAACATCTGCTGGGGACAACCACTTGACAAATAAGCAGGCAATTAGGTAGCAGATCCATCTGTGCCAAGAACATGGGACCACCAGCAGCGGGAGGCTACAGCAGGGGGAGAGGGCCAGGCTGGAAAAGATGCTCTTCTGTTCATAAGAGAGTCAGACTACTGGAGGCAGAAGAAGAAAGATAGGATCAGGGTTAGAATTCAGCGGAGAAGATCATTTGCTTCTTGCTTTGCAGCATGGCTTCATGTTTCTCAGTCCTGGATCTACATTATAATCACCTGCAGATTTTTAAATACCTGATGCCCAGGCTGTGCCTCAGAGCAATTCCATCAGATTCTCTTGCAAGGAGGCATAAGCAACAGTGTTTCCTAAGGTTATCCCAATGTGCAGCGAAGACTGAAAAAACTATGGTCTGGTAGTCTCCAAGCCTACCCACTAAGGTTGGTGACACAAAGACAATGGTCTGTGTAAAACGATCAGCTTCATTCCACTATGCTTCTCTTTGGAATATGTGTTTTGTTTATAAAACCCTGATTTCAGTGGTCTAGGACTCCAGCAAAATTCATCCACTCTGTGAAACAAATACAAACTACTTTTACCTCTGCTACTAGATGGTCCTCAAACAAGTTCGTTTGCTCTCCAAAATTCCATTACCTTATCTGTTTTGGAGTTGGGAAGTTAAATGTGATTATGTATACTCAAGTGTTTTAAACAAGCCTGGAACGTAATAGGTACGCAGTAAATGTTGAACTACAACATAAGGTGCGTGCGTGCGCACACACACACGCGGAAAAATTTGTGCAAGTCAGTTTGGGCATTATTCTTGATGTTATTTATTCTTTCCATCAGAAATCAGAGCAATTAATTACCAATCTTGCAGATATAATGCCCCACCCCAAATTTTTAAGCCTGTTTCTTTCTCTCCAGTCTTACTGCTAGAGTTCATACTCTCATCATCTCTCACCTGAACTGCTGCAACAGATGAGATCTAAAAGCTCTATATCCCCAACCTTGTAGAGTTGGATGTGTTCTTTACACCACAGATAGAGGAATTCACAACAAATATCACTCCTGCTCAAAACCTTTCAGAGATTCCCTATTGGCCACAGGACAAACACCTAGCTCTTCAATGTAGCATGTAAGACTCTCCGTGACCTATTCCTGTCGATCGTCCCATACTCCCATTTATAGAGCTCTCCTCTCCACCTCTCCTCCTCTCTCCCACCATAACCAAGCTCATATCCTAATGCTATCAATCTACTTCTATTTTCCTCTGCATGTACTTAGATGTTTTACACATCAGACCCTTTTCTAATGCTGCCTGCTCATCTCAGAATATCTTTTTGACTTTCATCCTTCACCTAGCTAACATCCATCTATTTCCTAAGCTCAATTCAGGCACTACCTTCTTCAAGAAGCCTTCCCTGAATCCCCTTGCCTTGGTTTACATTAAGTGCTGTACCTTGCATTTTCCTCTACCATAATACTTCACATTTTGCTGGAATTTTCCAACACATTTCTGTATCTCAGCCGATAGACTATTAGTTCTTCTATGACAAAGGCCTTCTCTGGTCCTCTACTATATATAGTCAGAATATAGAAGATACAGATGCTACTTTGACCCATAGTAGATTAGATGCACAGTCATTTATACAATTTCAGCCCCAGTGAACCTGAGACACTGTAGCGAGTTTTGTCCCCAAGGAAGAGGTTCTATGCTCTTTCATGGCTCCTCTTATGCTTACCCATGGGGAAAGGCCATAACTGGGAGATCTGTGTTCAAATTCTGCTGGTCAGTCAGTTCCTAACTAAGGCCAATGTCCTGAAGGCGGTCCTCTGAGAATCTTTTGCAGACAGGAATGGAGCCATGCAGGAATGGATCTCAGCCTTATTTCTTTCCTCTGAACCAAACTGGCTCTGAGTAATGCCTTTGCGATCCTGACCACATCCTCTTCTTCCACTGCCAAGAAAAGGGGCCAGAGATAAACCATAGCTCAAGCTCCAAGACTTCAGGGAAGGTGACTCGCTTGCTGGGTCAGGGCCACATTTTAGGAAGGCTCCTTCAACTCCATTGGGTCTTACTTAGATTAGACCGTGTCCTTCCAGTCTTATAAAAAATAGGCTGTCAACAGCAAGTCAGAAAATATTAATGAGGTGGGCAAGAGATGCCCCCCGAAGGGGGAGGATTGCAGAAATTGCTGAGAAAACACTCAGGAGGATGATATTTCTAAAGATTTTGCCCTTTACTTCTAGTGACTTTCATACAAAGTTACTGCTGATTCCCCCAACTGCATTGGAAATACTTAGATTCTAGATTTGATTTCAAAAAATTAAGCATGATTTGAATTGGAAGGGATATTAGAGATAATCTGGGCCAATCCCAAAGCTTTTGTTTTTTCCAAAGGAAAGTGGGGGATTTTGTTTTCCTGGCTGCCCAAAATTTAATGTCCTCTTGTTAACCAGACTCCCATTTTCCTTTGGTGGGTCTGTGGTAGACAGAATTTGAAGATGACCCCTAAGATTCCAGCTCCTGCATACATTCCCTATGTAAAGAACCAGTGGAATATAATGGAGAATAACTCTCATAATTAGATTAGCATCATTCAACTTTGAGTTAATCAAAAGGGAGATTATCCTGGGTATGCCTGATCTAATTGGATGAGCCATTTAAAAGAAGGTAAAATATCAGAGACACTCTTGCTGACCTTAAGGATAAAGACAACTGCCATGATGTGAGAGAATAGGACCATGTGTCAAGGACCTGAAAATGGCCTCCAAGAGCTGAGAGAGATCCCTGGCCAATATCCAGCAAGACAATAGGGACTTTGGTCACACAACCAGAGGGAACTGAGTTCTGCCAACAACCACATGAGTTTGGAAGAGGACTCTGAGCCTCAGGTGAGACCACAGCCCTGGCTGACACCTTGATTTCAGCCTGCTGAGGCCCTGAACAGAGAATGTAGTTATGCCATGCCTAGATTTCAGACATACACAAACTATGAGATAATAAAATTGTGTTGTTTTAGCTGTTAGATTTGTGGTGACTGGTTATATAGCAATAGACACTAATACAGGTTCCATTTCTTTACTGGTTATATGAACAGGACTACCTCACCTGCATCTTCAGGAATGGCATGTGTTCCAAGGTTAAGCTAAGCACTGTGTTCCATCCTCCTACCCACAGTGATTGGTTCAAGAGAGGCATGTGAGCCAAATTGGGCCTATGAGAATCAGGCCTAGGGCTTTTGCTGGACTTGTTTAGGAAACAAAAGTGCTCTCTTTTCACTGAAATTGAAGCCGAGGGCACTTAGCTCTGGAGCTGATGTCAACCATATTGCCACCATGTGGAGTTTGGGAATGAAGCCAACATTGAGAAGAACAGATTTCAGCACTGGAGAAAAACAGATTTTTTAATGTATTTTGAGTCCTGGATCAAGCAGAGCCTAAAGGAGAGATAACGTGTGGAAGTTTCAATGACCTGAACCTGCAACTTCCACATTTAGCCTAAGACAATTTGAGACCAGGTTTTCGTCCCATGCAATACAAAATGCTCTATCTGAAATGTGGGACAACTTGGGGCCAGAGAAGGAATACGTTGACTCAATCACACAGTTAACAAGTTACAAATATGACATAAAAGGAACCAGATCTCCTGGTGCCCAGTCAAAAGGACTCACCATTGCCTTACTGCTATGCTGAGTACCTCCCTGGGAACCACACAACAAAATGGCAACAACAACTATAGTTCAGTGAGTATTTATTATGGGCCAAGCTTTTTGTTATGGAGTATATATGGTATTTAATTTTACATTCCCATAAACTTTATGAATTTTGTATCTTAATTATCTCTATTTTAAAGATGACAAAAGTGAAGCTCAGAAATGTTTACCAACGTGAGCAAGGAAGGTCACACAGCTAATAAGTGGAAGAGTGGAATTTAATCCTTATCTGTCTGGCTCCAAAGTCTATTCTCTTAACTATCGTGTTCATTGTTGCTAGGATTAAAGAGAAACAAAACAAACCTAGGGGATGTTTCTTTATTACTTCAAATTTATTGTAAGAATATGTCATAAAGGAGTCTTTTTTGATTAATGCAGATCTACAAAGACTGGTTTTGTATTCCTCAGCCAATCAGCACTTCCATGCTTGAAGAAATCGTTAATCCCTAACACTGGACAATATTAAGTTGCACATCTCTTATCTTTTATTTTAAAGATTATACAGGAATTTTTGGAAGGAGAAAAATGCAACTTGCTATGTAGGAAAAAACGTCAAACTAGCAGTGGGACACTTGTATTCAAATCTCTATTCTGCCCAGAATTCCCTGTGTGATCTTGGGCAAATCACATCTCTCCACTGACCTGTCTTCTAATCTATAAAATCAAGAAACTTATATTAAAATGGATGAAAAAGCTTTTGTGTGTAGAAAATGTCTTCCACTATGAAGGTATTTTGGTGGGACTCCAAATATTCCAGAAATTTTTTTGGCTAAAACAACATTTACTTCAGTTTGGATCCCTTGGTGGGGTCCTGGAATATCTCTGAGAGTTCAGGCACTGAAAAGTCACTGCACCGAAAGGATAAAATACTTGTTAAGTACTTATCTGTTAAGATGCTTACAACATTAAATATGGCATCTTGACAAAAAAAAAAAAGAGTTCGACACCTAAATATGGCATCTTGACTGTTTATTAAATACACTTCATCAGTGAGGAAATAGAGCTACAAAAAAGTAGTAAGTTTCGCTAAGGAGCAGGGCATAAACACAGGTCCACGTGACACCAAAGCTCATCTATCCGCTCCAGCCAAACTGCTCCCCACCTGACTCCCACTCCATACCAGCTTCTTCAATTTTAATTTTCATATCTTCTTGTAAGTCATCTGAAGCATGTTATGGATCAAGACATGGCACAAATCAAAATGAAGTGAATTATTTTTGTTTCCTGAGACAAGAAGGCACAATGACATAATGGAAGAGTTGGTTATCCTTAAAACAATCTTTCTTGGCTTCCATTTTTCCTGTGCATGATAAAGACATATTTAAAAAAAATAAACTTTACTTTCAAAAACGATTTCAGATTTACAAAAAGATACAAAGATAGTACAAAGAGTTCCTATATACTCATAACCAGTTTCCCTTCTATTAACTACGTACACTTAGTGTGGTATTTTGCTGCAAATAATGAACCTATATTAATACATTATTATAAATAAAGTCCACCACCCTTTATTCACATTGCCTTAGTTTTTACCTAATGTCTTTTTTCTATTATAGGCTCTAATCCAGGATACTACATACATTTAATCATCATGTCTCCTTAAGTTCTTCTTGGCTGTGATCATTTCTCAGACTTCCCCAGGTTTTGATAACCTTGACAATTTTGATGAGTACTGCTCAAGTATTTTGTAGAATGTCCTTAAATTAGGATTTGTCTTATGTTTTTCTCATGACTAGACTGGAGTTATGGGTTTCGAGGAGGTAAAGTGCCATTCTTGTCACATCACATTAAGGGTAAATATGATCAACATTCTTTATTGCTGTTGGTGTTGACCTTGATTACCTGGCTCAGCTACAACTCTATCTTTTAAAGCCTATAGTTTCTACCTTCTCTGAGTTCTCCCCTTTTCTACCTGGACTCTATTTGAACACTGCTTCTCTATCAAACTATCCTACATGGCTGGAAGATATGATCATAGGCAACAGGATTCTATGGCAGTCTGGTGACTAGGGGAAATTTCTGGGGCATGTGAAGAGGAGGAGGTTTGACTTTCCTGATGGTTTTCACCATTGTCTCCTTTGTTGTAATAAAATTAACCCAAGAGGCTACACGTTGAATCTGTTATATTAGTAATAGGTTGTGATGCATTTTTTTTTTTTTTTTGGCCACAGAATAAGGAATCAGGGACTGTGGGTGCTGTTTGTGTTTCCCACTCACACTACCAGGGAGAGCAGATAGTATTTTGCCCCTCATTATAATACCTTATATTGACACAGGATTTTATCCTTTAAAGAGCTTTTATATATTTATCTGCACCCAATTTTTTCAATAAATACTTTTTGAGTGACTGAATAAATGAATGAATGGATGTGTACATTCCCAGCTCAAGGTAGCACTACAAGTGGAAATGGTAGAGTTTAGATTTACATAGAACTGGGTTTGACTCTTACTGAGCTTACAGAGTTTACAGACTCTGGGATCTTAAGTATGAGAGAAGATTTTCACAGGCTCTCATATTTATAGGATGGTCAAATGCATCTCAAAATGAGGGAGAGATTTCAATGCAACAATTCATGCAGAATAACTGATACTGAGATGATACCCAATACTTCTGTTACCATGTAGGACTGGAACATTGATCCACAATGTTTGAAGGAGATAGCAAATAATGATTACAGTGCCCTTTAAAATAATATCACACAAATAAATCTCAAAGGGAGGGGCTATTATTATTATCATCACCACTTGACAAAGGAGGGAACTTAAGCTCAGAGAGGTTAAGTTGCTCGAGGGAGGAGGTGGGATTTGAACTCAGTTCTCTCTGACTTCTGAACCTCTGCAGAAAGCACTAGATTATAATTAGGTACCCTTTCTTCCTTTGGAGGGAATTTCCTTACTGAAGAAACTGTAGTGCTCTGTTTGAGGACTGCTCTGGGTATGAAGCAGAGCCATCATTTTTAGCAACTGAATCTACTATGGTCTAAAATACATAGGTTCCTTTCTAGAAAGAGAAGAGAGGAACTGAAAATTCCCTTAAAATGGAGATCACTTTGTTCCTCTGAAGAAAAGCTTACTTTATAGCCACACTGTAGAAATCACTTTAGGGTTTGTTTAACTTTTTTTCTTCTTCTTCTTTGTTTCTTTCTTTAAGAGAAAAAGTCATAATTGCCAAGATTTATTCAGGAAACTTTTCTCTAGAGGATTCTAAACAATTTTGCAGTGTTTCTTAACCTCCTTAGCCACCCCCTTGGGGTCTCTCCAAATTGCTGTCTCATTAAAGAAGGAGTGCCCTACCCAGGCTTTTGGGGAGAACACATTCAACCATTTCTCAGATGTACCATATACATAGAGATGGGCAGGAGTGAGGGATCTTCAGGCATTAGATCATCTAGTTTATTCCAACACTGGGAGGCTGTTCCCAGTTGGATATCTCAAGTGTTGTGAATGGCTGCTAACCTGAAGAACTTCACATCTGTTACTTGAGGCCAGCCCTTGAGCAGCAAGACCCACTGATGGAACAGGTATTGCTTTGTGTTTTGGGTTTTGGGGTTTTGTTTTTGTTTTTTGTTTTTTAGATTATTCAGGCAAGCCTTCTAGGTAGGGATAAGAAAGGCACAGAGATTATCGCTCTGTACACACTATTTAGACTGAATTATGCTGACTTTATGATCTGGTGCTTGAGTGGGTGCCGACATCCTGTGCTCACTCTCTGTTCCTAGCCAGTCGGGGAGAGGGGAGTTGAAGAAGAAAGAAAAAGTAGCAGGAGAAATGTGGAAAAATGGAAAAGTGTCCCTCTCTGTCCTTTCTGCCTTTGTAACCAGCACCATCCCCATCTATCTCCTAGCACAGCTTTCATTTCTTCCCCTGCACTTCCCGTGTAGCTGAGGATTTAATCTCCTTAGACAGTGGTAGAATTGGTTGCACTTTCTATTTTATTGCATTTGCAGTGGGTGTACAACATGTCTTCATTAACTCTCCATGACATTCAGAATAGCTTGGGATAAAAAAGACACTCAATCAAAAAGGAAAAACAGTCCCCCACCCTCCCATCTCCAATCCCAAGTATCCCCCAGGGCGTGTATTAATTACTGAAGATGAATGCTGGACCTTCATTCTCAGCAGGGGCTTTTAAATCGTATTGCTCTGTCAGGTTAGAAGATGGTGCTTCATCTTGCAAAATGGTAAAGGAGTCTCAACTTCTTGTGGAAGTAGCAGCTAATATTGGCTTCCATTACTGAGTGTCTACAAGGTGCCTAGTATTATTAAAGTCTTTTCATGAATTAGCTCACATAATCCTCACATCTGCAAGACACATTACAATCCCCAACTGCTGGATGGGGAAACTAATTCCAAACACCATGTTATTTCCAGTAAAATGGGTGGCTCCCTATGGTTCAAAATGAAGGGGGGTCTGTAGTTCTTCAAAGTGATCTGTGTCCAGCAAGACACTATCACTGTACCTCCATTGTTGAAATTTGATACGTTCTCAAATGCCAGCTCATACATTAACCTTCCAAGGAAGGTTTCCTGGTTCTAGACAAGATGGAACTCTTTTTTGTTTTGTTTTGTTTTTATCAAGTAGGGCTGTTATGGCTGTCCACTAAGGAGGCAAAGTTCAGATGGAGTTGATCTGCCTTTCCTTAACTATTGTGTTGCTAAAGTACCTTCTGGATACTCCTTTTCTTTTCCATGTCTCACCTTACCTGAGCAATCATCAACATTCCATAGCTGAGACTAAAGAGATATTGAGTCCAGAAGGGCAACACTTATTTTTTTAAGATTCACTTATTTATTTGAGAGAGAGCAAGCGTACGTGCAAGCAGGGGTAGGGGCAGAGGGAGAGGGAGAGAAATCCTCAAGCAGACTCCCCACTGAGCATGGTGCCTGACCTGGGGTTCAATCCCAGGACCCTGAGATCATGACCTGAGCCAAAATTAAGAGCCGGACGCTCAATGAACTGAGCCACCCAGGTGTCCCCAGAAGGGCAACACTTATAATTATGTTTTCTTGGGAATGCTAGTCTCAATGTTTGCTTTCAGAATAATACTTTCTGAAAAATCCTAAATATTCTCCCCCTCCCTATCTCCACTCATTATTTCAAGAAACATGTACTTGTTAAAAATTCTGAGATGTCCTGTAGAAAAAAAGCAAATATAGCAGAAAGAAAACAAAACACAAAGAAACATTCACTTCTGTTTTACCAGTATGTCTTTTCTCCTTTTTAAATTTTTAAGTGTTCCCCGCCCCCCAACCCTGGAAACATCTGTTCACATCCTTTGGAACTATGGTTTTCTAGAGAATACCTTAGGAATCTCTATGCCAAGGACTATCCAAAAGAGTTATCATCATAAATCCCAAATAAAATGAGGATTTCATGGATTGTCCAAATGGAAGTACAGTCTCTTCTGAAATCCTACAACACTTTACCTTTACTGCTTTTATGGCTTATGGCTTAAAGATAATAAACTAATGGCAAGAGACAGGTGTGTAAAGATGAGATGGAGGTGAGCAATGTGTTCTGCCTTGTTCTTTTTTCTCCTGTAACTTGTTTTCCCTGATTACAAATGAATAGGTGTTCATTATATAAAATTCAAACTTCAACCAATGCAGAATCCATATGCTCTATCTCGGGTTGCATTAGTATCTAATCCTCATTCCCTCACAACAGTCTAAACTCTCTTATAATGGGCACACAGCCTGACAACTGGGACACTGTAGGTGCTCAGGAAATGTGAGTTGAATAGGTGAATGAGTCCTGTTTTTATTGATTTTATTCACTCAGCTGGGAATTCCTTTTGGACAGAGAGCCCAGTCTTACTCACCTGTGCTCCAATACACCTAACAGGGTACCTATGTATAGCAGATACTTGGTAAACCTCTGCTTGCTGCAATCACTTGCCCTCTGGGAGTGTTTCCTGAGCAGACCCTGAAGGAAGGTCTCTGCAGCTAAAGCCACGCATGCTTGTGTTTGTATTCCCATTCTGTCACATACTTGCTATTGAGTTTATTAAAAAGGTTGGTATCTGTGTCTATTAAATGGGGCCAATACTACCTGCTCTATAGAGGGGCTGTTAGGCTCACATGAGGAGAGGTATGTAAATGTGCTTTGTAAATGCTGGAGGGTTTACTCAAGTTAGTTATGTTATGATTATAAAGAAAGTGGGTTGTTCTTGAAATGAGCCAAGTTTATTCAAATAAACAAGTATTAACTGAGTGTTTCTTCTATGCCAAAGAGAGAAACAGATAAAGAGATCACGGTAAACTGGTGTGGTAAGTGGTGAGGGTCACAACTGGGGTGAGCAGAGGATGCTTTTGGGGCACAGAGAAAGGATGCTTCCTGAGGACATAAGGCTGCAGGTGAAAGAGGTGAGGCCGCAGCTGTATTTGGAGGGAGGACCATTCCAGGCAAGGGGAAGAGCTTGTGCAAAAAACACACATTGGGTAGTACATACATGTGCAGGAAACTACCACTATTCTAACAGGTATGCCAGACAAAAGTTCCTGTGATTAACTATTGCCGACTTCCACCCTTGGAAAAGGGGAAGAAGTCAGGATACTTTGTCAAGCATGTTGCCTGCTGTTTAGCATGTGCTAGGTCACGGATCCCTCCCCATAATGTCTTGAGGATTGCCAGAGTTCAGAAAACAGAAGTTACCTGACCAGAATCACAAAGGCAATAGGGGTCAGAGCCAGGATTACAACTCTGGCCTAGACCAAATGGCCCCACCCATCACAGTTCCTGCCTAATGCATCTGTCCTCATCTACCCCGGATTGAAGAGGAGAAGGGATGGGGATACCTTTACTATAATAAACCGCTCTTTTGTGGGGGGCTAGTGAAGGATGCTCAGGGTCTGAGCTGGGTCTTTTGTTTTGAATGGCCACGATAAGTCAGTCATTGCTGCTAATGGAAGTAGGGACCCATGAAACCTGGCTGGCTGGTTGTAATTAATCACTGCAAGGCAGCAGAGAAGGAGCCCAAGCTGTTAGAACACCCAGGAGGCTGTGGTTGCAGGGTTCCAACAATTAACATTTGCAACTGTCTCCACAGGAGACTGGAGCTTTGGAAACTCCAGAACTCAGCAAAGATTCTGAGGCTTGGGAGCCTTGTCCTTTTGGACACCTTACCCCAAGGAGCTCTCCAAGCCCCTGACATTTGGGGGATTGTCAGAGCTTTGGGCTGCCAGAGAAAGGCCCTATCTCAGAAGCCAAAGTCATCAACAGAAAAGGAATTGAACGAGCAGGTTTTTCAGAGGCTGGAAGAGAAACTGTTTCAAAAATCTGTTTTGACTTTTGCAGACACTGCCTTTCCCTCTGGCCCCATAATTGACTGGGGCTGGCGATACTTATTCATCTCTTAGTCTATGGCTGAGTCACCCCCTCCTTCTCATCAAAATGTTATGAGTATGCAGAGGAAAGGTGTTTATTGAACAGTCTGAGTCCATTTTAGGGTGGCAGCGATGTAGGGGGTTATGGTTGTTATCCCCAAGGGAATTCCAGAAGAGTCCTGTACCTAGTAACTGAGTAAGAAAAACATCAGTCTGTATGTAACAGATGTAGATGACTTAGGCTTTCTTTTGGTGAGGAGGGGAGGGTGAACTCTATTAGGGCAGCAGATAAGACAACAATGTCCCTTCCATTGCTCAGGATCTCTGTGAAGGTTAAGCAAATACCTATAAAGGTACCCAGCAAATACTTGGGGTACCAAGTACTCCATATCTTCATGTACGTGCCTTCTGGTTTTGCCTTCCTTTTTTTCTAAAGATTTATTTTTTTAAGAGAGAGAGCACACAGGTACAAGTGGGGGGAAGCAAGAGGGGCAGAGGGAGAGGGAGAGAGAATCTCAGACAGACTCCCTGGGGAGCACGGTGCTGATGCAAGGCTCAATCTCAGGACCCTGAGCCAAAACCAAGAGTCTGACACTCAACCAACTGAGCCACCCAGGTGCCTCTTGCCTTCCTTTGTATTCCCTCCTTTCTTTCTTACCCAGCTCCTCTCCTCTGATTCTGTTTGCAAGTCCAGACTAAGTTCTATGAGAATAGTGCTGTTGGTACAGACAATACAATGAATCTAATCAAATTACGTATGCCCCTGGGCTCTCCAGTTAAAAAGAAACCCCTTGCAGCTGTATAGCACCATACACTTTACCAAATATCCTCAGGTTCCCTATCTCATTCACTCTGCAATTCAATTTTGTGAAGTAAATAGATAAATGGTATTTTCCCCCAATTTACTAAAGCTGAGATCCAAGAGCAGCTATAAGTCTTGCTTCTTATTTTGTGCTGCTCTGAATTTTAGTTTGAGATATAGCTATCTGATATATCTGATAGCCCACAGAGCCTTCAAACGCAGCACATGTGTAACTGGCCTCATCACATCTCATCCCTCCCTCTCTCCCCGTCTAGTTTTTCCTGGGTCTTCTGGTTCAACAGAAAGCCTCCGCTATTCAACCAATCATCCAAGAGAGAGATCTTTTCTTCCCTTTGCAGAACCACAATCAGTTACCATCTTTTATAGATTCTCTCCCTTTTTTATGATCTTGTAAACCTACCTCCATTGCTTTCATCCCAGTCCAAGCCATCATCATCACCAGCCTCCTGACCAACCTCTGTAGATTGAGTTTGGTCCTGCCTGGTCCACTCTTTAAACAGCAGATTGAGTGTTCTTTGTAACATCAAAGTCTGATCATATCACTTTCCTCATCCTCTAAGTTAAAACTTTCAGTGATTTCATGGGTCTATAGGGGTAAATCCATATATTTGATTATTTGTGATCTGACTACTATTGATTATTTGTGATCTGAATATTGGTAGTAGTTATTCTATTCTAGTCTCATTGTTATTGGATTTCCAGGTTATCCCATTTTACACTCCAACCCACACCATGAGACTCTTGTGTTTTAACCAGATTGAAATTTCTCCTACTTGAACCCACGCCTCATTCATCTGTGTTCCCCACTTCTCATTGGGCTACTCACCTGTGTGCTTTCAGGTTTCACACTGCCTCTTCCAAAAAGTTTTCCTTGAGTACCTTCCAAGCTGTCTCCTCTAGGTTTTCATACTATTTTGTACTTTCCTATACTATGGCACTCATTCCATTACAGCATTTTTGGTGTTTGTTTTACTTTTTATTTTCTCTGTATCCTTTGACCGCAGAGTCTGTGCCTTATTCAACTTTAGCTCCAAAGGCTCTAGCGACAGTCTTGCACACTGCAGATCTCTGATGAATACTTGAGAGGTGCAGTAACCTGTCTGAGATCCTCCACTCAGAGTCAAGGAGCTGCTACTCAAACCCAAATCTTGTTTCTCCAAGTCAAGTACTGCACAGAGGAAAAAACAAACAAAATAAACAAACACACAAAAAAAACCACTGAGCGGCCATATTATAGGAATGATGAGAATTTGTTCTCTGTTGAGAAGCTGACGGATAGGATATAGCACTTAATTTGTAATATAGTGACATACAGGGGACTACAGAAATGCCTTCTATGAAGAAAGCTTTCCTGGCTCTCATCTTGTCTCCACTACTTCCCCACTGTCTTCTCTCACTGTTCTCTTAAGGACCCATTCTGTCTCAAAAAAACAACTGACATTTGCAACTGTCTCCTCTGGAGACCCCCGTTGTCTTTGACTCTCTTGGGAGAAGAGAAAGAAGTTCTCAAGAAGTACTGTGGTTCCTGCTTTTTGTTTTCCCTTGAGAGGTAAAGGAAGTGCGGGTCCCACTAACCAGGCTCACTCTCACCTAACCTTCATGAAACCCCCTACCTCACAAAGGGAAATGCAAGTAAATTAGGGGTTTGGTGTCTGCAAAACCAAATAAATTTGGTGTCTGTAAAACCAAAGACTTGGAGCAGTACTCTTCTCCTTCATCAAAGGCTTCCACTAGTGTTTACTTAGCTAGAAATTGTAATGTAACTAAAACAGCTTTCATCACCCCAGGGAGGACTACAGAGTCCCAAAAGGTACATCACTGCCAACAAACCTGGTTTTAAATGTGAAGACTGTTGTGAAGAAGTTTCCCATTTCCTTAAGAAGAAAACAAGGCCAGGGGTAGAAAGAATGTGCCTAAGGCCACTCAGTAAGAGAGCCACAGAACCGGAATGCAGGTCTGTGGGTTCCTTATTCATGCTCTTTTCAGCTTTTCTAACAACTCTTAGGATACCCCAGGCTAAAAGCCAGAAAAATGAATTCCATTTACTCTGGATCCAGAGTTAGTTAGCATCCCAGTATGCTTTTGAGGGGTTTGGAAATTTGACTGCGTTTTGAGGGATGGGATGTTCCATTAATCATGGAAACCAATAATATGCCTTCATTTGACCAATTTTTTCAGAGCCAACCCTGAATGTCCACTATTTTCCATTACATTCATAATCTCTCCCTCTCAGGGAAGAGAAAAATAAAGCAAGCAAGGGGGAGAAAAAGCAGCAGGGTGACTCCATGTGTGCGTTTCACTGTGGCGGAGTGGATGGGCTGGTTTAAATTTGTCAGTTGCTGGCTCAGGTTCCCTGTGCCCTGCCTCTGAAGAGTGTTCCTGTTGAATTTTAAATGGGAGTAAAATTAGGTCTCCACATAGGACCTCTCATACTTTTATTTCCTTGGGTGTTCCTGCATGGCACAGGAGGATGGAAAGCAGTACTGTGCATCTGACCCTACTGAGAGCCCATTATGCTCTGAAGAAGAAATTACTCACCGCCTCTGTGTTATTAGTTGAAACGCACCTAAAGCCTGGCCATGCAGATGTCAATCCTGGGCATTTGGAGGCTTTGAAACATATCAGGAAAGGAAAACTTAGGCTATAAGGAGTCTTACCACTGGTTCAGACCAATCTTTTTATTTTATTTTTTATTTTTTAAGGGGCATGGGGAGAAAATTAAAAGGCAGAACAGGGAGGTAACATGACCCAAGGTCATACAGTGAGTGACCAACAAATCAAGGATGGATATACCTGTTTCCTAGCTAAGTTTTACTAATGACACTGAATGCTACTGTGGCTGGCTGCAGAGGGTGTGCGGACAGAACAGGGCTTGGTCCCTTCTCTGTCATTGTTTTCCATGCCAAGGTATAATCTATAAGGCCTTCTGTGGTAGATCTCCCAGGGCCCACTCTGCCACTCTTCAAAGGTCTGCCTCTTCGCTCTCTCCTCACAATGAGGGCAACCTCTGCCATTTTCCTTGGACTTTTTTCACAGAGATCCCTTTAGTGGGGTCACTGAAAGCTTCTTTCCTTCAAACAAGAGACTGAGGCAGTGCTTATATTTTAATACTTTTTTGGAACTTCCACCCCAAAGGAGGGGTGAGAGGAAGGGAAGTGAGGTGGGTACAAAGGAAAAACAAATACAAGATGACAAATTACTGAGCTATCTACTTCATAAGAACATCCAGCTGATGGCTAGCTCATAGAGGATGTCTTGGGAGAGGCAGTAGAGAATTACTATGTATTGCAACGGTTATCCAGGGTTGAGCGCAGAGGAAGGGAAAGCAATTTATCTGTTTAGTTTTTGCCTTCTGCTATATCTCATTGGTCATAATATTCGCCAAAGAAGTGAATTCTCCAACATTTCCAGTTAGTATCTACAACCCTGTAGAGTCCCTGCAGCAATCTGAGCATCTAAAGATCTGTGGTCTCAGAAGCCATGGGTTTGAACTGCACTGGTCCACGTACATGTGGACTTTTTTTTTTTTCAATAAATGCAGTACAATACTATAAAAAAAAAAAAAAGAAGCCATGCAGCATCCTGGTCCTCGCCTGTGGGGAAGGCCCAGGAAGTCAGGTGCCAGGAGAGGAGGTGGCAGAAGGATCCCGGAAAGGCTAGTTCAGATCACAGTCACAAGCAGATGCATGTGCCAATGCCAACTAAAATTAGAAGCTTCTGCGTATCCCAAAAGGAGAATGCCGGAGCCCATAACTTGAAGAGAGGCCTTGAGAAATCAATTTTCTATTTGAATCCTGTGCTTTTCCAAAATACATCAACTGTGCATTGGCCCTTCTGCCCTTCAGTTCAGCTACCCCTCTGTTCTTCTCTCATTCTCCATGTCTCGCTTCTCTGTCCTCTATATTCTTATTTCCATAGATAAAAATTCTTAATCTCAGTGATTAAAGATGCACAGATCCATCCCTCACCACCACTGTCAAAACTAAGAAAAACTGAAGGAGAAGATTGAGGGTAGGTTTTAGAGGGTCTCTTTTTTTAAGGTTTTTATTTAAATTCCAATTAGTTAGCATATAGTATAATATCAGTTTCATGTGTACAATGTAGTGATTCAGCACTTCCATATACCACCTGGTGCTCATCATGACAAGTGCTCTCCTTCCCCTCCAACCCACCTCCCCTCTGGTAACCATCAATTTGTTCTCTATAGTTAAGAGTCTGTTTCTTGTTTTGCCTCCCTCTCTCTCTTTTTCCCTTTTAGAGGGTCTTGAAGCTAAGTTTAGGAGCTTGGACAAGGTCAGTCTCTAGTAAAAAGGGTGCCATACTTCTGCTCAAAGCAATTCTCACCCCACTGCCCATACTGTGTATCCTTTCTATTCTCCCCTCTAATCTAAGTCCTACCTATTGTTCAAGATAAACCTAATTTTACCACTTCTGTTTTTCATCCATGCTTCCATTTATGAGATGCTCAGTAGTTACTGAACTTCTGCTAAGTTCTAGGTAGAGGGTGAATTCCTGGGAATAGAATGGCATCCTGATGCTATTTAAGTCTAGCAGGGAAAACTGTCAAGACCAGAAAATTAGAATCTCCTGTGAAAAGTGCTAGGATGTATGGGATACGGGGTACCTACAGAAGGGGCCCCTGCATTGTATGGGAAAAGATTTAGAAAGACTCCTCAGGAAAATGGCATCCAGTGTACGGAATGAAGGATGAGAAGGGGTTAAGTCTAGATCCCTGCAGAGGAAACTATGTATAGTGTCTGGGAGGTGAGAAAGAGCTCTGTTTCTGAGACCTCAATGTGAACTGACCAAATGAAATGCTTAGAGTATGAGGGGTGTGGTAATAATCGGTGTCCAAGATGATCCCCAATGATTTTAGTCTCCTGGTACTTATTTACACTCTTGTGTAGTTTCCTCCTGCCTTAAATAGGGTGAATCTGTGTAATCACTAAAATATTTTGGAAATGATAATGTGTGACTTGCAAGACCAGGGCAAAAAGACCTTAGAGCTTATACCTTGCCCTTTCTTGGATCCCCCAGTCTGAGGGCATGCCAGCTGCCATGTCATAGGGACACTCAAGTAGTCCTATGGAGAAAATCAGAGAAGAACTGAGGTCTCCTGCCAATAATGAGAATTCACTTGCCAGGCATATGAGTCAGTTCCTTTGGAAATAGATCCTCTACTCCCAGTCAAGCTTCTAGACAACTGCAACCTCAGATGGCATCTTGTCTGTGACCTCATGAGAATCCTGAACCAAAATTCCCCAGCAAAGCTTCTCCTGACCCATGGAAAGTGTGTGAGACAATAAATATTTGTTGCTTTAAGACATGCAATTTTGGGACAATTTGTTACACAGCAATAGACAACTGATACAAGAGAAAAAGTGATTATACACTAGGACTGCAGAAATAGACATGGGTCAAATCATATAGGGATTTATAGGGCCTGTTAAGATGTTAGGACTTTTAGAAAAACAGTGAATCATTAATGGGCTTTAAGCAGGGGAATAATGTCATCAGGTTTATATTCCTAGAGACTCTTTGAGATCAACTGTGTTCTTAAACTTCTCTTTCTTACATGGTGCTGAACACAGTGCTTTGCATTAAACATGACAAATGTAAATTTCAACTGAAGAAAGATAGATTGTAGACAGTATAAGATCTCTTAGTAGCAGCAAGAAAGGAGGATCTCTGGTTCCCAGACTAAGTAAAATTGATGGAATGCAGCTCCAACATGCCCCACTCCCCACCAAGCCCATATTTATGGATGGGTGAAGTGAAATACCTGCTGTCAAGCATGTTCAATGCAGTCTCTTTATAATATAGGTGTGGGGGGGGACAGGAAGAACATCCACCTAACAGACATATCATAATCATAATCATAACATTATTTTTCCAAATATATTTATATTCTTGGTGTGGGAGTTAGAGTAATGATCTGACTCCAAAATGTCAAAATATCTGAAATAAAACTATAGAATCATATAGTCTTAGGAGTCATAAAAAGACTGTAGAATTAATTTAGTCCAACTTTCAACCCAATGCTGGATTCATCTATAGAGGGACTAATCATAGCACCTATAATTTATTGAGTATTAATTGTTAGGCATTCTGCTAAAACCTTTACTAACATCATCTGATTGATCACTGAAGCATGCTAAGAGGCAGCTATTATTAACAATTATTTATTTTTTTAAGATTTTATTTATTTATTTGACAGAGAAACAGCTGAAGAGGGAACACAAGCAGGGGAGTAGGAGAGGGAGAAGCAGGCTCCCCGCTGAGCAGGGAGCCCGATGTGGGGCTTGATCCCAGGACCCTGGGATCATGACCTGAGCAAAGGCAGATGCTTAACGACTGGGGCACCTGGGTGGCTTAACGACTGAGCCACCCAGGTGCCCCTATTACCAATTCTTTAAATAAATAACCAAGCCATGGTTTAGAAAGCCTAGGTTAGTTCTTCTCAAACTCCAATGTGCATATGAATGGCCTGGGGACCTTCTTAAAAATCTAGATCCTGACTCAGTAGATATGGGGTGAAACCCAAGTTTCTGCATTTCTAACAGGCACCCAGTGATGGTAGCACAGCCAGTTAAATACTACAGAGTTTCAAGGGAAGAATGTGGTAGATTTAAAGCTTCTTCTGCCTAACTTCAAAGAATAAGTTCTTAACACTAACAACTGCATCTCCATCCCACTGGAATGGTGGTTATCCAGTTCCTACTCAAGGGCTTCCATTTGCTTGGAGTCCTCTACTTCACAAGGTAGCTTGCCTTTCCAATTCTGAATAGCTATAAAGTTAAGGTACTTTCTTGTGCTGAATCAAATTCTGTACCCATGGAACTTCAGTGGACACCTTGTTGAGCCATTACCAAAGAAGCAATTACTTTATGATTGGATTATTGTTCTTTCGGAGTTCTCCATTCGTCAGGTAGCCATAGAGAAAAGGAGGGGAGAATTTGGATATCAACATACCTCTTGAACCTATAACATTCATTAATGAATAACTGGATAAATGATGGGGCCAGAGGCACCTGGGTGGCTCAGTCAGTTAAGACTCTTGATTTCAACTCAGGTCATGATCTCAGGGTTGTGAGATTGAGCCCCACCCCCCCGGGGGTGGGCTCTGAGTTCATTGTGGAGTCTGCTTGAGACACTCTCTCTCCCACTCTTCCTCTGCCCATCCTCCCCCCACACACTCACACTCTTTCTCAAAAAAAAAAAGGGCACCAGAGGCATACTATTCTAGAACAAGTCCAAACTTTTACTAACCTGAGTCAGATCTAAAATAATAGTAATGTAGAAAACAGAGCCAACTGTAACCAGAACCAATTTTCCTTTTCCCCATGATTTCCAGTCACCAGTGTGGATATAGCCTTGAACATACTGATAAATAAAATATATCATGAGTCATATTAATTAGATCCCTCCCATTGCCCGTATTGGTCAATTGAATCTACTCTTTCTTCCATTCATATAGAATAAGGCATAACAAGTTGCCCACAGAAAATGTGTTATGGCTCTGTGGATTGAATCTATAAGCTATGAATGGTGAGAGCAACTTTCCTATAAACGGTCTGTATGCTCTCATTTACTAAGCTAAATTATTTAGTCTCAAGGAGAGCACAATAGTATATATAAAAGTCACTGAGTTAGGAGTCAGAAAACCTGAGTTCTAACACCACCTCTATAGCTAAGTTCTTTGTGTTTTCACCTATCCATCTACAAAAAGAGCAGTTAGCTGGAATCAGACCAAATGGTCACCCATTTCTCTTCCAGGTCAGAAATTCTAGGTGTTGGGGCACCTGGGTGGCTCAGTTGTTAAGCGTCTGCCTTCAGCTCAGGTCATGATCCCAGGGTCCTGGGATTGAGCCACAACAGGCTCCCTGCTCAGGGGGAAGCCTGCTTCTCCCTCTCCCACTCCCCCTGCTTGTGTTCCTACTCTCGCTATCTCTCTCTGTGTCATATAAATAAATAAAATCTTAAAAAAAAAAAAAAGAAATTCTTGGTGTTAGTTTCACAGAGTGCAAGCAAAGCCTTGGGTTCCAAAGCTGACAAGCATCAAGCATCTTATAATCCAGTACCAAACTGTCAATTACCCTTCTTCATTTTCTAATGGCAGCAGGAAAATTAAAAAAAAAAAAATCAGGGTTGTTAGAAAATGAAACAGTGATGTCTACAGAGGGTTCTAATCTGTTACTCACTTTTTCAGGACAGGATGTATTTCTCTCAAAAGCCAGGCGAGGTAAAAGATTCACAGACGGATGGTGGCAATTCATGCCGCCTTGCCACTCAGTTCAGAACGTACTGAATTAATAGATACTTGGAAACCTTTCTCAGTTCCATAGTACCGACTCACAAACAGGAATTACGAGGTCTTTGACATCCTGCTGATATTATATTGTTTCTTGATGTTCCTTGGGTAAATTTCTTCAAGTGTCTCTATCCTCAGCTGAAATGATATCTTATAATTTTTTCCATCAATAATCCTGAGTGACTTGTAAGAAGATGGCCCCTAAAACGCTGCCATCTACCATTGGGAGACCAAGTTTCCATTTCAATGATAAACCACAAGAATTTTAGAAGCTATGGGCCAACTTTTATGGAGGTTTCTTGTTAATATTACTCATGATATATTTTCCCCCTATTACTCCAAAGCCATATCCCTTTCAACAACTGGAAAGAGTGTGTATTGTCTAGAGTTTAGTGTCTGTAGAGGCTTGGGGAAAATGAGGCTTCTTGGGTGTGGATTCAGCACCAGGAAAGTGCTCTGATTATAGTATGGCAGGATCAAAAATGTAATAGAGCCAGTCATTTTAAAATCAGACACTAGAGAGTGACGGGCAAAGAGAAAGGAGAAGCTCACGTTTATTGACAACTGCACCGTACCAGGCATATGCAAGTATCTTACCTGTATTTACCGGTTTAAGTCCTGAGAGGGAGCCACTTATTAACTCTGCTTTCTTTTTTTTAAGATTTTATTTATTTATTTGACACAGAGAGAGACAGCGAGAGCAGGAACACAAGCAGGGGGAGTGGGAGAGGGAGAACCAGGCTCCCCGCTGAGCAGGGAGCCTGATGCAGGGCTCGATCCCAGGACCCTGGGATCATGACCTGAGCCGAAGGCAGCCGCTTAACCATCTAAGCCACCCAGGCGCCCCTTAAACTCTGCTTTCCAAGTGAAGAAATTAAGTGGGACTGCAAGAGTTTAAACATGCCCAAATTCACACAGCTAGAAAGTAACAGGGAACCAGTGGCTCCAAAAAGTCTTTTGTGACCTAGAATCTAAACTCTTCAACATTCCTGGCTCTGCTGCTTACTTGTTAAATTACCTTGGATAAGTTACTTAACACAGCAGAAACCCCACTTCCTCATCTATTGAGAGAGAGAGAGAAAGAGAGAGAGAAGGGTGCTTTTGATGCTTTTACCCAGAGTGAGCAGAGTCTCTAGCAATACATAAGCCCATTGAAAACTAATCATTAAAGTCATCAACATATCATTATTCCAGCATGCTGCTCTTTTAAGTACAGATATACACACATACGTACACAAAAGTAGAATAGTGTTAAGGCAAAGGAAGAAGAGAGGGGAAAAAGAAATATAATGGCATTTTCTCCCTGAACTGTACGCTGACGTTTGTTTTGATTTTGTGGTCATGAAGGTGACACTTCAAGGACTCCACCATGTGCTTCTCGGACCACAGTCAGGATGAAGGGGAGCAACTCTCATAAATAAAATGCCTTTTTTCCTTTGTCTTCCCTCCAATTACACTGTCTCCTCCCCACTTCTTACTCTGACCTCCTAATTACATAAGGTCTCCTTGTCCTCTCTTATCTCTGAAGCATTCATCTTGAGAGATGTGGGCTAGGGAGGCAGGAAAGGAGTGGTCAAGGGGAAGGATGGAATGGGCCAAAGCATGTGGTCGAGGAGAGGTCCCACTCGATGACAATGCAAAGGAGTAGATAGGTTGTATACAGTTATCCAGAATTACCCAAATTTAGACTCCTGAGCTGCCGGAGCCGCCAGCGTTGAACATAACTGCATGGAACTCTAGGGCCTGAAGAGATCATCTAGTATCCTTGGTCCATTTAACAGACGAGAACACCAAGGCACAAGGCAAGGGACTCTGAGCACCAGGAGTGAAGGCCAAGGCTATTCTGGCTGTCAGTCTCCTCTTCACACAGGCTGGTGCCTCAGCCCCTATATCATCTTCTGTTAGGAGATACATCATAGCGACCGCAGGGATTTCCAACTGTCACTTTTGTCTCTATCCTCTCTACCCCCAGGTGCCTGACATGGGAGTTCCAAAAGATATTCGTCAATCTTACTGTCTTTATCCACTTCAAAACCATCAAACTTTTCCCAGTACAGATTACTCTTTTTCCAATCCTGAATTTCAATCCTGGAACATTCTCCAATAAGAACTAAAATGAGGGAAGTCAACTGAAAACAAATATTCTCCAGACTTATAAACTTACAAAACTTATATATGTACATATGCTTTTTGGTGCACAGGTGTGTGTGTGTGTGTGTGTGTGTGTGTGTGTGTGTGTTATTCCACAACACATACATGAGTCAAACAGTTGGATGCAGAAATGCACTACTACTACATTTCCCACACCCCGTTCAAATTCTGCTAATAGTCCCAGTAATGTCCTTCAGAGCAAAAGAACCCGGTTTAGGATCATGTATTGCTTTTAGTCATCATTTTTCTTTTTTATAGGATTTTTTTGCACCTATATTCACAAGTGATATTGGTTTAGATTTTTCTTTTCTTTACTTGACTGGTTTGGGTGTTAAGGATTAAACTTATATAAATCTGGTTGCTGGCCCTCTTGTCTAGTCTTTGAGATTTTAAATTTAATAAAAGGATCATTTGTTCCATAAAAGTTGGTAAAATTTATCTATAAAAGCAAAACAAAACAAAAAAGCAAGTACAAGCAAGTCTGCATTTTTCTCTCAGACTTTAAGCCCATTAGGATGAGAGGGTTTTGTTAGATTACTCTGAGTTTTCATCTCACCTTAGAAGTCCAGGCTGTCTCTGAGCTGGCTGCTGTATTTCTGACTGAGCTTTTCTCCAACCTAGCACTATCAAATATACAAACCAAGCTGGGGTACATTTTAGGGAGCTCCAACCCAAGTTTTGCATAATTGTGATTGTTCTTTTTTATTTGTTTTTTATAGTTTTGAAGTCGCAGGATCAAGTGCCTTGGAGAAGTTATATTAAAAACAAGTAAAAATAGAAAAAAAAAAAGCTAATGAATTCATGTATTCTGTTTGGAAATCTTTGTGTTTTCGTTGGTGGTATTCTTCACCCCACCCCCTCTTTGGAGATCAAAAGCTCCTCTTTTGGACCAAGGGACAAATCAGGTTTTAGAAATTGCCACACTTTCTCCACCCTCCCTCCAAACAGGCAGCAGCTTGGGCTTTTTTGGATCTTGGCAGTTGCGTTCCCCCTTTGTCCCTGAGGTGGTCCAGGGGAGGACCCAGGCCATTGTCCCAGGCTCCAACCTTTGTTGGATTCTTGAGAAAGGACTGCTAAGGCAGACACAAGGCCGGCTTTCAAGTTTTCCCGCCTCGAAAACTCTATTGAGGCGTTTTGTGTGGTTACTTGTGGGGGTCAGGCTTCTGATCTGACCCCTCGCATCCCGGGGTAATTAGAGCATGCAGAACAGCACCTCCTTCCTGGCTAATTGGCTCTCTCAATGAACCTTTCAGAGAGGAAGTTTGTCTATGACTCACTTGCCCTCCACAGCACACTTCAGGCCCCAGCACACTCATCTGTCTAGGTGATGGGATAGAGATTTAGGAAGCGATTAGAACTGGGATCAAACAAGCCCCTGATTGCCCCATTAGCAATGGGGCCCATTAACTCTTTGAGAGCTGTCTACCACCCTGGTGGGAAACTGACTGCAACTGAAAGCACTTTCTCAGGCTTGGTGATGCTAATATGTTTATGATGTATTTCCAGAAAGTATGGTAGCTTCTGGGATCTACCTGGGAATCAATTAGCATGGTATAAAAACAGCAACATTTAGCTTGATGTTAACAAACACCTTAGGAAAAAACAAAGATGCCACGGAAGGGAGTTGAAGTAGAAAATGGTTATTTTAATAAATCATGATACACTGGTGGCAGGAATCGGGTATAGAGAGGCAATAAGGATTCTGTTCTCTGTCACTATGGCCACCAGCTCTATGGAGCTTCATGCAGTTAGTTCAAGGAAGCAAGTGTGAAGGCTCCTCAATAACCCTAGACAAAAGACCTCCCTGGACACAATCCTTGTGGACAGCCCCCAAGCCAGGCCACTCCATCTGGTAATGGCCACATTACATTTCCTGCTGGAAAGAGTAAGGAGTCTTAGCAGGCTCCAGTGCAGACAAATTAGGTCTTGGTTTTATAGGTCATCTCTTGTTTTTCATGAATGATTTACCTCCTACTTTCCTGGCTCATGCACAGGTCATTCACAGACTGTAACTTGAATCTTCCCTGACAGGTTGTGACTTTTAGGAGTTCTTAAGTGGTAAGTTATGTGAGCAAGAAATGCTAAATGTTAAAAATAAAGACAAATACCAGGCTGTTAACACCGCTTACTTTAAGGATGGCAAGGAAGGATGGAGGAGTGAGGGGGTAGGAGAAGAGTACTTTTTCTTCATACAGATTTAAGTATATACTTCTTAAGGTAATATAATAAGTTTTAATTTTGAAAATGTGAAAAAGGAACTTTTAAAAATGTGTTCCTATATTTTTCTTAAGGAGAACATATAAGTTGCCTTTTCTTTATCTTGGCTTTTTTATTCAATGCATCTTGTGTCACATGGATTAGTAAGTATGAGATTTTACTACTGAAAAAAAAACCTCTTATTTAAGAGTTCATATAGGTCAGCCTATATATTTGCATATTGAATCTCAGCTCCACCACTTACTGGCTGGATAGTTTTGGATAATTTATTCAATTTCACCAAAGATCCAAGACCTTCATCTGCTAAATGGAGATATTTTGTAAATATCTTAGTGGTTTGCCATGTGGATTAAAAATTTAAAAAAAAGACTATGCATATGCAGTGTTCAGTACCACACTGAACACCAGGGGATGGATTTGTCAATGGAATGAATGCTGGTGTTGTCACTGTAGTTCAGGGAGCTCTGTTCCAGGAGAATTAAGTCACGATCACCCAACGGGAGAGTCTGCATTCTATGCCCTCTGACTTCAAGCTTGCTTCCCTCTGAGGACACCAGGTGGGTCCCTCTATTAATCTTTATTCAGAGGTTTACGGGAGCATGTTTGCTTTACTGTTTCCATTTTATACAAGAAGAAACAAAAGAAAAATGCTAAAGCTGGCTCAAATCTTCCAGAACTCTCTTCACAGCCTAACAGTACTGTTTACTCAGAAATCCTACTGCTTTTGCAATAGAAAAAAGTGGTATTTTTTAGGGTACCACAGATGATTTCCCCATCTTGGATTATGGTAATCTTGTGGTTTTTCTCACTGTGGGATTTTAACAAACTGAATCCACTGATGGAAATGGTTTGGTCTCTCTCTCTCTTACATCATGAGCTCCTTGAGAGCACACATTATTCTCTGTATAGTGCCTGACACTTGTCACAACCTTCGCATGGGCAATGATAAAAGCTTACTGTGAAAAAAAAAATAAAAACAATTATCCACAGATACAGTGCAGATGATCTTCCCAGTTAGATGTTAAATGTTAATGGTGAGACACAGTCTTCTTCATTCTTATATTTCAAGCAACATGTGCCGTGCCTGGGGCATAGGAGGACTCAATAAATGCTTGCTGAATATGACTCAATAGACTCAATAAATGAATTCTAGCTACTATTTGAGAAGAAGGAGGAGGAGGGAGAAGGGAGGAGGGAGGAGGAGGAGAAGGAGAAGAAGAAAAGAAAACGAAGAAGAAGGAGAAGAAGAGGAAGAAGAAGAAAAAAAGATGAAGAAGATGAAGAAGACAAAGAAGAAGAAGAAAGCTTCAAGGAACCACCACTTCATTTGCTGACTGCAAGGCATGTCCTTGGGTAATCACCCAAAGAGAGAGAGAGCCAGACTTTCAATCCTTTAGACCATAGGAAAAGAAAAGGAGGGATGAGGAGGGAATATGGAGACACAAAAAGGAGAAGGAGGAAGATATGGGGAAAAGATGGAGAGAGAGGACAGGAAGAAAGAAATAAGATGTATGCTCCTAAATCCTGTCTTACGAAGTGCAGACCAGGGGCGGTAACCCAAATGAGGCTTGGCTTATAAAGAAACAAGAAAAAAAAAAAAAAAAAGGAAGGAGACAAAGGGTCAGAATTTTCTGAATTAACAAGAGTGCTGTTTGTAGCACACTCAGGAGAGTATGTAACAAGACTTCTATTTTCAGGCCTCACTATGAATTCATGCCAATTTTATATAAGATGCACATCAGCTTCCTGCTATGTTCTCTCTTCATATACACATGTGTGCATGCACACTTTTATCTTCACATGTATATATTTTAGAGGTAGTAGTGTCTGCTGGAAACTTTTCTTATGTTTCCATGAACACTCAAGGTTCGTAGTTTGGCAAAAAGACCAGAACTGAAACCTGCCCATTTAGTAAGGACTGTACATTCTGCGGGTGCTTAGAAGCAGAATCTGTGCTAGAAAGCACACAGGCCTGGGGTCAGGAGACCAAACTTCCGGTCTTTTGAGTTGTGGCACCCATTTACTTGACCTGGACCTATTCTTTTTCTCTTACAATATCTGTTTTGCTCTTGTGGGAAGAATCCTAAATAAAAAATCTTTAAGGTTTCCTCAGTTTTGACATCTTCTGTTGTCTTCCTTCTATGACCACTTCGGCCTTAAAAATGAGGTACCCTATGGGCTGGTAGCTACTGTTTACTGAGTGTGTTGTTAGGGTTCATGCAAAGGGCTTTAAGTATAATATCTCATTTAATCCTCACATCAACCCTGCAAGAGGGTATTGTTCTTCCATTTTACAGATGAGGGCCAGAATCTCAGAGCAATGGAGTTTTGATCATATTCCTTTATTGTAACTTTTGAGATGGCCCTACTTAAAGGAATGCCTTGATAGGATCTTCACAAGCATGGACTTATATATAAGATGACTGTCTCTCTTCCTTTCAAGTTCCCTGTCATATGGCAGGTACTTCTGGAATGCCCAGCCACGTAAATAATAGCAATGAGCCATTTGTTGATTTCCTTTCCTTGGAGAAACTATCAAGAGGGAAGTCCATACACTCGGAAGTAGGAGATACAGATTTTATCTTTCTCTCCATAAAATCTGTTTATCCTTGAGCAGGAACATTTCTTCCTCTTGGATTCAGTCATTCCAACGGCAAATGAGGGAGAGGGGAATACGGCCATTGATCTGGATAGTGCATTGGATAAGAGCACACCAAAGCTTTGGTGCTTAGGTAAAATTCTAAGCCCCTCCTTTCTAGATATATGCCCTTTTGCAAGTTACTTAACCTCACTCACACTCAGTTATTTTAGCTATAAATTGCGAATAACACGAGTTTTTTTCCTGTAGGTTTTTTTGTGAGTATTGAGTGAACTCATGAATGTGAAAAAAGTAGCATGGTGCCTGGTGAAGTACAAATGGACTATTATTATTATCCTCTTGATGAAAGTGTGAATAACATGGGTAGAAGAGCCGATTTCTAAAAACTCTCCCTAATACCATTTAAGAGTAGATTCTGTGTATAGATCTTGAACCCTGATCTCTGAGTCTAGTCATACCTTGAGGAAGGGCATTCTTGGAGGAGGGCTCAGCAGGGACACAGGATGGAAGCAAGACAGAAGCTCATGCTGTACAAACAGCTGGAGCACTGGGCATGTGCGTGTGCTGTGGGATGGAGGCTCAGCGAGAAGAGAGACTGGGAAAATAGGCAGGGAGAATCAGAGTGCCCTAGATAGCAGGTGACAGAGGAAGGGCTACATCCTGAAAGCAGTGGGGGCCAGAGGAGTGTCAAGATGAAGTTAGCATTGTAAAGTGAAGAAAGACAGTGACATACACAGTGACATACACTGAAGAAAGACATAGACATACATGTCTATGGAGCACTTGCTCAGCTAATAAGCTGGTTTTATTTAGATCATGTGTTGATTTTGGGAATGATTTGGGAGGTTAGGCTTGAATAAGTGATGAGGTGTCCTGGGGGCTCTCCCAAACCACTTCTTGGCACGGCCACTGGTGGGATTCAGAGGGAAGAGAGAGAAGCTGGACCCTGGGAGGCCTGCAAAGAGGCTTCTGCGGTTCTCTGTGGAGGGATACTGTGAGCTGGACTCGGGCAGTGGCCATGGGCATGGGAAGGGACAAGTCCCAGCCCACGGTGAGGTTGGAAGGGCAGCCTCTCTCTAGCTTGGCTGCCAGTTTGGACGTCATTGTTTGGTTCAGAAACCCAATCGCTGAGACTTTGCCCACCCCAGGGCCTGTTCTGTGGACCCAAGGCCCAGCATAACACAAAGGACAATGAGCTCAGCTCCTGGGCCCCTGGGGACCACTGCTTGCAGAAGGAGAACAGGCATGCCAGGTAGGAGTTTCTCAAATGCTCTTCCTCCTCCACCCCTTGATTTCGGGAATGCATAGAGAACCACTGTGGTTTGGATGTGAGACGCAGAGCACAGCAGCCAAATGAAGTCAGGCTGTCCGTCTGTTCTAAATTTAACTCCTTAACCACGTTTGGGCACAGTACCTTGTCTGAGGTTGTTTTCTACCCCAAATGTATAATGTCAGGGTGTGCCAGGGAGGGGACGTGGGCAATGATGGCAGTGGGCCTAGAAGAAGAAAATACGAGCAGCCCCTACAGCCAACCTGATTAGCACCTACACTCCCAATTGCACCCTCCACCCCGAAACCTCACTCGGTCACCAGTGACTGACTACAAGCAAGCCGCCTTCTTCAAACAGATTTTGACAAAATTACCATTTCAGAGTCTCTGTGCATAAGCATGATTCAGCGCTGCTTTCCTTAACTTCTTTTAGGGGCATAAAATTTGGAAAATATTAATAATTGCTATTTTAAACATACTCCACGTAGAAGGCACAGGGCTAAGCATTCTCTATTTGTTATCTCACTTAATCCTCCCAGCAACCCTATGCATTAAATACTATTATTAGCTTCTTTATACAGATTGGGGGGGAAACCTTATAGTGATTAAATAACGTGCCCAAGGCCTCACAGCTAGTCAATAAAAAGTCTGGACTTGAATTCAATATTATCTCAAACCGAATGGTACTGCACAGATTCCTCAGTGCAGGGAAGTACCTGCACAGACCAGCTGAGCCAGGCTGCTACTTGTAGAGAGGTAAAATAAAATATCACAAAAGAGGGGGGAGGCACCTGGGTGGCTCAGTCAGTTGAGCATCAGACTCTTGATTTCGGCTCAGGTCATGATCTCAGCATCGTGAGATCGAGCCCCACGTGGGGCTCCATGCTCAGCATGGAGTCGGCTTGAGATTTTTTCACTCTGCTCCTCTCCCTGCTTACATGCTCTATCTATCTCTCAAAATAAAATAAATAAAATAAAATATCATTGTGGAGAAAGGGGAACCCTCCTACACTGTTGGTGGGAATGCAAGGTGGTGCAACCCCTCTGGAAAACAGTATGGAGGTTCCTCAAACAGTTGAAAATAGAGGTACCATACAATCCAGCAATTGCACTACTGGCTATTTACCCGAAAGATACAAATGTAGGGATCCGAAGGGGTACGTGCACCCCAATGTTTATAGCAGCAATGTCCACAATAGCCAAACTGTGGAAAGAGCCAAGATGCCCATCGACAGATGAATGGATAAAGAAGAAGTGGTATATATACACAATGGAATATTATGCAGCCATCAAAAGGAATGAGATCTTGCCATTTGCAACGACGTGGATGGAACTGGAGGGTGTTCTGCTGAGTGAAATAAGTCAATCAGAGAAAGACATGTATCATATGACCTCACTGATATGAAGAATTCTTCATCTCAGGAAACAAACTGAGTGTTGCTGGAGTGGTGGGGGGTGGGAGGGATGGGGTGGCTGGGTGATAGACATTGGGGAGGGTATGTGCTATGGTGAGCGCTGTGAATTGTGCAAGACTGTTGAATCACAGATCTGTACTTCTGCAACAAATAATGCAACATATGTTAAGAAAAAAGAAAAAGAAGATAGCGGGAGGGGAAGAATGAAGGGGAGTAAGTCAGAGGGGGAGACGAACCATGAGAGACGATGGACTCTGAAAAACAAACTGAGGGTTCTAGAGGGGAGGAGGGTAGGGGGATGGGTTAGCCTGGTGATGGGTATTCAAGAGGGCACGTTCCGCATGGAGCACTGGGTGTTATGCACAAACCATGAATCATGGAACACTACATCAAAAACTAATGATGTAATGTATGGTGATTAACATAACAATAAAAAAATTTTAAAAAATAAAATATCATTAGCCCATTACAGAGAGAGAGAAAAGGAGGACTGCAGATTAGTGGTGTGCCTTAAATCTCACAAGAAGTGAGCATGAGAGCAAGTACTGGAACCAGGATGTCTATCTCCAAGAAAATGATCCAGAATGAACAGCCAGTTTGCTGTCAGATATTAAAAACAAAACAAAACTTTTTATTTTGAACTACTTTTAAACTTACTAAAAAGTTGCAACCTAGAACAATTTCCATATAACCTCTAGCCAACCTTCCCCAATGTTAACATCCTATATAACTATAGTACAACCATCAGAACCAGAAAATTAACACTGGTACACCATTAACTAATCTCAAGGCTTTACTGAAATGTTACCAGTTTTCCACTCGTGATTTTCTCCTGTTCCAGAATTCTATCAAGATCCCACATTACAGTTAGTCATTATTTTGTTTTAGCTCCTAAAGAGTGTAACAGTTCTTTAGTCTTTGTCTTTCACCACTTGGGCACCTCTGAAGAATACTGGTCAGTTATTTTGTGGAAAGACCCTCAGTTTGTGTTTGTCTAGTGTTTTCATATGATCAGACTGAGGATAATACATTTGGGGCATGAATGTAGCAGAAATGATGCTATATCCTCCTCAGTGCATCTTACCGTCGGGTTTATGCTATCTTGTGTCTTACTGCTGGTGATGTGATGTTACCCTTGATCACCTGGAGAAGGTGGTTTCTGCTGGGTTGCTCCACTACAAAGTGCTCTCCCCTCTGCCCCTGCAGTTGGCAAGTATCTTGGGAACTGTATCTCTGAGACTCTATCTATCCTGTTTCTCTCCAATCTTTTACTGACTGTTTTTTAACATTCATTAGTAAAACTTGTATGCAGCAAGCATCCCTGTGCTGTTTGCTTACTGTTCAATTTCAATTTCTTCCCTTCCATTTGTATTAATGTGAAGTCCATTGTAAGGAAGGACTGTCCATTCAGTCCCATCTACCAATATAATCAAATATTTTTTATATCCTCACGAACTCATGGATATTTATTTTATTCTGTGGATTCTAATCCAATACTATCATTTTCTATTTTGTTGCTCAAAGTGTTCAGCTTTGTCCATAAGGAGCCCTTGTGGGTTTGCTGCTAGGTATCTTGCATCGCAGTGCTTAATGTTCTTTTCATTAATTGAAGCAGCTGCCTAAAACAGAAATAGGAAGTATTTCTTGGTTCCTCTTTTTCTCTTATTTCTTACACTCTCTTCTACCTTCATCCTGTTTCCAAAGTCTGATGGTCTCAGCTCCAAACTGTCTTAAATTTCTCCTCATGGCCTCTACCTGGTTTGGGATCCTTCACTTCTCATTTAAACCACTATGACATTGTGGTCTTGTTCTGTCCAGTCCCCTCCTCACCGTCCTCCCCCCAACTAAACCCTTTTCCCCTTGGCAGATGAAATAATGTTCTGATAATGTGAAGATCAGATCACTCCCCTACAAAGGCTCATGCTTGCTCAAGCTAAGGAGCACCAGTTCTTAGCTTGACTTGCAAGACCCGCCATGATTTGGCCACAGTCAACTTCTTCATTCCCCTATACTAATCCTCCATCTGTCTTGTGACCCCACTCTGAGTTCCTCACCTTTCCCACAATAGGGCGCACCATTTCATCTTTCTGTGCTGTTGCACATGCTATTGATTTTGCTTAGAATGGCCTTAATCTTGAAGAGTAGATAATAAAGGGGCTTACTCTCATTAGTGCTTTCTCTATTAATCTTGCAGATGTCTTAATACCCCAACTCAGAGCTGGTTTGCAATTTGTGGAACCAATGCAGTGAATTCCTCACTCAACAGATACCCACTTATTCAAATGACCCTCAACTATTTTCACAACTTCTTGGACATCTAATTTACATCTTCTGGAGGAATGAGAAGGGAGTTTTGCGGAATATTTTTAAATATTCTATGTGAGTTTCAATCTTATGGTAGAGCAAGAAGAATTGTGGACTGTGATGGAGGTTAAATCCATCTTTTGTGAGTTGATTCCTTTTTCTTTTGTGGAATGACACCATCACCACTATCATTATCACCTCATCATCAGCATCATTGCCTTACTACCACTACCAACACCAAAAGCTCAATGTGCTGTGATCAACATCACCAATAAAATTTGCACTAACATTATGACTGCTGCCATCATCAAACCCAACAACAAAACTAAGCAACCAGTATCTTGCCACTACCATCACCATCAGCACCATTAACCACCACACCACCAAACCAGCAAGAACTAGCCTTTCCTGATTGTCAAGAGCACCAAACATCTCCTATGTGCTAACTCATTTATCATATATATACATATATATATGTATCATACATATGTAGATCTTATATACATTTATATATATATATATATATATATAATTTGTTCTATGTATGAAGAAACCTCAACATGAGGAAATTAAGTAATTTGTTCAAGATTACCTGGTAAAAAAAAAAAGAAAAGAAAAGAGAAAGAGAAAGAGAGAAAGAAAGAAAGAAAGAAAGAAAGAAAGAAAGAAAGAAAGAGGAAGGAAGAAAGAAAGAAAGATTATTGGTAAGTGCTAGAAAGGATAGAAATGTTGGATACAAGTACTGAGTGAATGTAAATTCAACTCTCATATTATACAAGTGGGAAAAAAAAAAAAGAAAACTGAAGACAGGAGGCTGAGAATAGCCCAAATCCTGCCCTTACTCTTGAACTCTAGGTTCACTGTGCTACACAGACCTATTTTCCCCTCTGGACTCTAGTATTATCTTTAGAATTTTCTTACTGCACAGGTTTTGTTTTTGTTTTTTAGCATCTCATATAGGCATGTATTCACCAAACAGACCAAAAGAAAATGAGCACAGAATCCCAGAAAAAAAGACTTAAAAGGTAGTAAGAATGATTGTCCTTCCCAAAACCCCAAAACTAAATGTGACAGTAAATGAATTTTTTATTTTTATTCACTTGAATCCATCCCATTAACTGTGAATTTAATATGCTGTCTCAAAATGAACATGGAGGCATCACTTAGCTCAGCAGCCAAAAAAGAATTCTGAGTCCATGACTAGGGAGAAAGGGTAAAGTCTTCCAATATGATTGACACAGATGGAGAGGCAATGAAGCAGAGAAATGAAAGATGGTAGCACCAGAGGGCAGAGGTAGATTTGGAGAGTCCCTTTAACCTCAGGGGTGAGAAAAGGTCTGGACTTAAATGACATAGATTAGTTGTGTATCTGAGAGATGAAATGGTTTGCAACTTCTGAATGGTTTTCTTCCTCAGGTGAGGCACAGCCAGGTCTATGGAAGAAGGGGGCAAAGCTGCCACAGATTGAAGTAAGTTTAGAACTGGGGCTTCTGGGAATTAAGTAGGGAGTGTGGGTTGGCCACAGATCCTCTAGTTAGGTTTCTGAGATATTCTGCTGGGCAGGTTATGAAATTCTGACAACAACCCACCCCTCCTCCTTTTGTAAATTCTGGGCTGTGCATACCCGCCCTACTCTTTGCACTTACTCTTTCTAATGTGCCCATTCTTCTGGACCATGAAGTCCCAACTGAGGCTAAAGTTAAGACTGAATTGCCTACTCTAGATTAATCATGAACACCTGGTCTACCATGCCGTGCTCCTTCATTTCTATATCCCTATTAGAGTATTAATGATTACAGAAGATAGTAGAAAATACACCAAAAGTAGAGACAGAAGGCTCAGACCTGATTCTAAAACATACACAGAATGAAGGAAACAAGAATCTACACACACTGTCTCATACTGATTTTGAGTCTTATTCAATGTTACAGTTATTAATAGTTCAATTAGCTGTGCTTACAGCTTTCCTGTCTGTGTTTCTCCATCTAACTTCAACATTTTCTTCCGGGAAAGTTTACTGGTTCCTCATCTTGCTACCACCCACCAAAACTCTGCCTCAGTATTTTGGCCATAGTCAAACTTTGTACTGAATCTGTCAATTAAGACAGTCAATGGGTATTTCTGTGCCTCTATTATACCACCAGTACAGGGAGGAAGGAAGGAAGGCTGGCAGGGAGGGAGCAGGGAGGAAGGCAAGCCAGCCAGCCATAGTCTGCTGTTTTCAATGAGTTTATCTTAGGAAGAGAATATCAAATAATAATGAACTACAAAAATTCAAAGTATTCCAAGCATTGTGAAATAGAAGCACAGACCATTTTTTACTTGGAGACCTAACCCGGCTGGGAGAGCACAGTGGCTTTTTCTGTAGTCACATTTAGATGAGAGATGAAGGATGAGTAGATTTACGCCATACAAAAAGATAAAAATGCATTCTAGGAAGAGCCAAAAAGCAATGGGTAAGCCCAACAAATGAAAGAGAATATCGAGGGAACTTCAGCTGTGGTTGCAGAACCATCAGGGTTAAGGAGAGCGGTAAGAGTTGCAGGAGGACAGCTAGGCAAGATGCAGGACACAGAGGGCATACACGCTAGGTAAAGGACGTTAGACTCCAATCTGGCACTGTAGTTGTGCTTAGGGGTTCTGTGCTTAGTACATCCTTGCACATAATAGCTTATTAATAAATGCAAAGTTAGATGAGCTGTGAGAAGCATCAGTTGACCGAGAAGAATCCACTGAAGTGCTGCTCTTTGTTCACTCCTCACAGATTCCTCTGCTGTAACAGAGGTCTTACAGGAAACAGGAACATAACCGAACCTCAGTTCTCTCACCTGTTAAATGGGGGCATTGTGACAATCCCAAGAGGTACTGCATGGAAAGCACCTGGTTCCTGGGAGGTACTGAGTAAAAGTTGTAACCTTTGTCTCCCTCCCATGCTTTTAGATTTAGCTAATCACTGACTGTGTCATCTAATATAAGAGTATCATAGTAAAATAAGATAATCACACCAGAAGATCCCCCAAGCAGAATGTCAAAATTAAAATATCACTAATAATTATACACATATTATCATATATAACTATATGTATTTTATATATTTCATATATAATTTATTTATATACACAATGGAGGGGAGTAGAAGGAAGTGAAAGGGCATTCATTAAAAGCCCAGGGGAACATAAGGTCTTGTCATTTACATGTAGAAAAAGAACAACTTGGAACCCCACAGTGCTTCAGACTGAATTCCAACACTAAATGCCCTAATCCTCATGGCCTCTTCCAGTTGAAATATTTTGTCTCCATTACCTCTGTAAGACCTGGCCTTCCTTGTGTCCAATCCCTTAGCAAAGCATTGATTTTATCCTCGGAATCCCTCTCACTGCACTTGTTCTCCTCTCCATCTACTTGCGGTTGTCATAATCCAGGGTCTCATGACCTTTCTCTAGTCTCTCCACTTCGTGTTTTTCCTCTCAAACTCTTGCCCTACTTTGCCCGGTGAACCTTTCCATATCCCACTCTGGGCTTCACCTAAATCGGTCTGTGCTAGAGAAGAGGTTATAAAGCCTCCCAGGCCTGAAATCCCAGACCCTTCGCAACTGTTTATGTTTTGCCCTGCCAACGTTATCAGGGGCTGGTTTTCTCTCCTTTCCCTAAACTTGAGCCAAAACAGTAGGCACAAAGATCGAGAGAACAAAACAGAAAACTCAGAAATGAACCTAAACTTTATAGCCCAATTATTGCCTTTGTTTCTTAAACCTACTCTTTTGATCAGACAGATCCCTCTGCCTGGACCCCTCCCTGCCCCTGCCTCACACTCAGCTCCTTTACATCCTCGGCTCAAAAGTCATTTCTTCCATGGAGACTCCGAGGATTATCCAACCTTACCCCCAAATACCACCCTCAACTTTCCAGCTGGAAATGTCCTCCAAAGTCTTTTTCGTTCTCATACACGTGTTGGGTTATTCACTTATTAAAAAAAAATTTATCTGTGGCAATTTCTTGGTTCTGATTTTACACTACGACCCCCTAGAGGACAGGAGCTACATCGCATGCCTGTCATTATTCCCAGTGCCTAACCCAGTGCCTCGACACACGAGAGCTCGATACTGCTTGTGGGAATGAATTGGTTATTCTGAGTCCTTTCTGTAAACTGCAGTAAAGAGAAAGTCTGTGAAGAGAGCCGAAGCTAGTTCTGACAGATGCAAGAATAATCCCCAAATAATGGTAATTCATAACATAATTTAGACAGAGAAATGAGAAACCCAGAGAGGGTTTTCTCCCTTAATGTTTCTCCCTTAATGTTTATCTTTGGAGGCCTCATGTGCATTATGGCTATGAGAGTCTTGGTCTTGCTCAAAATTGTTTTGTTTTTCTTCTTTTTCCTGGCCCTCCCCCACCTCACTTTCTTTTTACAATGTTCTTAAAAAGTTGAGAATGGTTTATCTTAGCATTTGTAAGTTTATTTGTGGATGCAATTGCGAAGCTCATCATGTCAGTTTTATGAGAAGTCTGAGTCCATTGTCCTTAGAAAACGAAAATGATTAACATTGATTTGTTTTGTTACCCAATTGTTTAAATTATAATAACTCCCCATCAGGGTTTTTTAAGTACAGCTGTGTTTATGGATTAAGATCTACTGACTCAAATATTTACAGTGTTCCAAAAATTACGAGAACATACAGTGTCAGGAATTTTCCATAGGCTGCTCCCTTGAGCTGGAGTGGGTTTCTGTTCAACTTGAAGAGAAGACTTTAGACAATTTCAAAGGCCATCAACAGGTCTATGTAATTGTTTTCCTGGACAGGCACCAAATAGAATAGTTCTGGAGAAGAGAAACATTGGCTAACATGGACACATTCACAGTCATCCGTGGTGGTATTAAAGGAGCAGGCATAGAGTGCTTGAATCTCTAAGACTATGAAGGACAGACCCTTCTAGCCTATAAAATCTAGCTTGTTGCTTTCACTTATTTCTATATTGCTTCAAGATGCTTCTGCCTTAATATATTTAAAGTTCAATTGCCTAGAGTGGGAACAGAGCTCTACCATTTTCTAGTTCTATGACCTGAGACAAAGTACTTCATCTTATTGGACTTTTCTGTCCTTACCTATGGAATAAGGGTACTTGTGGGAACATGAAGAGATAGCACGATGTACACATGTTCAATGAACACACATTGGCTTCCTTCTCCTTTAAGCCAGATTCCATCCTTGGCAATATTGGCTTAGAAGTGGTATTTTTCTTCCCAGAGGAAGCTTTTAAAGGGTAGAAAGAATACTGTCTTGGCAATATTCTGAATACTGTCAGAACTGAGGGTTCCAGCTTGTCTCCGTGGTCACCTTGCCTTAGACCTCAGTTAATCCACTTTTCCTCTCTTGATCCCATCATGTTATCTGTTTACTTCTTGTGCTCAGTGATAGGCTTCTTTATGGCTGGGACTGTACCTTATTTGACCTTGTATGCTATGTTGCAGTACAAAGTCTACAGTAAGACCTAAAGAGGGGTTTGTTGAAGAAGCTGAGAGAAGGAAGAAGGGAGAGAGGAAAATGCAAAGGAAGAAAAGGGAGGAAAGAAAGAATGAAGAAAACAATCTACAAATCTGGGAGAAGCAAACTTTTCCGAATCCAGAGGACAGTTTACAGATTGAGAGAGAGAGAAAACACACACACACACACACACACACACACACACGCACACACACACACACACACTATATTGAATGGTAAAATCACAAAAATAACCTACCAACATTTTTATTGTACTTAGTTTAAATACCATTTTCACATCTATTATCTAATTTGATCCTGCAAAGTCCCTTGAACTAGGTTGGACAGGGATAATTACCCCCACTCAATGAGGGGTTAAACTGATACTCAGATCATTGAAATTATTCACCCAAGGTTATATGGGTAAATTGTGGATTGGCACTATGGCCCCTATTTCCCAACTTGAAATGCGGAGCTCTAGCTAATACACTATGCAACTTATATGCACTGTGGAAATTCAGGAAAAAAACACACAAATTTAAACTAAAATAACGAGAAAGAAAACAGTGAGGAATTACATGTTAGATCAATCAGTTATCAAAGTGTTAATGGTCTAGAAAGGGAATTAAGTTCATATAAAAATTTCCAAAGTAAATGGCAGAACATAATACTTCTCCTGAAACACTAGACAGATGCTAAATAGTACTGTTTTAGGTATTTTGATAGAGGGTAGACAGGAAGCCATTTGAGGTCAGACATGCCTGTTCTTCAGTACCAGCTCAGCTACTTATCTATTCTGTGACCCTGAATCATGTGAACTTTGAGTCTCAGTTTTTCAGTCTGTAAGTGGAATTAATAATACCTGCCTCATACAGCAGTTATGAAGCTGAAATATAATAATCTATGGAAAACATAATGCATGTTAATAATATGGCCATTACTACAGAAGGGAGAAACATTATCTTTGAAAACCTCGTTACATTTCTGGGGTAAGGACAGTTTCTGTTCTGCCATACTACCGTTCTAGTTGAGAACTGTGCCTTGTCTTGGCATTCTCTCCAAAGCTTTATAAGGACAAGCATAGTCTCTGACAATCCACCTGACAAGAGATATAGTCCTGAAGAATGCTGAAATAGGGGTAACCCCCTCATAGGAACATTCTGTGCCTGCCAGCAAGAAATGCCTACAGAGTGGCAGTAGAGGCTTGTCAAACCCTGCTTGCACCAAGTGCTTTGTCTTTCTGGAGACACTCTCACCCAGGAGTTCCAGCCAACATCCTAGCCCCTTTCTGGCTGCCTTTTGTATCAACCTGTGTCTGCCTCGGACTTCTTTATGAAAGTGAAACCCACCTGCAAAACTTTACTTCATTCATCCATTGTGTTGATCATTCATTTATCCAAACCATCTTTTTTTTTTTAAAGATTTTATTTTTATTTATTTGACAGAGAGAGACACAGCGAGAGAGGGAACACAAGCAGGGAGAGCAGGAGAGGGAGAAGCAGGCTTCCCGCGGAGCAGGGAGCCCGATGCAGGGCTAGATCCCAGGACCCTGGGATCATGACCTGAGCCGAAGGCAGATGCTTAACGACTGAGCCACCCAGGCGCCCCTATCCAAACCGTCTTGACTGCTCCCACGTGCCTGGTTCCATGCTGATTTTGTACATCAACGATGAATTTAAGGCAAGGGTCACTGAATCCTCATTCTAACAGCTAAGGCCCTAAAGACAACCTGGTTAAAGGAAAGGTTGAGACGTGAGTGAAAGAGATCTGAATCTGAATTCTCACAGTATCTCTATGGGCCTCAATTTCCTCATCTGGTAAAAAGAGGTGATTTCTTCTGAGTTCCTGGAAGGATTATAGAGAGATGTGTTTAATGCACCCAGAAAGATAATAAATATTCATCACATGTCTCTTTTTCCTTGGCATAACTTTTCAGAGGAAAAGAGAAGTGGCTGTAGTAAAGGAGGTGACAAAAAGTCTAAAGAGTTGGCTAAGATATTAATCTCTCATTTGGCATGTGCACAATTATTTTTGAATGAATGACTGAAAGAGTGAAAGTCTCCAAGGCTCTTACGTCTTTACTTCTTTGTCTTCTTCAGCACTTCTACAAAAACACTGAATAAATGTTGCATTGTGGAGAATTCATATATCTTGAGAACCAAGGAATTACAATATTTTAGATAGATAAGGGCCCATAGAAATGGTCCAGTACATCCCCATTTTTTCAGGCAGGCTCAACATGACATACTTAGAAAGGATAATTTAGGAGAGGTTAATGAAGAGATGATTTACAAAGGCATGATCAGAGTCAGAGGAACCAAAAAGAACTGGTATACCACCACAAGGCTGGCAATAGCACCCTTAGGCCTGAGGGACAAGAAGAGGGAACAGTGTTACTAGAGTCTTGAGAAAGCAGACTACAGTTGTAGGAGACAACCTCTGATAGGGGCTGTGGTCTTTAGATGAAGGACTAGCCACTGTTCACATGTGGCCTGACAGGGAGCAGAAGAACGGAAATCCCAAGCTCCACCACCTCCCTTTCCTCAGTCTCTTTCAGTGCCTTCCATTGGCAAAACCGAACCGACCATCAGTGGGCAAGGGACCTCACTGATACAGCACACAGAGGTCAGTCTGTTTGGTCAGAGAGATAAGGGAAAAAGAAAAATGATGGTGGTGCACACAAAGAACAGCCAACAGACACATCATAACTGAGGGAAAATTGAAATTGGGGAAGAATGGTGACTTGCCCACACGAAGGCTCATTAGCAGAGCTGAGATGCCAACTATGCTTCTCCAGAGCAGTTACTTTGTGGCAGGCACTATCCACATGTTTTCAGTTGTATTAATTAACTGACTGAATTCTTACATCAATCTATGAAGTAGCACTCATAGCCCCCAAGTGAAACTGAAATATTCCACATTAAGTTGTTCTTGATCCAGTTAAATAAAATGCCAGAAGCATTTAATCAGAGCTCATAAAATGTAGATAGAGGAGGAAAAACTGGAGTAGTGTAGAGAATGAAATCCAAAATTCCAAACCTCTTCATCTGCTAGAGGGCTGGGGATTAGTCACCTAATGGAGCTGTAGTACACAGAACAAGGGTTCCCCAAAGATGTCTGTGTCCTAATCCCTGGATCATGTGACTGTGTTATATTACATGGCAAAAGAAACATTGCAGATGTGGCTACAATTATAGAAGATTATCCCAGTTTATCCAGCTGGCTTTTTAATGACATGAGCCCTTAAAAGCCGAGAACCTTCTCCAGCTAGAAGCAGAAGACTGTGGCAGAAGGGTAAGTCAAAGAGCTTTCAAGCACAAGAACTGTCCAGAAACAGTTGCTCAATCTGTGGTCCAGCTGTGTGCAGGGGCTAGAAAGAGGCCTCTAGAAACTAAAGGTGGCTAACACCTGAACAAATTCTTCCTTACAGCTTCAAGATAATGGCCCAAACCAGCCAGCACCTTGATTTCAGCCTCCTGAAGCCTGGAACAGAGAAACAGCTGAGTCTACACAGATGTCTGACCTAGAGAACCATGAGATAATGAATGTGTGTTGTTTTAATCTATGTTTGTGGTAGTTTGTCCTGGCAGCAATATAAAAACTAACACAGGTACATGCAACTTGCATTGGATCCCTAGGAGCTCTGAATTCTGTGGACCCATTCTTTTTCAAGCTCCTCACTGTACAGGAGTCTATACTACCATATTCCCGTTAAATATTGCTTGGACCCACTACAGTAGCTCAAATCTAAAGAAAAAATTGACAACACTACATGTTGGTGAGCATGTGGAGCAACTGGAACTCTCATACACTGTTCATGGGAATATAAAATGGTGCAACTGGGGCACGTGGGTGGGTCAGTCGGTTGAGCATCTGACTCTTGGTTTCGGCTCAGGTCATGATCTCAGGGTCCTGGGATCGAGCCCCGAGTCGGGCTCTGAGCTCAGTGGGGAGTCTGCTAGAGATTCTCTCCTTCTCCCTCCGCTCCCCCAAATAAATAAATAAATCTTTAAAAAGTTTTTAAATAGTACAGCCACTTTGGAAATATTTGTGGCAATTTCTTATAGAATTAAACATACATGTATATTGTGAACCAGTAATCGTACACTTTGGCATTGATCCAAGAAAAATTAAAACACATGTCCACACAACTTTTACATGAATAGTCACAGAAGTTTTATTCAAAATAGCTAAAAACTGGGAACAGCCCAGGTTTACATTAACAGAAGAATGGGAGAGTAAACTGTGACAAGTTCATACTATAGAATACTATATGGAATGTCCAGGATAGGCAAATCGATAGATATCAAGCAGAACAGAACAGTGGTTGCCAGAGGCTGAGGGCAGAAGGAAAAGGGAATGAGGAGTGACTGCTAATGCATACAGGATTTCTTTTGGTAGTGTTAAAATGTTCTGGAATTAGATGGTGGTGATGGGTACATAACCTTGTAAGGATAGTAAAACACAGTGGTTTATGCAATGTAAAGAAGTGAATTTATAGTATATCAATTATATCTCTATTTTTAAAAACAGCAAAAAAGAAAAGAACAGATTACAGAAACATAACAACATAGGTAAATTTCAAATATTTATGCAGCATGAAAGCAGCTGTACACAAGAGTAGATACTTTATAATTCTGCTGATATGAAAGTCTGGAGAAGGCAAAATTAAACTATGGTGGAAACAATTCAGAAGAGTGGTAGTTTCTAGGATGATAGGGGTGGAGACTGACTATGGAGTGCCATGAGAAAACGTTCTGGTGTGATTGCAATGTTTTATATCTTGAGAGGAGTTTGCCTTTGTCAAACCTCATCAAATGGCACACTTAAGATCTGTGCATCCATTGCATATGAGTTTCACCCCATAAACAAACAAACAAATATTGAACTCCAATAAATGATATATAGGCTAATGATTTAGAGGAGAACATACTGATGTTTTCAACTTAATTTGAAATGCATAGAAAAAAAAAACCCACTATGTTGTCAGTTAAATAGAGGGATGAAATGGATATGCTATAAAGCAAATGTACTAAGATGCTAACTGTAGAATCTAGAACACAGGAATATGGTATTTACTATAAAGTTTTTTATAATATTCCTTTATGTTTGAAATGTTCACAGTAAAATGTTAGAAAAAAATACTGCTTGGTCTCTACTTGAATATCTATAATGATGGGGTATTCATCTCATAAGATAGTCTATATTACTGTATATCAGTTTTTGATGTCAGAATCACTTTCCAGATATCCAGATTTTGCTCTACTTCCAGCCAGTGGTCTTTGTTTCATCTTTTGGGCCCACAGAGAAGTCTAATCCCCATACCCTTCAGAGGCTATCTGAAGTAGAGTAGGAATATGGGGTATGGAGTGTGCAAGAGCTGGTTCTGCCTCTTGGGCCTCACTACTGTATGTGTGGTTCTTCCGTCAGCAGCAAAGACATCACTTGGGAACTTGTTAAAAATGCTGAATCTAGGGGCGCCTGAGTGGCTCAGTCAGTTAAGCGTCTGATTCTTGATTTTGGCTCAGGTCATGATCTCAGGGTCACGAGACTGAGCCTTCTTGCCCCTACTCCCACCCCCCTCTCTCTCTCAGGAAAAAAAAATGCAGAGTCTCAGGCCTCATCCCAGACCTACTGAATCAGAATCTGCAATTGAAAAGGATCCTCAGGCATATAAATGAAAGTCAAAGTTTAAGAGCTTAGCCAGGACAATCAGGCAAAAATATAAATGGGGCTTGTGCCAGGGTAGTAGCATTAAGGGAAGAGTGAATTCAACAGAACTGAGACACATTTAGGACAGATAAGTTATAAAACTAAATTAATTGAGTAGGAGTGATGAAGATAAGGGGAATCAAAGATGGTCCAGAAGTTTATAGTGTGCGTGACTGGGTATGTAAAGAGAATCTGGTATACATCTGCCGATTTTGTGGACACAAATACAATGCCAGACTCAGAGGAATATAGCAGTCCTTACTGATACACCTTTTGAGCTTTCCTTTGATATCTCCTCCAAGCATAAAACCTGCTTCTCCTAGTCTGGTGCTTTTATGAGCAAAACTCTTGGGACGCTCTCTGCCATGGATGCGGCCTTGTTTTACTCATCCAAACAGTGCTTTCTGAATGAATAATACCGCTTCCCTTCCATTTCCTGCCTCCTCCTTCCAATTACATAAGCACAACCACCAGTGTTTTAAGTGTGTGTGTGTGTGTGTGTGTGTGTGTGTGTGTGTGTGTGTGTGTGTGTGTTTAAGGTAAAGATCAATTCATCAATATTTCTAAATGAGGCTTTTACATGACAGAATGTCTGCCCAGGGACTAGGGTTCTGCTTTCTTAATACTGATGACCTTGATTACCAGGACTTCCTGGAGGGTCTTTTGTTTTGATGTTGTTTTAATGAACACACAACACTATTTTCCAACTCAGAGCAAATGTCCAGTAACATGTCCATCCTCACCCTTCATAAGCCCTTCACCAATTCTGCAACTTCTATTAACTCTAATGGTTCTTGCTGGTGGTGAATATTCCCTCTGAGCATGCTGGGAGCTCAACTAATTGGGTCTACTTCATTGTGACCTGAAATCGCAGTGGGGAGAGCAGCAGCCTAGGGCTGACACCTGGTTATCTCATCCTTCAAGATTCAGTTCAAATAGCTCAATATGCTTAGCAAAGCCCCCTCTAACTTCCCTACCTACCTCTAAATGTGGTTCAAGCAGTTAGGAACCTCATGGATTATGTATACACTTCTATTCTAATTGTAGAGGGAAAAAAATATATACATTATCCTAACGGCTGGCACAATAATTTCTCCTGGAGTAGGAAATGTTTTGTCTATCAAAGTATCTGATTAGCATCTTGAGGTAAAAGTGAGACCCCAGGGGCATGGTTAGAAAGAGTCAGAAAATATAAGTGATGCATAATTGTTCAGTATTGAAAAGTCAGTGAAGTTGAGGGACAGAAGAGAGGGGAAGTGAGAGGAAATGGGCAACATGGTTAAGAGACTGGAGACTGAATCCTGGGCACACTGAAGCTTGAACTCAGGTCACCTGAATACCAGTAACTGATAACACAATTACAGTCATCTACCTCTCCCTGGACAAGAAAGGCCATGGGAAGTCTTTATAGAAATGGCACCATGAACAGGCACACATGTATAAGTGCAATAGCTCCCTTACCCAAAGATAACTATTTTTAACACGGCCCATATGACCTAGGGATAGACAGTGAAAGGCTTCTGAGAAACTGGCATAAAAATTATATAGCGCTCTTGGGTATTAAAGAGGGCACGTTCTGCATGCAACACTGGGTGTTATACGCAAACAATGAATCATGGACTACTACATCAAAAACTAATGATGTAATATTTGCTGATTAACATAATAATAATAAAAAAAGAAAAAATTATATAGCGGTGCCTGGGTGGCTTAGTCAGTTAAGCATCTGACTCTTGGTTTCATCTTAGGGCATGCTCTCATGGGTTGTGAGATTGAGTTTGAAGATTCTCTCCCTCTGCCCCTCACCCCGTAAACTAACTAACTAACTGACTAAATAACTAACTCTCTCTTTCCCAAACAAATAAATAAATCTTTTATATATATAGCGTATGTGTGTGTGTATATATATATAGCAACCCCTGATAATAATGCATCTCTATTACTGATAGAGTTTTCACAAGGCATCAGGAACTTTGCAAAGAATTTCTCCTCATACATTATGTCTTATAATATTTGCAAAATGTGCATACATTCTTCCCATATTCCTGATATGGAAACAGAATCTTGAAAGGCTAAATGGATACCAAGCTCTCTGAGTAAGAATATGATAGAGCTTGCACTAGAACTTTGATTCTGAAAAGCCTATTCTTCACCAAGTATTCTTAACAGAACACTTCTTCCTATGGATAACTAAAAGTGCTTACTAAACCAACTCTCTGTCTTTTAACCATAAAATAGCCCCTTGGGTTCCAGAGTAGAGCTTATTTACTCTTACATTATATAATAATTTGATGATGTGTGGCTATCTAGTTGATTTATTAAAACATTCCAAACTAAAAAGTTAATGAGGAATAGTGGTGAGGGAATCTGAAAGGCAGATTCACTGACAACCTCAACTAGTGTTGGGAAACTGGGCACCAATGTGTGAGGACAACAAGAACAGAAACAACAACAACAAAACACAACCCTAACAAACAGAAACAACTGGTGTAAGAAAACTGAACTCTCAGTCAAGCTGTTGGATTTGTCACTGTATGCTGGTATACAATATTGCTGGGAAGAGTGTTAAAAAGAAATATTACTATAGTTCCCGTTTTGAAGTAACATGAAAGATTAAAATGTACTTCCGAGGACAGTAATCCAACACAAATGGCCAAAATAACAGTGTATGATGGAACAACTCTACCATGGAGAGAGACTTAAGTGTTCACCCTGCTTTGCATATATAAGTATTCTGACCTCCACCATCCTCTGTCATTTTGCTCCTCTCTACATATTATATTATTTGTAACTGCTTCTGAGGGTCCTTGGGAAGAGGAAACTGATGATACATCTAACATGCGTGGCCCATAGATTATGTTCAACACAACTATATTAAATTACATTGAAAGACAGCTTTGGTGCACAAATGGAAAAGTTGTGGCATTTGGAAGTTTTCCAATGTGGAGTAGGTCTGTCTGAAAATGGGATGTGCATGGAGTATTAGGAGGAGAAAACAGGGTAGGGCTTTCCCCCTCCGTGTTATCTATCTCCACTCTGTGGAGAGAGCCCTAACATGTCAGATACACTAGCTCTCGTTCTTCATATCCCAGCCAACATTGCCCCGGAGACAGAAATAGCATTCATCGAAAGCCGCAATTACCTCATTTCACTGGCCCGTTTGTGCAATATGTGCCTTGCCTCACAGTGACTGCATGGGGCCAAAAGTCCAGCAAACAGAGCCGCTGCTTGTCCAAGAAATGGCCCTGCAAACAGGAGAGGACAGCATGTTCCCTGTGCAGATCGGGACCCTTGGCTGTTTCACGGGTGTTTTTGTTTTTCAGGCCAGAAACAGTGTCTGAAAACTCCTGGGGATTTCCCAAGCCCCATTCGTCAGGCGGCCAGGCTTCCTCTGACATCATCTCTGAGTGATGGGGTGCGGAGAGGGGGTCACACACAAGGCAGTCCCGGGACAGCTTTAGCACGATTGCGGGAAATTAGAGAGCTAGTGCCAGAGTGGTCAGGAAAACAAGCAGAACTTTCTGAAACAGTGCTTGGCAGATAGTGGACATTCAAAAAGTAGTTCTTGAATGAAACACTGAGGGAATAAATGACTTGACCTGCAAATCATGCATCCAATATATGGTAGAGATGAGATTTCAAGGAGGGTGACCAACTGTCCTTGCTTGCCTAGGACTAAGGGGTTTCTGTGAATATATGACTTTGGGTACTAAAATCAGGAAAGCCTGAGCAAACTGGGAGGAGTTCATCACCTTAATTTCAACCCAGGTGTGCCTGACTCCCAAGCTCATGCCTTTAAACATAAAAATCTATCCTCACAGAGACTTGAGTTTAATAGCAAAATTAAAACAATGGAACAGGCAACTATCATATAAGTTGAAAGGGCCTACCTGCTTGGGAGAAGGAGTTAACGGCTTAGTCAAGTACCATTCACCAATTACCATTACTCCTCCTTTCTAAATACACTCCAATTTTTTTCAGGAAATCCTTCTATTAAACATGTGCTTCCATGAGCCAGTCCCAGAAACTGTATTCCTCTCACCAGTGAATGCTTTAGAAACAAGCATGTGACATAATTTTGGCCAATGGAACATAAGAAGTCTGATGGTCACATTCTTGGAAAGGTTTCCTTGTTCTTCAAAAGAAACCAACATCAACAAAAGCTCTTTTCACCCACTGGACATAGTTATGTTTGTAAATGACACTTAGAACTGTGGTGGCTGTTTTAGATTCCACCCAGGGAACTAAAGCTAGGCTGAAGGATGGGAAAAGTGAGAAGGACCTGAGTCTTTCATGACACTGTTAAGCTATTAACTGACCCTATAAGCCATCTTACTTCATGACTTCTGAGACAATACATTGTCATTATTGAAGCTATGTGAGATAAGGTGTTCTGTTATGCAGTCAATAAAGGCCTAGTGGGTTCAATATTCAAATGTGATACGCCATCAGAGGAAGGAGAGATGCTCGCCATACAATGGTGCCAGAGAAGGCTTCATGAAGAATCTAACACTTACATGGTGCTGTGGAGGAAGGATATGCTTTCAACAGACAAAACCAGTCAAAGGAAATGGCACTATTAAAATTACAGAGAACACACAGTTTTGGGTAGAGCTGAAGAAAAGCAAGGAGTCTAATTTGGCTAAAGCCTGGGCTTTTGGAAGTGATTAATGGAACAGGAAGCAGGAAATGTACTCAGGAAGTAGAGCATGGAAGACTTCAAATTCCAAGCTAAGCAAACTAGATTCCCCCTATAGATGATGGAGAGTCACAAAGATAGATGGCGAGAATATCACTGTACTCCTTCCCCGAATTACTGCTGGCCACTGTAATTTCTCCTTCATTCAGATTCACTTAATATTTAGAACCACAATTCTCAACGTTAGAAGCATATTATAATCACCTGTAAGTGATTATAATCACCTCTCTCTCTCTCTCTCTCTATGGTATATATATGGGATGTGAGCATGGTATATATTGCTCTGGAGAAAGGTTTGTATATTTTTTTACTTTTTATTAAGCTCCTAGGTGATTCTGAAGTGTAATCAAGCTTGAGAACCATTAATGTGGCCATCTATAATTTTGTATATTTACATCTTACTTTAAAAAACTCTACTAGAGGGGTGTCTGGGTGGCTCAGTCGTTAAGCATCTGCCTTCAGCTCAGGTCATGATCTCAGGGTCCTGGGATCGAGCCCCACATCGGGCTCCCTGCTCGGTGGGAAACCTGCTTCTCCCTCTCCCACTTCCCCTGCTTGTGTTCTCTATCTCGCTGTGTCTCTGTCAAATAAATAAATAAAATCTTAAAAAAAAAAACTCTACTAGAATTAAAAAAAATAAAAAATAAGTGATTATATTAAAAATAATAATACTGGCTTAAAAAACCTCAATACTATCAGTAAAAACAATGTATACATTGAAAAAAAATTCTACTAGAATGTCAATTTGGAAGACATATTGGAAAGTTTCTAAGTAAACAGCTTTTAATTTTTGGCTAATCACTATCCACCTACCTCTAAAATAATATAAAGGCATTGGAAACTCTAAAGGGCCATGAAAATGCACTATTACCACCACCACCATTATCATTTTAAATTGGGATTAAAAGGAAAAGTTTAGAAGTTAAATGATTTGTCCAAAGCCAATCTGCATATTAGTGTCAGATCTGGGACTAGAAACAAGGTTTCTAAATCACTTACCTACTATTCTTTCCACTAAACAGAGTTGTTGATGTTTCAGTTATTCATATTTCCCCAATGTTCTCCAACTACTCTTTGTGTAGAAAACATGTGTTCCATTTCTTTGCATCCTCCCAGCAAGATCCTCCCACTGCAGCTTTCCTGGGTAACTACTTCTTATATGATTAATTAAATCTCACTTATCCAGTGATTCCAAAACAGTAGCACGCATCAGGATTACCTGGAGGGCTTGTTAAAACACAGATTTCTGGGCCTAACCACCAGAATTCCTAATTCAGTAGGTCTGAAGTGATTCAGATTCATAAAATATTCCCAGGTGAGGTCTACGCTAGTAGTCCAGAGACCACACTTTGAGAATCACTACACTTGTCCAAATCCAGAGACGGATTTTTTTTTTTTTTTTTTGTCTAAGAAGAGCCATTTTTCAGTCAAGTAAAACTGGTTTGTATCCTAGCTCTGGCACTTTCTACCTATGTGACTTGAGCAAATTATCACCTCTATTTAAATCTTAGTTTTCAAATCTACAAAATGGAGCTGCTAACAGACTTAGAAAGTTGCCTAATGACAACATATCATGCCTCGTTCAGTGGTTGTCATATAGAAAGGACTCACTCTCTGTTTCATAGCTCCTTTTGTTGACTTTCCATTGACAATCTACTTTTCCCATGAAGAGAGATGTTGCCTGGCTCTACTTGTAGATTCATGATTCCTCTTGTAGTTGGCTCCCCTTCAATGAGCTTGAGTTTACACTTCTTCCACCAAATTACTAACACACATATGGAGCCTATTTCTAGGAAATGTTATGCAAATCATTTCAAAGGGGGAAAATATGATAGGCAAATTATGTCAATATTATCCTCAAAGCAGTATTTTGGAGATAAAACCTATCCCATATGTTCTCTTTCACTTACTTTGGCATTTTTAACAGTTTAACCATACCAGCTGCTCCCGATCACTAATTGCCTGCAACATTAAACAATGGATGCATATTGGTTCCCGGACTTTTCCTTCTGTGTCAACCTCAGAACTTCCAGATATTTACAAGTTTCTGCAGGTCGCTTCATTCCTCTCATGCTAAACTCTGTCAGTCTATGACTGAGCAAAAGATGGTGTAAGACAGATGAAGGTGACCTTTGGCATGAGCCTTGGTGAAACCAGAGCAGTAACAGATGGGGTTCCAGACCCTAAGATAATCTGGCTCCATACACAATCTTTCCATGATTCAAAAGACCTTGACTAGGTTTCCATTACCACTCCTGGTTGATGGGTAATATTCCATATGAATTGCTGGGACCTTCACTAGAAACTATGTACCTCCATGCATCTTGTCATCCATGCTAGAAATTTGGAATTCATTGTTGGTTCTATTCTGATCCACCATTTCAAGTAATTCTCCAGGTTCTATCAGTGTTTCCACTTAAACTCTTGACTCTGTCTCTCATTCTCTCAATCTCTCTACTGCTCCTACACAAGTCGCTATTTTTTTTTCCTTTTGTTAGTTAGGATTTCTGCAGCGTCATCTCAACTAGTATTTCTTGACTAGTATTTCTTGACTTCTATTGAATCCCACTCCACCCATGCCTCACCCCAGTTGGAATGATCTTTCTAAGACAAAAGTGTATCATGTCATTCTCTTAAATCCCTTTCCAGTAACTCCCCACTGGTCTCAGAAACTAGGTCAAATCTCACCATCCTGATTGACTCTAAATCTTCCCTGTCCAATATGGTACCCATGAACTACATGTGGCTATTTAATTTACATTTAAATTAATTAAAATTACATAAAATTTAAAATGAAATTCTTCAATCACAGTAGCCACATTTCAAGTGCTCAATAACCATGTGTAGCTAGTAGCTACTGTTTTAGAGAATAAAGATATGGAATATTTCCTTCATCACAAAAATTTCTATTGGAAAGCCATGCTATAAATATTGAATACTGGTTAACATTATTTCCCTTATTGGAATGCTATTCATGGCCATCACATGGGGAAATGGTGCCTGCAAGTACTGCTGAAGGGAATATAAAGTGATATGAGCATTCTACAGTGCAACCATCCACAATGAAATCAAGAATGTTTATACGCTCCAGAGAATTCTCACACAGCTCTCAGAGGGAACTCAGTCAAGGATGTTTGTCACAGTATTATTTTTGCTAACTGGCTGTAGGAGAAAATTAAGTGTTTGTGACCAGGGGACTGGATGAATAAAATACGGAAGATACAAATTACAGAATACTGTGAAGTAGTCAGAAACAAATCACTAGATGCACACATACCTATCTTAAAAACATATTATTATATTCTCACTGTGGAACGTTATTCAATAGTAATGATTAAAAAAATACTAATACATGTAAAACTTGGATGAATCTCACAGATATTGAGTAAAAAAAAAAAAAGCCAGACATAAAAGAGTACATATTGTACAATTCCACGTTTATTAAGCTCACTGAACACGCAGACTAACCTACGGTAATAGAAATCAGAACACTGGTTGCATCTAATTGAGGGATTTACTGTAAAAAGACAGAGGGAAACTTTCTGGGGTGATGGAAATGTTCTGTGTTTTGATTAGGGTGTCCATTACATGGGAATATACATTTGTCAAACTCATTTAACTGTATGTTTAAGATCTGTGTATTTTACTGCATGTAAATACACCCCAATAGAATGTTATTTAAACACACACAGTTTTAAAGGGAAAAGGATTAGTTTCAGATGAGATATACAGCCCTCTACATATGCATTCAAAAGCACAATATGTATTTTACAAAGATACTAATATATAAAAGGACATAAACAAAAAAAATTGAACCAATATTTTTGGTGAAAATCACAGGAAGCAAATGCTAGTAGGAATTAGGGACAAAAGAGATAGAAATTAGGTTTTAAAGTCAACTAGACTTAAGGTGATTAAACCATGACTGGGGAGTATGAACACTTCAACTCACTTTCTGCACCTGAAACTGATAATACCTTCACTGGGAGAATCTCTTTTTTCCAAGAGTGGCTACACTGGGATTGCGTCCTATTGGTGCTGTCTCTACCCGCTTCTCATGAAGTAATCTTGGTTGTAGAAAGGAGAAATGAGATGGGAACAAAGAGGGAAGGGGAGCCTAGAAGAGAGCCAGGGAATGGGTGAAACAGGCAAGACAGAGAGACAGCACGAGGGGAAGAGACGGAGGAAGAAGGAGAAAGACATGCAGACATTTGAATCCTCGGAGCATCTGAGCCAGCTCCATCTCCAGAATTTTTAGGAATATAAACAAATATATTTCCCTCCCTTTTTGTCTGCTCGGCAGGAAGCCTGCTTCTCCCTCTCCCACTCCCCCTGCTTGTTCCCTCTCTCGCTATGTCTCTGTCAAATAAATAAATAAAATCTTGTCCCCCTAAACTAGTTTGAATGAGGTTCTGCCATTTGCTCTCCAAAATGTGGTAATACCTTAATGTCATCTAACATTTTAAAGAATCTGACTTAAGTCTGATTTTAACATTTTAAAAACTTTTTGTCATGGAAATATTCAAACAAATACAGAAACAGAAAGATCAGTGTTGAAGTTTTAGCAAGTTTCAGTATATAGCAAATCTAATTTCCTGCACCTCACCAGCCTCCTCTCCCATGCATACACATACTTTTGGATCAGTTTGAAACCAATGACAGAAATTTTACCATTTAAAATATAAATACTTCAATCTATCTCTAAAGTTAAGAAGTCTTTTTAAGAATATGACTATAAAAGCAAGATCGCACCAAAAAGAAAATTCCCTTAAAATTACCAAAATAGAAAATATTAGATTTCCCTGATTATTTAATGAATGCAATTTGACTATATTTTTTTTCAAATCTGGTTCCAAATAATATCTAAAACAATTAATCTGGAGAATATGTCTCTTAAATTGATTTTAATTTACAGGTTCCCTGCCTGTGTGTGTGTGTGTGTGTGTGTGTGTGTGTGTATGTACACATGTGCATGTGAGAACACACACATAAGCCTGTGCATAATTTTTTTGTTGAAGAAACTAGGCAGTTTGTTCTTGCAGAATTTTCCTTATTCTGGATTTTGACTGAAGTCTTGCTTACTATCTTACTCTGGGGTCCTATATGTTTTATGAACTGATATTATTTATTTCAATTCTTTGGCAGGAATACTTCACAGTAGGTGTTCTGTGGTTCCTGTTGTATCACATCAGAAGAAAATTAATGCCTAATTATTCTTCTGTGACGTTAAGAGTGACCAGCCACTCTGGAAAACAGTACAGAGGTTCCTCAAAAAGTTAAAAATAGAAATACTCTATAATCCAGCAATTGCACTACTAGGTTATTTACCCAAATGATACAAAAATACTGATCCCAAGGAACACATGCTCCTGGGTATTGATAGCAGCATTATCAACAATAGCCAAATTATGGAAAGAGCCCAAATGTCCACTGACTGATGAAAAGATAAAATGTGGTGTGTACACACATGTACACACACACAGGAATATTACTCAGCCATAAAAAAGAAAGAAATCTTGTCATTTGCAACGACGTGGATGGAGCTAGAGAGTATTATGCTAAGCGATATAAATGAGTCAGAGAAAGAGAAATACCGTATTATTTTACTCATATGTGGAATTTAAGAAACAAATGAACATGAGGGGAAAAAGAGAGGTAACCCAAGAAACAGACTCTTAACTATAGAGAATGAACTGATAGTTACTAGAGGGAAGGTGGGCAGGGTGATGGTTTAAATAGGTGATGGGGATTAAGTAGGGCACTTGTGATGAGCACCATGTGATGTATGAAAGTGCTGAATCACAATATTGTACACCTGAAGCCAATATCACACTGTATGTTAACTACCTGGAATCTGAATAAAAATTTGGAGAAGGAAAAAAAGGGATCAGTCCATTCAGGTGTTTTCAGTCTGATCCATCTATTTTCAAGTGCCTTACCAGCTTATTACTTAAGGTCTGAGAATCCATTGATGATCATTCACTATTTCATTAGAGGTGCCAAAATGTTGATATCATTTTATTCTTACCTTTAATAGCTGCAATTGTTCTATAAAGAATGATTTCCTTTCCACATTATTTGGAAACATGAGGTACAGTTCTTATAGAAAAGACAACTTATTGTTTGAATCCTTCCCCATGTTCAATAGTTTCAGCATAAGTTTTGGTGGGAAATGGCATTTTGAGACCACAATTATCTGGAAACTAAGGGTGCTCATTGCTAGTAGTCAGTACTGGTCAGACATTGTTTCTCAGACTTTTCAGTCTTTTAGACAGAGCTAAAAAATATGTATCTCCTTGAGAGAAAATATTTTCCCATTTGCAATCAAGTTTAGGCAATTTGCTTAACATCCTGATTTTCCATTTTTATCTCACCTGCTGAAAAATATCTGAATCCTAAATACTTATTTGCTTTATCCAACTATAATAGATAACAGTATTAGAATAAGAACACCAATTTAATACTATCAATGTAACTGTTGAAAGCAAATTACAATTTTTTTGCAGTTCATTTTGTCCTTTGTATGTATTACCACATAATCATATTTTTTGAGGATTTTTATTTTTAAGTAAACTCCACACCCGACATGGGGCTCAAAACCAAAACCCCGAGATCAAGGGTCCTTCATTCCAGCGACTGTGCCAGGCAGGCACTCCCACATTATTTTATAGTCAACTAAAATAAGTCTTTCATGTGGCTAAGTTACCAACTTAATACACAGTTTGATCTATTTGTTACATTTTGCTTTTGGTTTTTATGGATGGTCATTTTTATTTCTAGTTTATTTTTTAATTATGTAAAATATTTAAATGGCTCCAAAGTCGTATCTACAAAATGAGATCTATTAAGAAAAAGCAAGACTTTACCTTAACCTCTCCCTGTCCCCCCCTCTTCCTTATAGATAGCTGCTTTAGTATGTTTATTATCTGCTTATTCCTCTATTTTTATATGTTTGCATATGTGGCTCTTAGATAAGAGGTAACACACACTATACATGCTATTCTCCACCTTATCAAGCTTTATTTAAAAAAGAGACAATCCTTCCTTTGAAATATTCTACTTTCCTATATCTGCCCCAATTATTTAACTAAAAGTAGAGGTTACATACAGAAAGTTTTCTTAACAAAAGGCACATTTATAGTCTATAACCAGTAAGAAAAGGACTTGAAAAGTTAACAAAGTTCCTTCAAAGGCTAACATCTATACTTATCAGGATTCATAGCAGAGTTTCTTTCCTCTTTGGAGCTGAATAGATTTGGATGAAGAAAGTAGTTTTTACGAATGGAAATGGCCTTGTGTGTATACCGACCTGGGTCTGTGGACATTAAAAGCTGTTTGACATGCACCGATCTTTTACTGGTAAGAATTTGGGAATTGCAATTTCTTTCCTGCTGCTTTGATCTCTTCCCAAATCCCGTGGTGGCATATTATGGCTGCAGAGAACTGTAAATGTTAGCAAGTAGCAATTTGAAAGCCCTAAAAAAATGTACTTGCAAAGGCAATTCAAACATCAGGTATCCCTCTCATCATCTGGACTCTGGTTTTAGAGCTATTGAGGGAATTCTGTCAAATCTCAAACTGCATTGGATTGCTGATCTGGTATGAATACTCAAGTTACTCTGAATAGATGCATTTTCAATGCATGAAAGCAGCTGTTACTTTCTTCTGCCCTTTCCTTAAGAGAAAACTATATACACACACATATATGCACATATATGAGTGTACATACACATATACTTATTTCACTGAAAAGGCATTTCTTGCTGAGGGTAAACATGGTGGTCTTGCATAAGGGGTTGAAATCTACCCCATTCTAGATGTATGTTTGATCCCTGATGTTCTCTCATGAGTCTTTTCATAACCATTTGCAGTTTGGAAATTGTGTTCACTAAGTGTGTTTGGGGAGGCTGATGACAAGAGAAGAGAGGCATTTTACACCTCCTGCTACAATGATTGTAAGGAGACTGAAGGGTAATAAGGGCAACAATACAAATTGAAAATCCTATGTTCCCTTTCTCTTCCCCATAAACAGTGGTATAGAACATAAGTGCAGAGTTTATTTTTAGTGTTATAAATATTATTTTACTAGTATTGTGCATACTCAAACACAAACACATTGCATGTTCAGTATCTAACTCTGTTGATGTGATTTATTGAGGTTTCCCATCTTCCAACATCTTGAATTGTCAAAAAACAGTCTGTTTTTTGTAGAGAATAGAGGCTACTTGCCTCAGGGAGACTGAAAGATGGAAAAGAGGGTGGCTGAGAGGATACACTTTTCCTTAGCGATCTTTGTCACTAACACCTAAGGACCTTTTAGACCTCAAAACATTTTAGTTTCAGTCACCATCCTTCTGAGGTAGAAAAAAAACAGGAATTGATGTCAAACCAAATGGTTGTCTCTATATATTCTAACCAAGTCTCTAGTAATCCAGAAGAAAATGAGCTGCTGCTTACTATGTCCTTTGGAAAAATACCTTTTATAGTCTCGTTACCCACACTCTATTCCTACCACATCCCTGCCTGCCCTCTCCAAACCCCCTTACTTCTCCAGAATTAACAAAAACATGTTCAGGAGAGACCACTGAACCAGAAGCTTGAGAAAATTCTTGCTCAACTAAAACACGCTCTGTGACCTCAGGCCAGCACTTCTCTCTGTACCTCAGTGCCTCCCACCATAAAACGAGAAAGCCTTGGAATAATGATCTCCATGGCTTCTTTCAACTCTGACATTTGGGGGATCTACAAAAAATGTTCCAAGATATTAGAAGAGTTCCATTTAAACACCTGGCCACTTTAGAAGGGCTTTGCATATATATTGTATTTCACTTGCTAAATCATCAAATAAACCTGACGTGAATGATGCCCAAGAGGACACAACACCAAATTGCAAATGTCTGTTTGTGATGATGGAGGTCTTGTAATCTGAGCATTGATCCTAGAAAGCCGTTGGGTGCTTCTCAGAGTAATGTAAGATTATAAAGTGATGTATTACCCATGAGAAATCCCTTCCCATTTACATTTCATCTTCCACTGTGGTATTTAACTTATTTTTTTATTATGTGCAGCCATCATAAATATTTATATTGCAATGTATGATTGGTCAATAAAGAAAAATCAATACTGGGTTTTTGCTGCCCAGAAAAGAGACTGTGCTTTACCTGATTCTAATCAAGGATCAAAAAACAAAACAAAACACAAAAAAAAAAACAACAAACCAAAAAACAGCACAGGTGGGATAAGGACCTGAGTGGAAAAGGAAAACATATTATTTATTTTATATTTTTACAGTCTACATTTGCACACACACACTGCACATACTGATAAACAAAAGCTTTTGGTTTAAAGCGCTAGTCTGAGAAGACATGAACAGACATTTCTGCAAAGAAGACATCCAAATGGCCAACAGACGCATGAAAAAGTGCTCAACATCACTCGGCATCAGGGAAATACAAATCAAAATCACAATGAGATACCACCTCACAGCAGTGAGAATGGCTAAAATTAATAAGTCAGGAAACAGATGTTGGCAAGGATGCAGAGAAAGGGGAACCCTCCTACACTGTTAGTGGGAATGCAAGCTGGTGCAGCCACTCTGGAAAACAGTATGGAGGAGGTTCCTCAAAAAGTTGAAAACAGAGCTATCGTATGACCCAGCAATTGCACTACTGGGTACTTACTCCAAATATACAAATGTAGGAATCCAAAGGGGCACCTGCACCACAATGTCCACAATAGCCAAACTATGGAAAGAGCTGAGATGCCCTTCAGCAGATGAATGGATAAAGAAGATGTGGTATATTATATACAATGGAATATTATGCAGCCATCAAAAAATGAAACTTTGTCATTTGCAATGATGTGGATGGAACTAAAGGGTATTATGCTAAACAAAACAAGTCAATCAGAGAAAGATAATTATCATATGATTTCATTCATATGTGGAACTTAAGAACCAAGGCAGAGGATCTTAGGGGAAGCGAGGAAAAAATGAAGCAAGATAAAACTAGAAAGGGAGACAAACCATAAGAGACTGTTAATCTCAGGAAACAAACAGAGGGTTCCTAGAGTGGAAGGGGGTGGGAGGGATGGGGTGGCTGGGTGATAGACATTGGAGAGGATATGTGCTATGGTGAGTGATGTGAATTGTGTAAGACTGATGAATCACAGACCTGTACCCCTGAAACAAATAATACATTATATGTTAATTAAAAAAAATAAAGTGCTGCTTTGTTACTAACCCCTAATTCAGTCTAACTACCTTCCTACAGTACCTATGAACTATAGAAAATTATGAAATTTAAATAACACAGAACACTCACCATCACAGCTACATCATCATGATTATGGTTATATCTGTCATTAACTATAAAGAAAATGAACTTGGAAATAAGAAAAAAAAAGTCTGCTTGCTGCTTCCATAAACATTTGCAAGTAAATCCTGCATAGACAATTAAAACAAGTTTATGTTATGGAGAATCACTATCTGTTCAGATTCATCAGAGAAGTTTTTGAGAAAGAACTTTATAAGCTACAATCCGATTATCAAGAAAATTACTATAATCCCAATTGAGGAAGTCAACCACACAAACAAGTAATTTTTTTTAAAGATTTTATTTATTTATTTGAGGGAGAGAGAGCACGAGTGAGAGAGCACAAGCAGGGGGAGCAGCAGAGGGAGAGGGAGAAGCAGACTACCCACTGAGCAAGGAGCGGAGCTGGATGTGGGGCTTGATCTCAGGAACCTGAGATTACGACCTGAGCCAAAGGCAGCCGCTTAACCAACTGAGCTACCCAGGAGCCCTCAAATAAGTAATTCTAATATAAGGCAAGAAGTGTCCAGTGCTCCAAAAATCCTTGCTATACTCAATGGTTGGTTTGTGGACTGGCGGCATCAGCATCACCTGGGAGCTTGAGCAACACAGGAACACAGGTTCTACCTCAGACCTATGGCATTCTAACACACTTCCCAGGTGATTCATATGCACATGAACATTGGAACAACACTGTTCTAAAAAAAGGAAATTTAGAGGGAAGAGAAATCACATCCAGCTGCAGGTAGAAGGATTCTTGGAAGAATCATGAAGACAACCTAAAAAGATGGATAGGATGCAGGTCAGGCTTTGTTTACCTTTTTTTTCTTCCCAGCATTCTTCAGAGGGGCTCACAGCTACCCCATACAATAAAGGCCACCAGGCTAGATGTTAAAATGAGGAATGAAAAAGGAGCCATTACAATCGATGCCTTAGGAATACAAAAGGATCATAAGGGACCATTATGCACAGTTATACAAGAACAAATGGGATAACCTAGAACAAATCGATAACTTACTAGAAATACACAACCTAGTAAGACTGAATCAAGAAGAAACAGAAAGCTTGAATAGACCAATAACAAATATGAAAATTGAAGTAGTAATCAAAAACGTCCCAACAAAGAAAAACCCAGGACCAGATGACTTCACAGCTGAATTATGCCCATTCAAAGAAGAAATAATACAAATTCTTCCTAAATTCTTCTGAAAAATTGAAGCAAAGGGAATATTTCCAAAATTATTTTATTACCCTTATATCAAAGCCAGACAAAGACACCACAAGAAAACTGCTGGACAGTATCTCTGATAAACACAGATACAAAAATCCTCAATAAAGTATCAGCAAACCATATTTAACAATATATCAAAAAGATTATATGCCATGACAATGTGGCATTTATCCCTGAGATGCACATTTGATTTAACATACTCAAATCAATTAATATGATGCATCACATTAACAGAATGAAAGATAAAAACCATATAATTTTTTTTAATTTTTTATTGTTATGTTAATCACCATATATTACATAATTTGTTTTGGTGTACTGTTCCATGATTCATTGTTTGTTCATAACACCCAGTGCTCCATGCAGAATGTGCCCTCTTTAATACCCATTACCAGGCTAACCCATCCCCCTACCCTCCTCCCCTCTAGAACCCTCAGTTTGTTTTTCAGAGTCCATCATCTCTCCTGGTTCGTCTCCCCCTCTGACTTACGCCCCTTCATTCTTCCTCTCCTGCTATCTTCTTTTTCTTTTTTCTTAAAATATGTTGCGTTATTTGTTTCAGAAGTACAGATCTGTGATTCAACAGTCTTACACAATTCACAGCGCTCACTGTAGCACATATCTTCCCCAATGTCCATCACCCAGCCACCCCATCCCTCCCACCCCCGACCACTCCAGCAACCCTCAGTTTGTTCCTGAGATTAAGAATTCCTCATATCAGTGAGGTCATATGATACATGTCTTTCTCTGATTGACTTATTTCACTCAGCATAACAGCCTCCAGTTCCGTCCACGTCGTTGCAAATGGCAAGATCTCGTTCCTTTTGATGGCTGCATAATATTCCATTGTGTATATATACCACCTCTTCTTTATCCATTCATCCGTCAATGGACATCTTGGCTCTTTCCACAGTTTGGCTATTGTGGACATTGCTGCTATAAACATTGGGGTGCACGTACCCCTTCGGGTCCCTACATTTGTATCTTTTGGGTAAATACCCAGTAGTGCAATTGCTGGATCGAATGGTAGCTCTAATTTCAACTGTTTGAGGAACCTCCATACTGTTTTCCAGAGGGGTTGCACGAGCTTGCATTCCCACCAACAGTGTAGGAGGGTTCCCCTTTCTCCACATCCCCGCCAACATCTGTCGTTTCCTGACTTGTTAATTTTAGCCATTCTGACTGGTGTGAGGTGGTATCTCATTGAGGTTTTGATTTGGATTTCCCTGATGCCGAGCGATGTTGAGCACTTTTTCATGTGCCTGTTGGCCATTTGGATGTCTTCTTTGGAAAAATGTCTGTTCATGTCTTCTGCCCATTTCTTGATTGGATTATTTGTTCTTTGGGTGTTGAGTTTGATAAGTTCTTTATAGATTTTGGATACTAGCCCTTTATCTGATATGTCATTTGCAAATATTTTCTCCCATTCTGTCGGTTGTCTTTTGGTTTTGTGGACTGTTTCTTTTGCTGTGCAAAAGCTTTTTATCTTGATGAAATCCCAATAGTTCATTTTTGCTCTGGCTTCCTGTGCCTTTGGTGATGTTTTTAGGAAGAAGTTGTTGTGGCTGAGGTCGAAGAGGTTGCTACCTGTGTTCTCCTTTAGGATTTGGATGGACTCCTGTCTCACGTTTAGGTCTTTCAACCATTTGGAGTCTATTTTTGTGTGTGGTGTAAGGAAATGGTCCAGTTTCATTCTTCTGCATGTGGCTGTCCAATTTTCCCAACACCATTTGTTGAAGAGACTGTCTTTTTGCCATTGGACATTCTTTCCTGCTTTGTCAAAAATAAGTTGACCATAGAGTTGAGGGTCCATTTCTGGGCTCTCGATTCTGTTCCATTGATCTATGTGTCTGTTTTTGTGCCAGTACCATACTGTCTTGATGATGACAGCTTTGTAATAGAGCTGGAAGTCCGGAATTGTGATGCCGCCAGCTTTGCTTTTCTTTTTCAATATTCCTCTGGCTATTCGGGCTCTCTTCTGGTTCCATACAAATTTTAGGATTATTTGTTCCATTTCTTTGAAAAAAGTGGATGGTATTTTGATGGGGATTGCATTGAATGTGTAGATTGCTCTAGGTAGCATTGACATCTTCACAATGTTGGTTCTTCCAATCCATGAGCACGGAACTTTTTTCCATTTCTTTGTGTCTTCCTCAATTTCTTTCATGAGTATTTTATAGTTTTCTGAGTACAGATCCTTTGCCTCTTTGGTTAGATTAATTCCTAGGTATCTTATGGTTTTGGATGCAATAGTAAATGGGATCGACTCCTTAATTTCTCTTTCTTCTGTATTGTTGTTGGTGTATAGAAATGCAACTGATTTCTGTGCATTGATTTTATATCCTGCCACTTCACTGAATTCCTGTATGAGTTCTAGCAGTTTTGGGGTGGAGTCTTTTGGGCTTTCCACTTAAAGTATCATATCATCTGCAAAGAGTGAGAGTTTGACTTCTTTGATGATTGGGATGCCTTTTATTTCTTTTTGTTGTCTGATTGCTGTGGCTAGGACTTCTAATACTATGTTGAGTAACAGTGGTGATAGTGGACATCCCTGCCGCATTCCTGACCTTGTGGGGAAAGCTCTCAGTTTTTCCCCATTGAGAATGATATTTGCTGTGGGTTTTTTATAGATGGCTTTTATGATATTGAGGTATGTACCCTCTATCCCTATACTCTGAAGAGTTTTGATCAAGAAAGGATGCTGTACTTCGTCAAATGCTTTTTCTGCCTCTATTGAGAAGATCATATGGTTCTTGTTCTTTCTTTTATTAATGTATTGTATCACATTGATTGATTTGCAGATGTTGAACCAACCTTGCAACCCAGGAATAAATCCCATTTGGTCGTGGTGAATAATCCTTTTTCATGTACTGTTGGATCCTATTGGCTGGATTTTGGTGAGAATTTTTGCATCCATGTTCATCAAGGATATTGGTCTGTAATTCTCCTTTTTGATGGGGTCTTTATCTGATTTTGGGATCACGGTAATGCTGGCCTCATAAAATGAGTTTGGAAGAAAATCCATTTCTATTTTTTAAAACAGTTTCAGAAGACCAGGTATTAATTCTTCTTTAAATGTTTGGTAGAGTTCCCTTGGGAAGCCATCTGGCCCTGGGCTTTTGTTTGTTGGGAGATTTTTGATGACTGCTTCAATTTCCTTAGTGGTTATGGGTCTGTTCAGGTTTTCTATTTCTTCCTGGTTCAGTTTTGGTGGTTTATACATCTCTAGGAATGCACCCATTTCTTCCAGATTATCTAATTTGCTGGCATAGAGTTGCTCATAATATATTCTTATAATTGTTTGTATTTCTTTGGTGTTGGTTGTGATCTCTCCTCTTTCATTCATGATTTTATTTATTTTGATCATTTCTCTTTTCTTTTTGATAAGTCTGGCCAGGGGTTTATCAATCTTATTAATTCTTTCAAAGAACAAGCTCCTGTTTCGTTGATCTGTTCTACTGTTATTTTGGTTTCTATTTCATTGATTTCTGCTCTGATCTTTACTATTTCTCTTCTCCTGCTGGGTTTGGGCTTTATTTGCTGTTCTTTCTCCAGCTCCTTTAGGTGTAGGGTTAGGTTGTGTATTTGAGACCTTTCTTGTTTTTTGAGAAAGGCTTGTATTGCTACATACTTTCCTCTTAGGACTGCCTTTGCTGCATCCCAAGATTTTGAACAGTTGTATTTTCATTTTCATTTGTTTCCATGAATTTTTTTAATTCTTCTTTAGTTTCCTGGTTGACCCATTCATTCTTTAGTAGGATGCTCTTTAGCCTCCATGTATTTGAGTTCTTTCCGACTTTCCTCTTGTGGTTGAGTTCTAGTTTCAAAGCATTGTGGTCTGAAAATATGCAGGGAATGATCCCAATCTTTTGGTACCGATTGAGACCTGATTTGTGACCTAGGATGTGATCAATTCTGGAGAATGTTCCATGGGCACTAGAGAAGAATGTGTATTCCGTTGCTTTGGGATGGAATGTTCTGAATATGTCTGTGAAGTCCATTTGGTCCAGTGTGTCATTTAAAGTCTTTATTTCCTTGTTGATCTTTTGCTTAGATGATCTGTCCATTTCAGTCAGGGGGGTGTTAAAGTCCCCCACTATTATTGTATTGTTGTCAATGTGTTTCTTTGCTTTTGTTATTAATTGCCTTATATAATTGGCTGCTCCCATGTTCGGGGCATAGATATTTACAATTGTTAGATCTTCTTGTTGGATAGACCCTTTAAGTAGGATATAGTGTCCTTCCTCATCTCTTATTACAGTCTTTGTTTTAAAATCTAGTTTGTCTGATATAAGGATTGCCACCCCAGCTTTCTTTTGGTGTCCATTAGCATGGTAAATGGTTTTCCACCCCCTCACTTTCAATCTGGGGGTGTCTTTGGGTCTAAAATGAGTTCCTTGCAGACAGCATATTGATGGGTTTTGGTTTTTAATCCAATCTGATAGCCTTGTGTCTTTTGATTGGGTCATTTAGCCCATTTACATTCAGGGTAATTATTGAAAGATATGAATTTAGTGCCATTGTATTGCGTATAAGGTGACTGTTACTGTATATTGTCTCTGTTCCTTTCTGATCTATGCTGCTTTTAGGCTCTCTTTTTGCTTAGACGACCCCTTTCAATATTTCTTGGAGGGCTGGTTTCGTGTTTGCAAATTCCTTTAGTTTTTGTTTGTCCTGGAAGCTTTTTATCTCTCCTTCTATTTTCAATGACAGCCTAGCTGGATATAGTATTCTTGGCTGCATATTTTTCTCATTTAGTGCTCTGATGATATCATGCCAGTCCTTTCTGGCCTGCCAGGTCTCTGTGGATAGGTCTTTTGCCAATCTAATGTTTCTACCATTGTAGGTTACATATCTCTTCTCCCGAGCTGCTTTCAGGATTTTCTCTTTGTCTCTGAGACTCGTAAGTTTTACTATTAGATGTCGGGGTGTTGACCTATTTTTATTGATTTTGAGAGGGGTTCTCTGTGCCTCCTGGATTTTGATGCCTGTTTCCTTCCTCACATTAGGGAAGTTCTCTGCTATTATTTGCTCCAATATACCTTCTGCCCCTCTCTCTCTTTCTTCTTCTTCTGGGATCCCAATTATTCTAATGTTGTTTCATCTTATCAAATCACTTATCTCTCAAATTCTGCCCTTGTGATCCTGTAGTTGTTTATCTCTTTTTCTCAGCCTCTTTACTTTCCATCATTTGGTCTTCTATATCACTGATTCTCTCTTCTGCCTCATTTATCCTAGCATTTAGTGCCTCCATTTTTGATTGCACCTTATCAATAGCCTTTTTGATTTCGACTTGGTTAGATTTTAGTTCTTTTATTTCTCCAGAAAGGGTTTCTCTAATAACTTCCACGCTTTTTTCAAGCCCAGCTAGTATCTTTAAAGTCATGATTCTGAACTCTAGGTCTGACATCGTACTAATGTCTGTATTGAGTAGGTCCCTGGCTGACGGTACTACCTCTTGTTCTTTTTGCTGAGGTGATTTTTTTCGTCTTGTCATTTTGTCCAGAGGAGAATAGATGAATGAGAGAACAAAATGCTAACAGGTTAACAACGTCCCCAGCAAATATACTGTATACCAATCAGAAAAGACCTTCCAGTAAGTGGTCGCTTCTCTGTTCAGAGAGTTGTTGCTACTCTCCTCTTTGATCTCCTGTTGAGTTCGTAGGTGTTCAGAATGGTTTGATCCCTATTCAGCTGAATTCCTGAGACCAGACGAAATCTAGGTCTCCTACTCCTCCGCCATCTTGCTCCGCCTCCTCAAAAACCATATAATTTTAACAGATATAAGAGAAGCATTTGATAAAGTTCAACAACCATTCATGATTAAAAAAAATACCCTCAATAAAATAGGCACAAAAGGAAATTTCCTCAACACAATAAATGCCATTTATAAAAAGCCTAAAATTAATGTCATAATCAATGGAGAAAAGCTGAAACTTTTTTCTCTAAGATCCAATACAAGGCAAAAATGAAAACACCACTTCTATTCAACATAGTACAGAAAGTACTAGCTAGAGCAGTCAAACAAGAAAAAGTAATAAAAGGCATCCAAATCAGAAAGGAATAAGTAAAATTGTCTCTGTTTGCAGATGACATAATCTTGTTTCTGAAAGACTCCACGCATGCACACAAAAAAAATCTGTAAAAACCAATAAATAAATATAGTAAAGGTGCTGACTATAAAATGAACAAAGCATCAGTTGTGTTTCTTTACACTAACAACAATCTATCGAAAAAAAAAATCAAGAAAACAATTCCATTAACAATAGCATCAAAAATAACAATATACTTTGGAGTAAATTTAACTAAGGAGGTAAAAGATGTATACACTGGAAATTATAAACAATGAGAAAAGAAATTAAAGAGGACACAAATAAATGCAAAAACATCCCATGTTCATGGATTGAAAGAATATTGTTAAAATGTCCATACCACCCAAAAAAGTATATACAGATTCAATGTAATCTCTACCAAAATTTCAATGGCTTTTTTCGAAGAAATAGATAAAAACAATTCTAAAATTCTTAAGAAACCACAAATGACACCAAATAGCCAAATTAATCTTCAGAAAGGGGAGAGGAGCAAGATGGCGAAGGAGTAGGAGACCTAAATTTCATCTGGTCCCAGGAATTCAGCTAGATAGGTATCAAACCATTCTGAACACCTACAAACTCAACAGGAGATCGAAGAAAAGAATAGCCACAACTCTTTGAACAGAAAAGCAACCGCTTTCTGGAAGGTAGGACGTGCAGAGAAGTGAATCGGAGGCGATACTTGGGAAGACAGGTGGTGGGAGGCGGGGGGAGGGAGCCTCTGTCAGCCGGCTACTGGCAAGTGTAAAAGCAGTGGAGCACAAAATCTGAACGTTTAGAAGTCTGCTCCACTGAGGGACGTCGCTCCAGTGGCTAAGCAGGGGGTGGAACCCTCGCTGGGACAGTGTGGTCTCAGGACCCTCGGGGTCACAGAAAGGCCAGTGGTGCCTGAGTGCAGCTCCCAGGTTATCGGAGCAGGAAAGCTGGCTGCAGAGATGGAGCTGAGGAGTGGGCTCTCAGCTCGGGGTTGCCATAAACTGTGACCAGCAGCACAGTCGGGCCACTGCTCCTCCAGCAGGGACCCAACAAGCGGCAGATCTGAGAAGACTCACCTTCCTCCCCTGGGAGGAGCGGCGCAGGAGCACACCGCAGGGATCTGCTGGGTTTGGAGACTCCACACGGGGTTGTGTGCCAGAGACAGAAACACTCGGTCACAGGCCGGGTGAGCACGGTGTGCGGCCAGAGATGCGGGAGACAGGAGTGATTGACTGCTTTTCTCTGGGGGCTCACTGAGGAGCGGGGCCCTGAGTTCTCAGCTCCTCTGGGGCGGGGATTAGGAGGCCGCCATTTCACTCTCCTCCTCCAAAGATGTATGGAAGCTTGCAGGGAACAAAAGCTCCCAAGAGCAAACCCGAGATTATTTAGCCCACCCCAGCAGGGGCAGGGCAATTCCGCCTCCAGCAAAGACATTTGAGAACCACCGCAACAGGCCCCTCCCCCAGAAGATCAGCAAGAACAGCCCACCAAGAACAAGTTTACCAATCAATGACAACTGCAAAACCCCAATGCTAGGGGAATATAGCACATAGAATTCATGGCTTTTTTTCTCCATGATACTTTAGTCTTTCAAAGTTAATATTTTTAATTTTTTTTCTTTTTCTATTTTTTAAAATTTTTCTTTTTCCCTTTTTCAACAAACATCTTATCAATCCCTTTTTTAAAATTCTTTTTTACTTTTCATTTTTAGAGTCATATTCTATCCCTTCATTGTAGTTAACCTTAATTTTGGCATATATATAAGTTGTTCTCTCTTTAAAATTTTGGGATACAGTTTCTGCTAATAGACCAAAATATACCATAAATCTCTACTGTTTGGCTTTGTTCTACTCTCCTGCCTGATCACATTCTCTCCCTTTTCTTTTTTTTTTTAATTTCTCATCTTTCTTTTTTCAACGAACTTCTTATCAATTCCTTTTATAAAATCTTTTATAATTTTCATCTTTACAATCATATTCCAATCCTTCATTGTAATTACCCTCATTTTTGGACATATGTAAGTTTTTCTTTCTTTAAAATTTTGGGAGGCAGTTTCTTCTAACAGACCAAAATACGTCCAAAATATAGTGTGTGGCACTGATCTATTCACCAGCCTGATCATATCTGATCATATTCCTTTTATTTCTTTTTCTTTTACTTTTTCTTTTTTCTTTTTTCTCTCTTTTCTTCCCCCCCAGTTTCAGGTCTCTTCTGATTTGTTTAGTGTATATTTTTCTGGGGTCGTTGTTACCCTGTTAGCATTTTGTTCTCTCATTCATCTATTCTCCTCTGGACAAAATGACAAGACGGAAAAACTCAATCTCAGAAAAAAGAACAAGAGGCAGTACCGACTGCCAGGGACCTATTCAATGCAGACATTAGTAAGATGTGAGAACTAGAGTTCAGAATGATGATTATAAAGATACTAGCTGGGCTTGAAAAAAGCATAGAAGATACTAGAGAAACCCCTTCTGGAGAAATAAAAGAACTAAAATCTAACCAAGTCGAAATCAAAAAGGCTATTAATGAGGTGCAATAAAAAATGGAGGCTCTAACCGCTAGGATGAGGCAGAAGAGTGAATTAGTGATAGAGAAGACCAAATGATGGAGAATAAAGAAGCTGAGAAAAAGAGAGATAACTAACTACTGGATCACAAGGGCAGAATTCGAGAGATAAGTGATACCATAAGACAAAATGATATTAGAATAATCGGTATCCCAGAAGAAGAAAGAGAGAGAGGGGCAGAAGGTATATTAGAACAAATTATAGCAGAGAACTTCCCTAATTTGGGGAAGGAAACAGGTATCAAAATCCAGGAGGCACAGAGAACCCCTCTCAAAATCAATAAAAATAGGTCAATACCCCGACATCTAATAGTAAAACTTACGAGTCTCAGAGACAAAGAGAAAATCCTGAAAGCAGCTTGGGAGAAGAGGTCTGTAACCTACAATGGTAGAAACATTAGACTGGCAACAGACCTATCCACAGAGACCTGGCAGGCCAAAAAGGATTGGCATGACATATTCAGACCACTAAACGAGAAATATATGCAGCCAGGAATACTATATCCAGCTAGGCTGTCACTGAAAATAAAAGGAGAGATAAAAATCTTCCAGGACAAACAAAAACTAAAAGGATTTGCAAACACGAAACCAGGCCTACAAGAAATACTGAAAGGGGTCCTCTAAGCAAAGAGAGAGCCTAAGAGTAACATAGACCAGAAAGGAAAAGAGACAATATACAGTAACAGTCACCTTACAGGCAATACAATGGCACTAAATTCATGTCTATCAATAGTTACCCTGAATGTAAATGAGCTAAATGCCACAATCAAAAGACACAGGGTATCAGACTGGATAAAAAAACAAGACCCATCAATATACTGTCTGCAAGAGACTCATTTTAGACCTAAAGACACCGCCAGATTGAAAGTGAGAGGGTGGAAAACCATTTACCATGCTAATGGACATCAAAAGAAAGCTGGGGTGGCAATCCTTATATCAGACAAATTAGATTTTAAACCAAAGACTATAATAAGAGATGAGGAAGGGCACTATATCATACTTAAAGCGTCTATCCAACAAGAATTGTTGGATCTAACAATTGTAATTATCTATGCCCCTAACATGGGAGCACCAATTATATAAGCCAATTAATAACAAAATCAAAGAAACACATTGACAACAATACAATAATAGTAGGGGACTTTAACAACCCCCTCACTGAAATGGATAGATCATCTAAGCAAAAGATTGACAAGGAAATAAAGACTGTAAATGACACACTGGACCAAATGGACTTCACAGATATATTCAGAACATTCCATCCCAAAGCAACAGAATACACATTCTTCTCTAGTGCCCATGGAACATTCTCCAAAAGAGATCACATCCTGGGTCACAAATCACGTCTCAACCAGTACCAAAAGACTGGGATCATTTTCAGACCACAATGCTTTGAAACTAGAATTCAATGACAAGAGGAAAGTCGGAAAGAACTCAAATACATGGAGGCTAAAGAGCATCCTACTAAAGAATGAATGGGTCAACCAGGAAACTAAAGAAGAATTAAAAAAATTCATGGAAACAAATGAAAATGAAAATACAACTGTTCAAAATCTTGGGATGCAGCAAAGGCAGTCCTAAGAGGAAAGTATGTAGCAATACAAGCCTTTCTCAAAAAACAAGAAAGGTCTCAAATACACAACCTAACCCTACACCTAAAGGAGCTGGAGAAAGAACAGCAAATAAAGCCCAAACCCAGCAGGAGAAGAGAAATAGTAAAGATCAGAGCAGAAATCAATGAAATAGAAACCAAAATAACAGTAGAACAGATCAACGAAACAGGAGCTTGTTCTTTGAAAGAATTAATAAGATTGATAAACCCCTGGCCAGACTTATCAAAAAGAAAAGAGAAATGATCAAAATAAATAAAATCATGAATGAAAGAGGAGAGATCACAACCAACACCAAAGAAATACAAACAATTATAAGAATATATTATGAGCAACTCTATGCCAGCAAATTAGATAATCTGGAAGAAATGGGTGCATTCCTAGAGATGTATAAACCACCAAAACTGAACCAGGAAGAAATAGAAAACCTGAACAGACCCATAACCACTAAGGAAATTGAAGCAGTCATCAAAAATCTCCCAACAAACAAAAGCCCAGGGCCAGATGGCTTCCCAAGGGAACTCTACCAAACATTTAAAGAAGAATTAATACCTGGTCTTCTGAAACTGTTTTAAAAAATAGAAATGGATTTTCTTCCAAACTCATTTTATGAGGCCAGCATTACCGTGATCCCAAAATCAGATAAAGACCCCATCAAAAAGGAGAATTACAGACCAATATCCTTGATGAACATGGATGCAAAAATTCTCACCAAAATCCAGCCAATAGGATCCAACAGTACATGAAAAAGGATTATTCACCACGACCAAATGGGATTTATTCCTGGGTTGCAAGGTTGGTTCAACATCTGCAAATCAATCAATGTGATACAATACATTAATAAAAGAAAGAACAAGAACCATATGATCTTCTCAATAGAGGCAGAAAAAGCATTTGACGAAGTACAGCATCCTTTCTTGATCAAAACTCTTCAGAGTATAGGGATAGAGGGTACATACCTCAATATCATAAAAGCCATCTATAAAAAACCCACAGCAAATATCATTCTCAATGGGGAAAAACTGAGAGCTTTCCCCACAAGATCAGGAATGCGGCAGGGATGTCCACTATCACCACTGTTACTCAACATAGTATTAGAAGTCCTAGCCACAGCAATCAGACAACAAAAAGAAATAAAAGGCATCCCAATCATCAAAGAAGTCAAACTCTCACTCTTTGCAGATGATATGATACTTTAAGTGGAAAGCCCAAAAGACTCCACCCCAAAACTGCTAGAACTCATACAGGAATTCAGTGAAGTGGCAGGATATAAAATCAATGCACAGAAATCAGTTGCATTTCTATACACCAACAACAATACAGAAGAAAGAGAAATTAAGGAGTCGATCCCATTTACTATTGCATCCAAAACCATAAGATACCTAGGAATTAATCTAACCAAAGAGGCAAAGGATCTGTACTCAGAAAACTATAAAATACTCATGAAAGAAATTGAGGAAGACACAAAGAAATGGAAAAAAGTTCCGTGCTCATGGATTGGAAGAACCAACATTGTGAAGATGTCAATGCTACCTAGAGCAATCTACACATTCAATGCAATCCCCATCAAAATACCATCCACTTTTTTCAAAGAAATGGAACAAATAATCCTAAAATTTGTATGGAACCAGAAGAGACCCCGAATAGCCAGAGGAATATTGAAAAAGAAAAGCAAAGCTGGCGGCATCACAATTCCGGACTTCCAGCTCTATTACAAAGCTGTCATCATCAAGACAGTATGGTACTGGCACAAAAACAGACACATAGATCAATGGAACAGAATCGAGAGCCCAGAAATGGACCCCCAACTCTATGGTCAACTCATCTTCAACAAAGCAGGAAAGAATGTCCAATGGAAAAAAGACAGTCTCTTCAACAAATGGTGTTGGGAAAATTGGACAGCCACATGCAGAAGAATGAAACTGGACCATTTCCTTACACCACACACAAAAATAGACTCAAATTGGACGAAAGACCTAAATGTGAGACAGAAGTCCACCAAAATCCTAGAGGAGAAGACAGGCAGCAACCTCTTCGACCTCAGCCACAGCAACTTCTTCCTAGAAACATTGCCAAAGGCAAGGGAAGCAAGGGCAAAAATGAACTATTGGGACTCATCAAGTTAAAAAGCTTTTGCACAGCAAAGGAAACAGTCAACAAAACCAAAAGACAACTGACAAAATGGGAGAAGATATTTGCAAATGACATATCAGATAAAGGGCTAGTATCCAAAATCTATAAAGAACTTATCAAACTCAACACCCAAAGAACAAATAATCCAATGAAGAAATGGGCAGAAGACATGAACAGATATTTTTCCAAAGAAGACATCCAAATGGCCTACAGACACATGAAAAAGTACGCAACATCACTCAGCATCAGGGAAATCCAAATCAAAACCTCCATGAGATAGCACCTCACACCAGTCAGAATGGCTCAAATTAACAAGTCAGGAAATGACAGATGATGGCGACGATGCGGAGAAAGGGGAACCCGCCTACTGTGTTGGTGGGAATGCAAGCCGGTGCAGCCACTCTGGAAAACAGTATGGAGCTTCCTCAAGAAGTTGCAAATAGAGCTACTGTACAACCCCGCAATGGCACTACTGGGTATTTACCTCAAAGACACACATGTAGTGATCCGAAGGGGTATGTGCACCCCAATGTTTATAGCAGCAATGTCTACAATACCCAAACTATGGAAAAAGCCAGATGTTCATCAAGAGATGAATGGATAAAGAAGAAGTGGTGTATATATATGTACAATGGAATATTATGCAGCCATCAAAGAAACGAAATCTTGTCATTTGCAATGATGTGGATGGAACTGGAGGGTATTATGCTGAGCGAAATAAGTCAATCATAGAAAGACATGTATCATATGATCTCACTGATATGAAGAGTTCTTAATCTCCGGAAACAAACCATGGGTTGTTGGGAGTGGTGGGGGGTGGGAGGGATGGGGTGGCTGGGTGATAGACACTGGAGAGGGTATGCGATATGCTGAGAGCTGTGAATTGTATAAGACTGTTGAATCAAAGACCTGTACCTCTGAAAGAAATAATACATTATATGTTAAAAAAAAAAAAAAGAAGGGGCGCCTGGGTGGCTCAGATGTTTAAGCATCTGCCTTCGGCTCAGGTCATGATCCCAGGATCCTGGGATTGAGTCCCGCATCGGGCTCCCTGCTTAGCGAGGAGCCTGCTTCTCCCTCTCCCTCTGCCTCTCTCCCTGCTCATGCTCTCTCTCTCTCTCTATCTATGCGTCTCAGATGAATAAATAAAATCTTAAAAAAAAAAAAAAAGAAGATAGTAGGAAGGGAAAAATGAAGGGGGGGAAATTGGAGGAGGTGACAAACCATGAGAGACTATGGACTCTGAGAAACAAAGTGAATGTTCTAGAGGGTGGGGGGGGGGATGGGTTAGCCTGGTGATGGGTATTAAAGAGGGTACCTATTGAGTGGAGCACTGGGTGTTATATGAAAACAATGAATCATGGAACACTACATCAAAAACTAATGATGTAATGTATGGTGATTAACATAACAAAATAAAATAAAATTTAAAAAACATTAGTCTTGAGAAAGAAGAACAGAGTTGGAGGCATCACATTTCCTGATTTTAAATTATATTACAACATTATAGTAATCAAAACAGTATGGTACTAGAATAGAAACACAGACCAATGGAACAGAATCAAGAGTTCAGAAACATGCCTATTCCTATAGAGTTAACTAATTTTCAACAAGGGTGCCAAGAATATACAATGAGAAAAGGAGAGTCTTTTTTCTTTTTTTTTTGAGAGTCTTTTCAATAAAGAGTGTTGAGAGATGTGGATATCCACATGCAAAAGAATGAAAGTGGACCCTTATCTTACATCATATAACTAAAAAGTCAACTCAAAATGGATTAAAGACTTAAAGGTAAGACCTGAAACCAGAAAATTCTTAGAAGAAAACATGGGGTAAAAGCTTTTTGATATTGGCCATGGCGATATGGTTTTAGATATGCACCAAAACCTAAGGAAATAAAAGCAAAAATAAATAAGTGGGACTGTATCAAACTGAAAAACTTCTACACAGAAAAGGAAAAAATTAATAAAGTGAAAAGGCAGCTATGATTTGGAGAAAATATTTTCAAATCATGTATCTGATAAAGGGTTAATATCTAAAATATGTAAGGAATGCAAACAACTTAATAGCAAAAACAAAAACAAAATAACAAAATAAAAACCCAACCAAAAAAAAAAAATGGGCAAAGGATCTGAATTGACATTTTCCCAAAGAATACATACAAATGGCCAACAGGTATATAAGAAGATGCTCACATGTGTAATCACCTGGGAAATACAAATCAAAACCACAGTGAGATATCAATGCACACCTATTAGGCTATTATCAAAAAGACAAAGAATAACGAGTGTTGGTAATGATGTGGAGAAAAGGGAACCCTTGAACAGCTGGTGGAAATGGAAATTGGTAAAACCATTATAGAAAAAAGTATGGAATTTCCCCCCAAAGTTAAAAATAGAACTATCATATGATCTATCAATCCCACTCCTGGGTATATAGCCAAAGGAAATAAATCATTATAGTCACTATATCAAAAGAGACATTTCCACTCTCATGTTCATTACAGCATTATTCACAATAGCCAAGATATGTAAACAACCTAAGTGTCCCCTGACAGATGAATGGATAAAGAAAATTTAAGGTTAGCTAAGTAGCTAGAACAGAATATTACGCAGTCTTTAAAAGAAGGAAATCTTACATTTATGACAATATGGAGGAATGTGGAGGGTAATATGCTAATTGCAATAGCCAGACAAAGAAAAAGTTGCATGATCTCACTTATATGTAGAAACTTAAAAAGTTGAATACATAGAAGCAGAGAGTAGAAGAGTGGTCACTGGGGGCAGAGAGGTTAGGGAAATAGGGAGATGTTGGTCAAAGGTACAAAGTTGCAGTTACTTAAGATGAGCAGCATGATGACTATAGTTAACACTGTACTGAATACTAGAGATTTGCTATGAGAGTATATTTTCAGCACTCTATCCACAGCAGTCGGGGGAGGAGGTAATACTTATGTAAGATGATACATTAATTAGTCTGACTGTAATAATCATTTCACTATGTATATTAAATCATAATATTGTATACCTTAAATATATACAATTTTTACTTGTCTATTTCCTCAAAAGGAAAGTATATATTGGCAGTGTTTGGTATTTCAAGATGAAAATATAAACCCCAAATATAAAAGTTTTGTTGTGTAACAATAGTTTGGTTATTTTTTTTTTCAACTCTTGACAGGCCCTTATCCATACTGAGAAATGTTCCATGAACTTTGTTTCATTAGGCCAAAGCCCTACTGAGACATGCTTCATTAGATCCTGCAGTATGTGTCCTCCTCTGTATAAAGTTCTATAAACTTGGCTAAATAAAATTGATATTTTATTGAGAACAAGAAGAGAGGACTTATGTGTCTCACAAATGCATTTAGATATTTTGGAAATATCACAAATTAAAATGTGTGGTTTATATGTGGTAACATCTGGATGTGTGACCCTGGAAGGACTCAGTCTAAATGGACCATTTTTCATGTTCCACCTTATGTCAATTCCAAATTTCAGTGGATACATTTGTGTGCACATGCATGCATGCACATATGTGCTGTGGTATAAAAGAAAGCACAGGATTGAAAATCAGATGGATTTGATTCAAAACCATTTTACTTCTATAAGCCTTGGAGTTCTGATCCATAAAACTGGCTTAATAAAAACTACCTAGTAAGGTTGCTGGAATAATTAAATGAGGTAAATAAAAGTCACCAAGTCCTATGCCTAGCACAGTGCATGCGCTCAACACTAATAACCTTCTGCTCAATAGAAACAATGCATTATCTATACCTCCTGTTCTATGAAAAAAAAATCCAGACATACTAGCTCTATAAACTAGGGGACATTGCTTAAAATCATCTCACCACAGGTTATGAGAAATAAGTAAGAGTTCCTGATATTCACATTATTACCATTGAAGTATCAGATAGATTTTGTTTGGGCAAACATATGGTATAAATAATAAATACATGAAATTAACATATACTGAACAAATCAAAAATCTCTTGGGCTTTCCTTGTCATTGTGGCACAATTCTGCTTGGGAAAGGAACAGAGGAATAATGCTCTGTCAGTTCCTAGGTTAATTACTAGTCATCACGTTGGCTGTTTTATGAGAAAAACATGTATTATAATTGTCACATGTTCAGATCTAAGTTTGCTAATGATCCTTAAAGAAGATCTTTGTTAATTATCTAATTTGTCTGGTAAATTAGGTTGATTTAAGACCCCAATATGCCTGCCACATTCTCCCTATAGTTTAAAATTTTCAGAACTTACGTGCAAATATCATGGACTTAAGTTTTCCATTATGGAGGTTATAATTCTTTATTAGATTCTACCCCATCTTCATCCCAATTCCTAAATTACATTTGGTGAAGCACCAAGGAAGACAGGACTTTGGAGAGGGCACTAGGGGCTAAGCTAATTAAATATTGCTATCAAAACAAAGGAGGGCGCCTGGGTGGCTCAGTTGGTTGAGCGAATGCCTTCGGCTCAGGTCATGATCCAGGAGTCCCTGGATCGAGTCCCGCGTCGGGCTCCCTGCTCGGCGGAGAGTCTGCTTCTCCCTCTGACCCTCCCCACTCACATGTGCTGCCTCTCTCTCATTCTCTCTGTCTCAAATAAATAAATTAAAAAAAAAAAAAGGAATCCTGAATCTTGAAGGTATTAAAATCTGGTACAGAGAAAGTAACAACAGCATAGCCAAGAATGAGAAAAAAATGAAAAGGAATGGAAGGCACACTAGAGACAGGACAAACTTAAACACACTGCTCCAGCTCATTTGCCTTTGTCCAGCCAGTGCTCTTACACCTCAAGGAGCGAAGGTCTTTATGAAAGGAGATCAAGATGAATGATGAACAGGCTCTCATCTGATATAAATACTGGTTAAAAGGGAGGGAATAGTGGAGTTTTCTTGCTAATGTAGATTAAAAAACATTCTAGGCTTTTACTTTCTTTTTTCTTCCCTCCCAGCCCTCACCCCACCCCACCCCCACTCCCGCATAGCAAGACAATAGCATCTTGAAGTGGTTTCTTTCTTGGCATTTTCTTATGGGAAAGGGAGAAAAATTCTTGGTATTTTAGCCTTCCCTGAGATATGACAGCAATGCATAACCCATTCCACCCCCATCACCCCACCTGCTCTCTGAAATATTTAAAGCATACGCTCATCTTAAACCTGTCCTCTCCTAAACTGAAATAGAATAAAGTCGAGGGGAGAAAAGCAAAAAGATTTCTATACAGCAGAGCAGGAGCCCGGAGTTGGGAGTCTGGGGTCTGGCTCATCACAAAACAGTAGTATGGACTGTTTAGTGCTTCTATGCTGCAGGATCTTTATCTGCTAAAAAGGGGGGGGGGGAAAGAGTTTGAACTGCCTTGTAATAGCGCTAGGTTACAAACAGCTGAGTGCTGTCTGAATTTCACTGGGGGGAGGACTCCAGCTTTCAGCAAAGCAGGTTTTACAGCACCCTCATAGTTTAAAGCCTACCTTTTGGAGTATTTTAAGACCTGAGTTTTTGTTTTTCTTAAATCAACATATAGTGTATCATTAGTTTCAGAGATAGAATTCAGTGATTCATCAGTTGCATATAACACCCATGCTCATTACATCATGTGCCCTCCTTAATGCCCATCACCCAGTTACCCCATCCCCCCTTCCACTTCTCCTCCAGCAACCCTTAGTTTGTTTCCTATAATTAATTATAAGTCTCTTATGGTTTGTCTCCCTCTCTGATTTCATCTTATTTTTTAGTCTTATTTTTCCCTCCTTTCCCCTATGATCCTGTTTTAAGTTTCACATATGAATGAAATCATATAATTATCTTTCTCTGATTGACTTAATTTGCTTAGCATAATACCCTCTAGTTCCATCCACGTCATTGCAAATGGCAAGTTTTCATTTTTTTGACAGCTGAGTAGTATTCCTTTGTGTGTGTGTGTGTGTGTGTGTGTGTATACCACATCTTCTTTATCCATTCATCTGTCAATGGACATCTGGGCCCTTTCCATAGTTTGGCTATTGTGGACACTGCTGCTATAAACACTGGAGTGCATGTGCCCCTTCAAATCACTACGTTTGTATCCTTTGGGTAAATACTCAGTAATGCAATTGCTGGATCATGGGGTAGCTTTATTTTTAACTTCTTGAGGAACCTTCATACTGTTTTCTAGAGTGGCTGTACCAGTTTGCATTCCCACCAGCAGTGTAAGAAGGTTCCCCTTTCTCTGCATCCTCGCCAACATTTATTGTTTCCTGTCTTGTTAATTTTAGCCATTCTGACTGATAATCTCATTGTGGTTTTTGATTTGTATTTCCCTGATGCTGAGTGATGTTGTGCATTTTTCCATGTGTCTGTTGGCCATTTGGATGTCTTCTTTGGAGAAATGCCTGTTGATGTCGTCTGCCCATTTCTTGACCTGAGTTTTAATTCTGGACCCATATCCTGGACAAATTAAATAATCCTTCACTTGCCTTACATGTGAGGGGTAGACATATAATAAGTTTCCCAATGTTATTTGTGTGTGTAAAAATTAAATGAGATAAATACAATGCCCAATATAGAGTAAATGTGATAAAAAGACAGAGCTTTTTACAGAACACTTTGCCCCTGCCTTAGAACATACTTTGAGCATGTGGGATCTGGTATACAGGATCCATTTTAAAACCATGAGAAAATAACCACATAGATGAAATCCTTGATATCACTGAGCCACAGAATCAGACCTGGAATTGTCAATTATCAGCCCTCTTGGTAAATCAGTTGATAAATACCTGTATTGTTTTAACTACTATTAGTCAGGATTTGCTTATTTCCAATTGGCATTGTGGAGAGCTCATGGCACAGACTCAAGTATGGGCTTTTAAAATTATGTGTTCAGAATGGTAGTTATGACTTAGGTGTTCTGTTAGGGCTTTTTTCTGCCTTTCTCCAACTTGATGTGAACTCCTTGGGGATATTAATAATTTCTGTCACCCAGTGTCCAACACTGTATATGACATTGTGTAAAACTTCTGCTCCCATTGACAGTACTCAACTTCACCTCCACTGTGTGATTTTATCATGAAGTCTGATGCAAAGGAGGGGTTACATACAATGTAAATCTGGGTTTGAATCCCAGTCTCACTGAGGTGTTCTTGCCCTGTCACCCTGTGTAAGTTGCTGGGCCCCTCTAAGCCTTGGTTTCCTCATCTGTAAAATGGTGGCAATACCTTCTATGTCTCAGGGTTATAGTGATTCAAATATATAAAGGAAGGAAAAGACGTTTCAAATGCGATAAACTTTTAAAGTATACCCCCTACTCCTATTTTAGTTATTACCCTGAATTTGGCCATTAGAACAAACTAGAAATGTGAGGGTCCTCTTCCAAATCTGTCTTAAAATTGGCTGAGCTGTGGTCATCACTGTACATTCTCTAGCTTGTTTGAAGGCTTTGCTCCAAAACATCTGGCTGTTTTATGACTTTGATCCCAATTTAAAATTCCACAATACCTCACACAATAATTTTACTTTATCCAGAAAATGCTTTGAATCAGACCAGATAAGAAAAGAGCCTGGAGTATAATCCTTTCAACTGTCTTTTGATCCTCTCTTCTGTTTCTACTAAGAGTTCAATGCGCAAGTCACTTCTTCACCACTAAGACAAGGGAGTTGTACCAAAAAAGCCAGTGATTCTTTTATTTCATAGTGGCAAAAGCATTTTAGCAAGTAAGCCAGGCTTAGTTCCCCATTCTGACACATATTAGCTATGGTACCCTGCGCAGATAACTGGCTGAACTACTGTCATCTCGTGAATAAAATAACATGAAAAATACAGGCTTGACATGGGAACAAAATGAGATCAGGCATGTGAAAGAAAGGTCCTAGTAAACAAAGAAGTTCTGTACGGTATCATCCATATTAAAATCACATGATTTGTGAATCATTTCAGTGGCCTGTGTCTTTCTGTTGTTACAAAAAGCAACTGGAACAATGGTTTGCAGATCACTGTGGGTGCTTCCCCTTATTTTTCCAAGGAAATTTATTTGAAGAACTCTTGCTTGTGTAATGGAATCAACTGATCCAGAAATGGCCTGCAAAATAGCAATCAGATATGAGCCACTTTCTTTTAATTCCTTTTCTATCCACTAGCTATCAATTTCCTTGTTGAGACATACCTTGAGACTAGCAGGTAAACTAAAGGTAGAAAGTACAGAGAAGCTATGACATTTGACAAAAAGCATGGTGCATTTATTTCCTAGAGCTGCTGAAAGAAATGATCACAAACATCGTGGCTTAAACCAAGAGAAATTTATTTTCTACAGATCTGGAGGCCAGAGGTCTGAAATCAATGTGTTGGCAGTATTGGATCCTTCTTGAGGTTCTGAGGAGGAATCCATTCCATGCTTTTCTCCTACCTTCTAGTGGCTGCCAGCAATCCTTAGCATTCCTTGGCTTATACACATCACTCCAATGTCTATCTTCACCTTCACATCACCTTCTCTTCTGTGTGTCTGTGTCTTCTTTCTTTGTCTTAGAAGAACATTTGTCATTGGATTTAGGACCCACTGGTAATCCAGGATGATCTCATCTCAAGATCTTGATCTTAATTAATTATAACTGCAAAGACTCTTTCCAAATAAGGCCACATTCATAGGTTCCACATGGACTTATCTTTTGGGTCCCATTCAACCCACTACAATAGGCTAAGAGTTATACTAATGTGGAATGGAATCCCAATTCATATACTAACAACTCAATTTGTACTCTTTGTGCCTTCATATCCTCACCTGTAAAATGGGGCCATGATAATATCTTTAAAAGACTGCTGTGACCTTAAAACAGATCATAAACACTGAGTGCCTATCATGCAGTAGGCACTCAATATATTTACTTTTTTAAAGTAAATTTTGGCTTTGGCACAGTTAATATTCATAAAAATGAAGGCCAACCCAAAGGAAGAAATACTCAGATTTTGTGGAAACCACTCTGGACTGGGTCTCAGAATTTCTTTTCCAAATTTTGCTACTAACTAACTTATTCTAATGCCTTTGAACAGTTCTCCTGCCCTACTCAGTGGTACAGATCTTACCCTCCCCATTTATAAATTGCATGGGTTGAACTAGATAACCTTTAATTTCTTCCCCTTTCTGAAATGCTGGATTTTTTTTATTATATTAGTCACCATACAGTACATCATTAGTTTTCGATGTAGTGTTCGATGATTCATTATTTGCGTACAACACCCAGTGCTCATTAGAACACGTGCCCTCCTTAATATCCATCACCGGGGTAACACCCCTCCCACCCCCTCCACTCTGAAACCCTCAGATTGTTTCCTGGGATCCACAGTCTCTCATGGTTCATCTCTCCCTCCGATTTCCCCCCCTTCAGTTTCCCTTTCCTTCCCCTAATGTCCTCCACGCTATTCCTTATGTTCCACATATGAGTGAAACCATATGATAATCGTCTTTCTCTGCTTGACTTATTTCACTTAGCATAATCTCCTCCAGTCCCATCCATGTTGATGCAAATGGTGGGTATTCATCCTTTCTGATGGCTGAGTAATACCCCATTGTATATATGAACCACATCTTCTTTATCCATTCGTCTGTTGAAGGGCATCTTGGTTCTTTCCACAGTTTGGCTATTGTGGACATTGCTGCTATGAACATTGGGGTGCATATGCCCCTTTTCATTTCACTACATCTGTATCTTTGAGGTAAATACCCAGGAGTGCAATTGCTGGGTCATAGGGTAGCTCTATTTTTAACTTTTTGAGGAACCTCCATACTGTTTTCCAAAGTGGCTATACCAACGTGCATTCCCACCAACAGTGTAAGAGGGTTCCCCTTTCGCCACATCCTCACCAACATTTGTTGTTTACTGCCTTGTTAATCTTTGCCATTCTAACTGGTGTAAGGTGGTTTTGATTTGAATTTCCCTGATGGCTAATGATGTTGAACATCTTTTCATGTGTCTGTTAGCCATTTGTATGTCTTCTTTGGAGAAGTGTCTGTTCATGTCTTCTGCCCATTTTTTGACTTGATCATTTGTTTTTTGGGTGTTGAGTTTGAGAAGTTCTTTATAGATCTTGGATACCAGCCCTTTACCTGTAATGTCATTTGCAAATACCTTCTCCCATGCCATAGTTGCCTCTTAGTTTTATTGACTGTTTCCTTTGCTGTGCAGAAGATTTTTGTCTTGACGAAGTCCCAAAAGTTCATTTTTGCTTTTGTTTCCCTTGCCTTTAGAGACGTTCTGGATTTTTGAAAGTATAACATTTAAGATTGTCTTGTGAGTAACTGGGTGAAAAACACCCCCAAAATCCTAAAAGTCCAACAAGAAAGAATATGTTTAGCCATTGTTTTGACTTCACATAGTTATAAGATTTGTGCTGGCTGAAATATAACTTTGTGGGGGTTACTGGGTAACTCAGTCAGTTAAGCGTCTGACTCTTGGTTTTGGCTGAGGTCATGATCTCAGGGTCATGGGACTGAGCCCAGCATTGGGCTTTGTGCTCAGCTGGGAGTCGGCTTGAGATTCTCTCTCTCCTTCTCCCTCTGCTCCTCCTCCAGCTTGTACTCTAAACAAACAAAACAAATAAACAAAATCTTTTTTTTTTTTTTTTTTTTTTTTTTAAGAAATACAGGGTGCCTGGATGGGCTCAGTCAGTTAGGCGTCTGCCTTCGGCTCAGGTCATGATCCCAAGGTTCTGGGATCAAGTCCCATGTTGGGCTCCCTGCTCCACAGGGAATCTGCTTCTCCCTCTGCCCCTCCTCATTCTCTCAATCTCTCTCTCTCTCAAATAATAAAAAAAGCTTTAAAAAATAAAATAAAATAAAAAAGAAATATAACTTTGGGGACAAGTCTTATCCTTTCAGACTTTCAACTGAAATACCACACCCCCAACCACCAATGTTCTATCACTGCTCTTCTAAAACCTGACACTCCCTTTGAAAAATGTTCCTGCTGCCTTTTTGGGTAAAGACTGGGGGCAGGAATGCTTGGATTATCTGGACAGCCACAAAACTGTGTATGCAACCAGCACTAGCTATATCATTCATGGGGCTCCTTGTGCAAAAAGTAGGACAAAAGTGCCATTAAAGATACAAAAATATAATAGTTTCCTTTCTTCCCCACTCTCTCTCCCAAGTTGTCATGATGTTTTATGCTTGCTATTTAATGCTGCATTACCTCTGTTAGGAGGATACTCTCAGTGTGCAGACCTTCCTGGGTGACCAAGGCCCCACCCCATGCATTTCTGCATTCACCTGTCTGCTGATGGGAGCATCCTGACTGATCTGGCATGCTCTGGCCTGGAGATGATTCAATCTTCCCTTCTCAGGACTGCCTGCTCCAACCCACTGGGGCAGGTGCCTACCAAAGGATTGCAACCTTCATACTAGGACATACTAGCTACCTGGCTCAGGGGTGGGTGAAAGGCTTGCCTTATCCACTGACTCACCTGCAGAATGCACTGAGGTGCTGCCACCCTGGAGGGAAGGGAATGGTGTTGCCCCTCCCGGAGACACCATAGAGCACATGTCTTCTATTCCCAAACACTCTGTCCTGTACTCACGTCCCCACAGGAGGTGGAGGGCAACTGTAGTACATGGGCCTCACCCTGACCAACACTACCTCATTTTCGTTCTGGATGAAGGACACAAAGGGCTCCTGCTCTGACCAAGGGTGAGCGGATACTCTCACAGATGGAAAATAAAATGGACATAGGACATAGAGAGTAACTTATAGTTGCTCCAAGAAGGGGCTTCATTCAGAATCCACTAGTCAAGTACAACTTGATGATCCATTCCTCAGCCATGTCTCTGAGCTCTCAGCCTTTCTCCATATGCAAGAACCAGTCCCTGGGGCTTCCCCCCACCCCACACCCCACTTGTCTATGGTTTTCCCAGCACCTCCTATCACAGTCAAGTTTAAGGAAGCCTGTACTCCAGGAAAGTGGGAGCTTCCCCCTCCCATTTCTAAAGCTTTCACCTTCTGCAACAGGATTGGGAAGTTCCCCAGCTGACTGGCAATGGGGAGTATACATTCTCTTCAGGAAAAACCCCACACTGACCCACAAGGGGGTATTGTGGCTGCTTGATGTAGAGGAGACAATCTCCATTGTTTGGTACTTTTCTGTGTATTGATAAATAATACCAAGTGAGTTCCTCCTACTGCTGAGCTCTGTCCAGTCCTCTCTCTCTCTCTCTCTCTCAACAAGCTTTCCATTAGATTAAGAAGATGAACACATCAGATCTACACAACCCCTACTTATAATTCCTTTGCAAGTACTCTCCTTCTCTTGTATGCAGCTGCTCATAATTCCACAAGAGCACTCCATAATTTAGGAAAAATATTTTTTCCAGGGAAGCAATTTTCTGAAGTCTGATTTTATTAAAAATATGTGTATGTGTGTGTGTACACGTGTCATATATATCACTGAACACAGCACTCATCAACTTATCTAAATTAGGGAATTTAGGGGCACCTGGGTGGCTTACGCAGGTAAGCACCTGCCTTCAGTTCAGGTCATGATCTCAGGGTCCTGGGATCGAGCCCCACATCGGGCTCTCTGCTCAGCAGGGAGCCTGCTTCCCCCTCTCTCTCTGCCTGCCTCTCTGCCTACTTGCGATCTCTCTCTCTGTCAAATAAATAAATAAAATCTTTAAAAATAAATAAATTTAATTAATTAAGGAATTTATTTTTGGTGTTGTTCAACCCAGATCTGAGTAACCAGGTGGTGAGCTTTGGAGATTTGTTTTATTTACATTTACACCTAAAAAGCATGATAAAGTGATTTTCTCAAAACAAAAGAGTCCATTTCATGCACTATAAAGATACTGACTATGGATTTCTTATGTATTAGATGCTCTTCCATATGTGTGTTGTGGTGTGATTGGCAGCCAGGCACCATACTGAACTAGGTAGATAAGGAAGATTCTGGTTTTCATGGAGTCTCTCTAGTATAGATGAAAACAGACAACAGAGATGTAAACATGTGAACAATAAAGTTTCAGATAATAATAAATGTTAGGAAAACCAAAGGCAGCATAGTAAGAAAGTGACCAGGCTGGTTGTCCTTAGATTGGGTAGTCAAAGAAGTGTCTCTGAGGTCAAGACATCTGACTCAGAAGAAGGACACAGCCATGCAAAGATCTGAGATCAAAGCTTTTAGGCCAAGGAAAGAGTTAGGGGAATGCCCTGACATGGGGATGATCTGCTCTTGAGGGACAGCATGAATGTCCATGTGATGAGAGCAGAGTTAACCAGAGAGAGGTATGAGCCATGCTGAGTGGGGACAGAGGCCAAATCACATCAGGCATGAGTGGCCATGCTAAGAAATTTGAAATTCAGACAATTAGATACTTTTAAGCAAGGCAATGGCATAGTATTTTTCAAAGACGCTTTGACTGCTTTGGAGAAAAGGCAGGGTAAATGATCATAGCAGAAACACAGAAAGCAGTCAGTAAACCATTGTGAGAGGCAGGGTGGGAGAGGAATATGACTTGTGTCTGGATGGTAGCAGCAGAGAAAGATGAGGCAGGGGAGAGTTCTGGATATTTTCTGCAGACGGAGGAAGTAGGACTGACTGAGAGATCAGATACAGGAGGGCTGAAGGAAAGAGGGATCCAAGAGGACTTCTGTGCCACTGACTTGAACAACTGGGCATGTGTCCGGTGGAAACATCTTCTGAGATGGGAAGACTGGACAAGGAGGGAATTTGGAACAGATAATGAACCTCGCCTTGCAGGAACCAGAGAAACTGTTTATAGCTTGACCAACACCAACATTTTCACCTTTACGTGCACACAAAAAATTAAGCTTCTGTCTCTACTGGGTACCTCACTGTGGTTCAGTTTCCAGACTTAGAACAGGACAATACAGAGACTGGGACTTCAAGATAAATATTAGTTGAACAGTAAGAGAGTAAAACAGACATGCACAGGTAACAACTTTGCAGTTTACAAGGCACTTTCCCATCCATATAATCCCTGATCCTCACATTAACCCTGCAGAAGAAATAATATTACTACCCCTATTTTACACAAGAAAAACCTACAGCCAAAGGAAAAAAGTGACCAGCTTATGCATGATTCCTCTGGATGAGCTGATCTTGAAACGCATGGACCTTGACCTTCCTGTCCAGCCTTTGCTGTTGAGACAGAGTCCTGGAGGCTCTCGCTGTGTATAAACCTCCAGGAGCTTTTCCCTCCATCATTTTACATCAGCCAGACTCTGACTCACAGCTGGAGAATCAGTCGCTGTATTATGTAGTGAATTTCATGCGTATACACCAAGAGTTGTTTTCTGGAACAGGCTAAAGTGACCCTCTTCTTTCATTTTCCTTCTTCCATTAACCATAGAATATTTTTCCTTGGAAAACTGTGCCCAGGTTGAGGGACTTCTCCCTGATTTTGTGTAGATTCTTTGATATGCTTCAAACTCAACAACTTTCCTTCAATCCCTGGGGCCCTAGAAACAGCCAGCCCACATGTGGTGGGAAGCAAGGCAAGAGCAAAGGAGGAATGTGAGGAAGACACAAATACAGCACAATGTCTTCTTTCTGAGAAATTTCATCAAGGCTCTGATTCCAGTGACCTCACCTTCAAGCAATGCCAGTTCCGTTGCTCTAAATCAAAGTTGACTTGTGGTGGTGGTTCACATATTTTGAGTCTAATGAGCCTACAGCTTTTGATGTTGCAAAGAAATCCTGAGGGTAATTAGCATCTGCCCTCTGAGACCAGAATAGCCAATGACCCAGACATATGCCAACTTCCACATTTCAGTCCAGAATCCTAAAGGAAGGTGAACGTAGGACATTAGGCTGTCCATACGGTGAGACCATTCAAATTGGGACACTTACTGCAACCCACCAAGAACGCATTCTCTACTACCCTTTCAAGGAAATGAAACTGAATTATAGAAATAGGCTCTCAGTGGATCTCCCTGTTTTTGTTCTTATCCCTCACCCTAATGCTTTTCTCAAAGCTCTGTGTACCATTCTCCTGCTCATATTCTTCTAGTGCTTACTTGTCACAAATATAATCCAGTGCCTTTTGATGTCCTGTAAGGCCATTCATGATTTGACCCCTGACTCTATCTCTGACTTCTTTTATCACTGCTTCTAACACTCATCACCACATCAGCTACTTCAGTTTTCTTGCTATTCCTAGAGCATGTCAGGAACTCTAACTCATGATCATTGTAACTGCTGTTCCATTTCTAACTGAATAGAAGGCTCTTTGCATGAGAGTCTCGTGGCCCATTCCTTCAGTACATGTGACAGCTTAAGGGCACCCTGGCACTACCACAGTACTGCCAGTCTGTTTTCTGAGATTTAATAGCACTGTGATGATTAATTTTATGGGTCTGCTTGACTGGGCCATGTGGTGCCCAGCTATTTTCTTAAATAGTATTCTGAGGGCATTTTTGGATGAGATTGACATTTAAACCAATAAACTGAGTAACGCAGATTGCTCTCCCTAATGTGGGTGGGCCTCATCCAATCAGTTGAAGGCCTGACTAGAACAAAAAAGTTTACCTTCACCCAGGAAGAGAGAATTCTGACTGCTTGCTGGCCTTTGAACTGAGACATTGACTGTTTCTCTGTTTGGTGGTCTTAGTGTCTTTGCCTGCTACTTCTATTATCTGGGTCAATTTTGACTAGTTTCAGGTGATTCATTTTTCTTTTCATCAGGGGCCCTATTTTCCTCTTTCGTTGTATGCCTGGTAATTTTATATTGGATACTGAACACTGTAAATATTACCTGATTGTGGGATGGATATATTTATATACCTACAAATATTAGCTTTTTTTTTCCCTGAGACACGGTTAAGTTAGTTGGAAGTATTTTGATCTTTCTATGTCTTGCTTCTAAGATTTGTTAGTTGGGACAAAAACAATTTTCTTTCTAGGGCTAATTATTCTCCATGACTATGGCAAGACCCTTCTGTTTTTTCTGCCCCATGAATCACAGGGTTTTCTAGTCTGGCTGATGGGAAATGCACTATTTCTGGTCCTGAATGAATATTGGGTACTGTTCCCTTTCTCTCTCTTCCTCTCTCCCTCTCTCTCTCTCTTTTTTTTTTTTGGTTGTTTTCCACCAGCTTCTAGTAGTTTCCTTACATGCAAGCACTGTTCAGTAGTCAACTGAATGCTAGGGAAGAATCCTCTGCATATCTGTGAATTTCTGTCTATGTACTGCTCTCTCCTCACCAATATTCTGTCCCATAAGCAACAGTTACTTTGTTCTCCCTGGATTCACCAATCTATTACCTCACTTCAGTGAGCCCAGTGACTTTGTACATCCCCTCTTTGTGCTCTGACCCAGAAAATTTCTCAAGGCAGTAAGCTGAGGCAATTGTAAGGCTCATCTAATTTTTGTGTCATCTCTCAGGGATCACTGCCCTTTTTTGCCAAATATCCAGTGTCCTGAAAACCATTATTTCACACACATTGTTTGCTATTGTTGGTTTCAGTGGAAAGGCAAGTTGTCTCTGTTCTTCCATCTTGGCTGGAAGTGATGCTCATAGAGACTTTCAGAAGAAGGAAATCAAACAGAATTAAAGGATTTAAGAGATCAGATTTGCCTGGATTTTATTGCTGATTTTTCCACTGACTCTCTAAACATGCATAAGTTCTTTCTCCTTTCCACATCTCAGTGGTCCAACTGTGAGATGGAAAAAATAAAACTTGTCTCAGATGGTTGTTGTGAGGACTAAATGAAGTAGTGGTAATAATCCAACCGAGTGTGCAGGAAGGGTCTGTACCCTGTCCTTCTGTAGGCACAGTGTACAACTGATCTGCTAAACTTATGTCCACTAACCACAGCCCTCTCCACCAGTGTCCCGCTCAGAGACAGCTCCTCAACAGTGCTTGTGGAATCAGTTATTTGAACACCACCACAGCAGGGATTCAAATTTATTTCTGCCAAGTATTATTTGGTTAGAAACAATTTATCTTTGCCCCACTCCACTGCTACTTCTCTCGATTTTGATGACTAACCATTTCCTCTCTAGCTGCCAAACAAAACCATCACCTAAAATTGGTGAAGCATGCCTTCCACCTGAAGTGTAACTCTCCATCCTGAAGCACTACCTTGTAATAAATACAGAAACATCTCAATTTTCCTCACATATTCTGATAAAAAGGCACAAATATTGAGCGTAGTTGTAGTCTGTAAAAACCATAAATCCAGAGAAATAAGACCACTTTTTCTTTGTCAAGGGCATGGTCAATGCATTACTTCACACCCAGAAAATGTAGCCAGCTAATTTTATAACATGTGATATCAGAACTAATAGAGCAGCATCTTTTGACATTGACCAGTTTAAAGAATGGCTTGCATTTTATAAACCAACAGAATCTCTAGATGGTATTAATCAGATCAGATTGATGCTACAAGGGTCTCCAGTAGCCAGTCTGAGTAGTCAGATGAAAAGAAAAGAGGAAACTTCATAAGGAGGCCGACAGTTCAGAAGGAGGGTCCAGCACTGACCATCAGAAGGGCTGCTTGGAGCTTCTGTTAATACCAAGTTAAAACACTAGATGCTGGATAAAAACTTCCCTTTATAATGAGAAGCTTCACATAAAATAAGTAACCGATATTTTATAGGTACTTGGGGTGAAATGACAGAGACTATTAAAAAAGTGGGGGTAAATTAGGCAAATAAAGTGTATAATAATGACAATAATGGACTCTACTGTAATCATTATAATGCGTAAAACATACATTCTTTTCAACTTTTTAATGAAGTATAATGCATGTACCAAAGACATAGAAAGCATTTTATGTATTATAAATGTTTTCCATGAATATTTGAATCCTTGTTATGAACACTAAGTTTGAATAATGTTGAATAATTATCCCTAATTTGAAGTTACAGATACTGAGGCTGAGAGAGTTTAAGCAACTTGCTTAGCAGGTGCTACCGCCATTAGACATAGGACTTAAGACTTAGTTGTGTATATTAGATGATTCCAAAGCCAATGCTCTTTACCCACACTGCTTTCCAGTCCATGTTTTGTGAAAAGTACATATTCTATCAAATTTAATTATGACTGAAACTCTGTTGCTAGCACACCTACTATTTGAGGCTTCGAATTCAGATCTTTTTATTCTCTTTCAACACATTTCCCTATTCTTCTCCATACCTCCCAACCTGCCAACCTGCCAGCCTGTCTGCATTTATCCTGTAAATGTGCACTGAGTCATGTCTCCACCTATGACCCAGACACAAAGAGGAGTAAGTCTGATAAAAAGAAGGTGCTTGGGAGAAACAATATGCAGAGACAGGAGAACACTTAGTGTATCTGGAAGCTGGAACTACTATAAGAAGGCTGCATCTCGGGAAGTGGATTCAATCCTGGCTGCCCAGTTACATCGCCCGGGGAGATTTTTTTTGATACAATGCATAGCTTTATCCCACATAAACTAAATCGTTCCTGTGCATAGGAGGGGAGACATGCATCTATTTTTTTTTTCAAACATCTCTGGTGATTGTAAGGTGCAATCAGGTTTGAGAACACTGAATACTGAGCTTCAGGGAAAGGCAATGAGCAGAGTGAAAGTGAAGTGGGATTTCATCGAGACCTGAAAACCATATCAATGAGCTGAACTTTATTGAAAGGGCAGTTGGAACAACTGAGGAGTTTTAAGCAGAGAAGTAACAGAATCCCATTCCCATCTGAAGCGGCCAAATGGAGAACTCTGATGATCACCAAGTATTGGCACTGTTAAGGCAGTTGCAAAGGTGGTGGTGATTATATAGATAGATAAAATTTATATAATATTTCTAGAGATGGAAGTAGAAAGATTTGAGAAATACTAGATGTTAGATCATAAAGATCTGGGAAATGATTTGTTGTGAAAGGTGCAGCAGAAAAAAGGAATTAAGAATAATGCTATGTCTGCAATAGCCAAACTGTGGAAAGAGCAGAGATGCCCTTCAACAGACGAATGGATAAAGAAGATGTGGCCCATATATACAATGGAGTATTACTCAGCCATCAGAAAGGATGAATACCCAACTTTTACATCCACATGGATGGGACTGGAGGAGATGATGCTAAGTGAAATAAGTCAAGCAGAGAAAGTCAATGATCATATGGTTTCACTTATTTGTGGAACATAAGGAGTAGCAGGGAGGACATTAGGAGAAGGAAGGGAAAAATGAAGGGGGCGGAAATAGGAGGGGGAGACAAACCATGAGAGACGATGGACTCTGAGAAACAAACTGAGGGTTTCAGAGGGGAGGGGAGTGGGGGGATGGATTAGACCAGTGATGGATATTAAGGAGGGCACATACCACATGGAGCACGGAGTGTTATACGAAAACAATGAATCGTGGATCACCACATCAAAAACTAATGATGTATTGTGTGGTGACTAACATAACATAAAATAAAATTAAAAAAAAAAAAAAGAAGAATGCTCCACATATTTATCTTGGTTTTGCCATTCACTGAGATAAGGTAACATGAATAATAGAGCAGGTTTGGGTAGAAATTGGTTCAGTTTTAAGCATTTCACAAGATTGAAGCCCAGGAAGAGAGAGATCTGGACTGGGTCTACGGAGTTAAAAGTCTTTTGCAATAGGTGGTGATTGAAGCCGTGTGTTTTCTGCTGGTGGTGGTACTGGTTGGTTGGCTGATAAATAGTTTTAAGAATTTGTTTTTGTTTATTTAGTTGGTTTTATTACTGTTGTTTAACTTTTGGTTGCTTTTGTTTTCTTCGGGGAGAGGAACACAATTCAAACTTACATATAGGTTTAATTAGGTTTTGAAATAATCGTGCATATGACACAAATGGAATGACAAATGGTGAAAATGAATTTTTTAGAGGTGGCAGGAAAAGTATCTGAGTGATGAACATATACATCCAATCTGTTCATAGTGCAGGTAAGGATAAATTTCAAAAATCAACATTTGTTCTCTTGGCAAATGTTTCCAAGTAGAAGGGTTTGTTCTGTTTTGTTTTTTTGTTTTTTTTTTGTTTTTTTGTTTTTTGTTTTTTTGCCATGAAAACCAATGTTTGCTTTCTACAGTATGGATACCAGTAGACATTTTGCAAAAGAACACCATTACCTGGCTCCTATGCCTGTGGCACTGGGTTTAGCAGATAACCATTTCTGCTAGGATTTTCCAAAGTTCTCTGGGAATGCCAGAATAATATTTGAGTAGTTGTGATGATGTGGGCAATTAAAGAATACTGCTTTGACAAAAACTGAGCAAAATGAAAGTAAAACATTTTGAGCATTTTGAAGAGATCTTAATCATATCAGATACTCTCATTTTATATATGGGGAAATTGAGTTTAATGAGGGGAAGTAATGTGCCTAAGGGTGCAGAGCTGGGATCAAAGCAGGATTCTCTGGATCCAGTGTTCTCCATTACAAAGTTCCTGAATAGGGAAAAGTGGGTCCAAAGTCCTAGCATAAATGTGGGTAAAAAACAGTATACAAAGGTGATGTAGCTGGCCTCAACTGGGCTAGATGTAGGATAGGGAGCACAATAAATCCTTGCTATTCTAGCTAAACCAGACAGGATGCCACTGCCACTGGCAGGAGATTTTCTTCGCATTATCGGATTGTAGAGAAAAGAAGATCTCACACACAATTACATTAGTGTTTGATGATGTTGAATGTGAATTTGAAATGGAAAAATTAGATGAAACCAGTAAGTGAGATTTAGTCACCTACTGAGCGGGAACAAAGAAAGTCAGAGGTGGAAGAAAGAAAATCAGGGGGTGGTCCTGGCCATCCATTTCACACACTGAAACACTGGACTTTTTAAGTCAGTGGACCTCTTAAATTTCCTGAGGGAGGAAATAGTGCTAAAAGGGGAATATAGCCCTTTAGATGGAAAGAAAACATATGATTCCAGCACATTTGTTTAGTCTTTCTGCAACTCAGATAAAGCAAAAAGCTCATTAATTTAGAATTGGTGATAATTTGTACAGGGCCTATTCTGAAGTTTACCTTTGCTTTATCTGGCTAAAAGGATTTGGAAAGCAAATTAACAGTGTAAACAGGATGGCAGGCAGCAATATTTAAGCTCTTTAAAAGAGCAAACTTTCTCCCAATATCTTTAAAACACAATTTATACTTAGAGAGATGACATGCTAGTTACAGATTATTCTTATCTATTATAGCAAGTCCCTGATGATTTCTACCTAGGACACTTAGCTTAGCTTGACCCAATCTCTGTGTTTCTAGAGAAGTCTATTTGCATTTATTTTATGATTATCAAACTTTTAAAATATTGATACTAACTTGAACAGGCCTTGAGTGTCATAATTAGTTCTACTTACTAACCTTTAACTTTACTTCTAGCAAGAAAGAAACACAGGATTTAGCAGCATAAGGTACAGAATGAAGAGCAGACATGGAACCAGAGATCTTGGGTTCAAGTCCATGTTCTTGTGTTGATTAGTTATGTTACCTCATACATGTTTTAGGTTAGATGGGGATTAATCTTCTCTCTAGAACCATCGCAAATGGGGATAAAGATAGCTCTGCTGTAGGACTCATAGTGCTGATACAAAAATGAATTTTGCTAAAAGATATGAATGTGTATTATACGCCATCAGGCAGTATCAGAATGCAAATAATTCTATTACTATTTTTCACATTATTAAACTCAAAACTGAAGCAAAAAAAAAGGCCATCTTTTATAAGCCAACTTATTATTTTTTCTAGAAATGCCACTTTTTGGTACTTTCTTGCTAACACAGACTCCTAGCTAGAATTACACATTTCTTGGAGTAATTAGCTTCACTAAGCTACTAATCATTGCAACCTCCATTGGAAATTCCTTGAATTAAGGAGTCTAAGTGCCTCTGCCTTCCTCCAGCTCCACTACCTAATTTCTTCTTCTATGTAAAAGTGGCCTTCTCTAATTACTGTACATGTTCTTTGACATACTTCTACACAAGCACCCTAAGATGCCTTGTAAATTTCCCATTGTACTTCTGTGTCCACACCAGACCATGTACTCCTTGATTTCTGCCCTGTTTTATTCATCTCTGAGTCCAAAGAGCTTGGCACACAGTAGGTATTCAACACAAGCTTGATAAACAGATGCCTGAATAAATGAGGAAGATGAGAACATATAGAAGATGAATGAGAGGGGCGCCTGGGTGTCTCGGTGGGGTTGAACGTCTGCCTTCGGCTCAAGTCATGATCCCTGGGAGGCCCAGGATCGAGCCCCATTGTCGGGCTCCCTGCTCCGTGGGGAGTCTGCTTCTCCCTCTGCCTCTGCCTCTGCCCCCCCCCCACACACTCATGTTCTCTCTCTCTTCCTCTCTCTCTCTGTCCCTTTCTCAAATAAATAAATCGAAAACTGGTGCTGTATTGTATGGTGACTAATATAATAAAATAAAATTAAAAAATAAAATAAAATAAATAAGTAAAATCTTAAAAAAAAAAAAAGAAAGAAGATGAATGGGAGACAAAGTTTTGTATTGGGCACATGATTATGATACTAACAGCTCCTTAAGCCCCATCTGAAGAAAAACGCCCCACTCTGCCTGCCACATAGGAAGCTGCCATTTCTACCATGTGAGCTCCTGAGCACAATTTACTGGATTTAGGGTGGGTACTAGACCCAAGGGCAGACATATCCATAAGTTAGCTAGATAGCAAGTTTGTGCCATGGGATCTCACTGTCCCTGGCTATAGAAGAAAGGACAAAAAGTGGCCACTCAATCCATAGTTGACTGAATCAGACACAACTACCACCGACATCTAATTCTACCTTTTCCTTGATAGCACAATCTGATGTTTGTACAGGTTATCAATCATTTAGGAAAGCTGACTCTCTTCCTCAAAAGTAAAACCTAAGCTAATGATAGTAACCTCATTCCTTTTGCCAGCATTTGGTTTAAGCATGACATGTATCATAATGGTTAATAAAATTGAGGTTGATGTGGAAGAATCTCCTGATGAACTTCTGGAAAAGGGTTTTGATTCTTAAAAAGAAAACTTAGTAAGTTTCTTCTTATACAGGGTATTGCCATGTTTGGTTGAGAGGTTTAGATCAGCGACAACAATGATCATGAGGGGAACTGGCCTTGGAACACACTCAATGTGCCGAGGACAGCAAAGGAGACAGATATGAAGAACCCAGATCCCAGATCCTTCAGTTATTAAAGAGATACTGAATTCAATGAGCCGAGAGAGACCCTACTTCATGACTTCATATTACTAGATGATAGACTTTCCTTATTGTTTAAGCCAACTGAATCAGGGCTTTCTGTTATTTGTAACCACAGTAGCAAATACAGAACCAATCCACTTACAGACTAATTACCCATGTTGCTGCCTAGTTTAAAAGGATGAACTAGCCTTTTAGATTTTTTTTATTTTTCTAGAAATTAGAACTTGGAACTACTGAAAGAAGAAAATTTTAGGTTAGGAGCTAAATCCTTAAGGTTACTAATTAGAGAATGAGTTTGGAGTTGCTTTAATGAGTCACTGAAAAAATCAAGTCATGAGGAAGTAATAACTGTAAATAAGCAAAGCTGACCAACTGGTGGAGAGAGGACAATAGATCAAAAGGTCAGAGAGACATCAAAAGACTGACTATGAGCTTCCTGAGGGAAGGAAAGAATTGGAGGGAGTATTGGGTCCTATAAAATACCTTGATTTTTTATGACTTCTCTTTTCCATTTCATGCACACACATACTCCTTTCTTTAAGTTAAAATGAGTCTCATTGGGCTTTTTGTAACAACAACAACAAAATAACAGCAACAACAAAACCTAAATAGAAACACATATTATTGAACAAACAGAAATAAAATTACCTAGTGACTGAATCTGAATTGTTTCATGTATAAGAATAAAACCAAACAAACAAAACCCCACCTATCTGATGTCCCACTTCTCCCTATAGCATCACTAACCAGTATTTACCCAGTCTCTGCTTCATATCCCTGGATGTAGAATGAACCCCCTCCTTTCTAGGACAAATTCTCCCATTGTGGAATGCTACTAACTAATGAAAAACTCCCTCTGAGGCAGAAATTAAATTGATTTCCTGAATCCCCAGAGTCATCTCCAAACATACAGATAAGTAGTTATCAAGTAGGTCCTCTGCCCCTAGGTGGCAATTGGCAAAGTCCAGAGACATTTTTGACTGCTACAACTGAGGGGTTACTACTGGCATCTAGTGGGTAGAGGCCAGAGATGCTGCTAAATACCCTGAAATGGACTGAACAGTGCCTTGCAACAAAAAAGCATCCAGCTTAAAATGTCAACAGTGTCAAAGTAGAGAAGCCCCGACCTAAAAGAGGTCTTATACATAGTAAGGACTATGTATGGAGGAGGAGACTAAAAAAATACTGTGGTTTTGGAGTGCTTCCATTGGGCCCTTCATATTTCCCATTAGTATCAAGGCCTAGGTATTAATTAAATGGCCTTGTATATAATACCTGGTGACAGGCCCTGAAATAGTTGAAAATGGAATAGCCCTTATTTGGAGATCAACAAACAGTGGAGCAAACAATGCTAAGAAAGAGGTACATCAAATACTTAGAGGTGCTTAATTAATGATTTTTCCATGCTTTGGAGCTAAGGCTTCTGCAATGCATAGGAAGCTCTCTGAATGTGATACATGCTCTGGTCTATGAGTAGATGTTTCATGACCCTACTTTGGAAAATGCCTGAGTCATATCCTTGGCTTTGTTCCTATAGTAGACATCTGCTGTTTTTGTCTCCCTAGCATCCCTTTCCTCTTCTTTGGGGAATTGCATTCAATTTTCCTTTGGGAAAAAACTTCTCCCTGTGGGGGTATTTCCTATAAAGTCTCCACGGAACTATCAGTCAGGGGCTCTTATACTTTCTTGCCATGTGTTGGCAAGTGTCTCAAGCTAGGCCAATCAGTCTTCATCTCCTTGGGATTTAAATCTTGAGTGAAGCAATATGAGAATGGGAAACACTTCAAGCTGATTTGTATTAAATTGGGATGGTGTCCTAAAGAGAATGCCTATAACTCCTTCTACCTAGGTCCCCAATTATTTCTTGCTTCTGATCCAATTGCTCAATTGACCTCTCAGTTCTGTAAGTTGCCCCCACATACTTTCATTTCTCCCTACCTCAGAACTAGTTTCTTATACTCAAAAATCCTCAACATTTACAACCACAGAATTAGGTACTAGGAAAGGAATCAACACATTAAGTTCTCATTCTATGAATTCTCTTAATTGGCTATTATGGTCATGGAAAGGATATTTTTCCTCTATGAGGCTGTCTCCTCATCCATAAAATGGAACTGATGGACTAGTTCATTTCTATAGGCTCTTTGTCTAGCTCTAAGGTCATAAATTGCTAGTAAATATTGGACCTTCTTTGCCTAGAAAGGCAAACTAAACTTCCAAGATAACCAGGAGGTGGTGCTCCAGTACCATGATGATACAACCACTAAGAGCATCCAAGCAGGACTGCCCCTGTTGGGGATATGGGCTTCCAAGAATCCTGCAGGGTCATTTCCACACTGTCTTGTTGATTGGGCACATTTTCCTTTTCTATTGCTAAACACAACTCTTTGTGTGGCTATTGTGGGAAGTCTTTGCTGGGTCTCTGTTGAGATGGGTAAGCCTTCTTCCTCAAATATTTTCCTACTGGACGGTAGAAATATTCTTTCTCCATATTTGGTAAGTCACAGTGATGTTGGGTTGAGAGGGCTGGTAGCATTATGCATATGGCAGATACATCAGAGTGAGACAAGCAGCTCCAAATGCCATGTGGGGATAAAACAAATATAGACCTTGCATTCTGGTACCACCTCTGCCATGTGCTTGCCGTGTAACATTGAGAGTGATCATGTATTTTCCTTCAGTTACCTCCTCTGTAAACAATTACATTGGATGAGATCAGTGGTTCCCAAATTTATATTTTGTCAGAGAAAAACAGTGGAAAAAATCTTTCCTTAAATAAAGTCATACATGAAATCCTCATATATAAATACTTCTCAAAACTCTACATGACAAGTGGCAGAAAGAGAATTCAAACAAGCTTAAAAGTAAAACAGGAGGGGAAAAAAGAAAAACATGTCAGACATGGCTAGTTTAGGGATCAAAATCTTGCAGAGATCCATCTCTCCACCTCCCATGTACTTGACTTCATTCTCAGCCATACCCTCAAAGTATGACTGCAAGATGGATCTACAAGAAAGGGGAAGGGAGGACAGCCATCCCCCCTCCAACTCCCTCTCTTATACTCTGAGAAAGTTCACTGAGATGGCATACCTCCGTTGTTAAAGAGTCAAGGCTGTGTGCTTTCCAGTTTATCAGAATGGCATGGAGTAGGAAAGGGAATATTCCACATGGAAGACAAGAATAAGAAAGGATAGAAGGAAAGATATTCAGTACTAAAGAATAAAAAAAAACTGGAATCACTCTAATTGTAGAAGAAAGACCCATCCTTTTTTTTGTTTTTTTTTTCCTTCTCACAGATAGTCCCCTCAGGCACCGCCACAGAACACCTAAGGTGTGAGGAATAGAAATTAAAAACCACAGGACTAGGGATCTATAAAATTTCCTATAGCTCTGAGAGGCAGGGCCCCTAAACTGAGAAAAAGGTGACACAGTTCTTTCCTCACTCTCTGTCATATTACACCTGCAGTTTCCTCATTTTCTATGAGCTACTTATTTAGAAAACAAACTGATGATTTGTCATCTTTGCTTTAGTATTTTCTCATTCTCCAAAATGATTGATAACCTCATTTATACCATGCACTTTCTTTGTACATGGTAGGAAACCCAGAGGTCATTCTATTATTAAAATGACACAATTAAGGAACAGGTAATATTTTTTAAAGATTTTACTTATTCATTTTAGAGAGGTGGGGGCTGGAATGAGTGAGGGAAGGGGCAAGGGGAGAGGGGAGAGAATCTCAAGCAGACTCCCCACTGAGCATGGAGCCTGATGTGGGGCTCAATCCCATGACCCTGAGATCATGACCTGAGCCAAAACCAAGCGTTGGATGTTTACCCAACTGAGGTGCCCCAAGGAACAGATAATTAAATAATCCAGTTACTAAAGGATGGGGGAAAAATAAAAAGGTTGTATCTATAACAGCCCAGTAGAATCACCTTGTCCAACTCAACTCTTTTCCATCTGAGAAGACTGAGATCGAGAAAGAGTTAACTGTCTTCTGAATGCCATGTAATGACTTAGTCCTAAAACAGGAACCTGAAGCCCAGATGGCTGCTTCCAAATCCATTATTCCTTTAAGCAGTGTTTCAGTGGGTGTTGCATCTAGGGATACCTTTTTCCAATTCTGATCATGTCACTTGTGACCTTAATTATTTTCAGGATCCACCATCTTTATGGGATGGTACAAACACTTTAGCATGAAAATCAAGACCCTTTTTAATGCAAGCCCTAGCTGACTTGTTGAGATTCATCCCTACACTCCTTGCTTTTCCCTTTATGGGCCAGTACAACTGGCTTTCCCTGGCATCTCTCACACACTGTGGTATTCCTGGCTTCCAGTCTTTGCTCAGACAATCCTTCGATCTCAAATACTGTGCCTTTCTCTCGCCTTTATCTCATAAATTCCTTCTCCTTCTCAAAGGCTGAGTTTATCTGTTACTCCCTTTGAAGCATAAGTCCTCCTTCTGTAAACTAGCTGTGATTTCACTCTTTGTTTTTCTCACAGCATTCCATGCTTATTCCTATGGTTACTCTTACTAAATTAAATAGAAGTGTCATTTTATAGACCTAGCACTATGCATGTCATTTGACTAACGAAATTATAATGACATTAGGCTTTGTGAGGAAGAAGGTTAGGGACAAAAATACCCTCCCAAGACCTCTGAATATACACTAGAACAGGTGTCATTAATGGTTCTCTTTCTTGAAAGCTAGAACAACAAAATTCCAGAATCCTCCTTTACACCATGATGCAGCCACTACCAATTAACTGAAGTTGCTAAATAAGTGGAAACTTTACTTACCATCCCCATCTATATATAAAACACAAGGTGAAGTATATTTCTTAAGTATCATATCCATTTGATTCTGAAGTCATTGATAATTTTTAGGCTACATCTTGGCTCAAAGAATACTACGATTTGATAGAGATGTCTTCCAAAGCACAGCAGGGGATACTAGAGACATAGGTCAGGTCCATTTGCTGACTCTATCTCAGTTCAAAGGTTCCCAATCTTTTAATCACTGTTCCACATTTGAGGGCTAACTTTCATATGCCTGACACACTCTAATCAGCCCATAGTGATGGCTCACTATTGACTATCTCTTCATAGGTAAAGCAGGTTGCAATATACAAGGCAGTCCCTACCTCTAACTATAATAGCACAAATTTCTCTCCCTCTAAAGAAAGTGAAGCCAGCTGCAACCGGATCATGGCTGTAGTCTAACCATCCACTTATCTGGCTTTCTCTCCTGAGTATCCTAGTGATTTGAGTTTTCTCCTACCCTAGGTGTATTCAGTACTAAAGGATCAAAACAAAACAAAAAACATCTTTTCCATCTTCACATCCAAATTTCCTTATATGAGATAAGCTCAAAGTATGCTGTGTGTCTTCTGTCCTTGAACTAACACTTTACAAACATAATCTCATTTTATTTTTATTGCAATCCTATAAAGTAGGTATGGTTATTCTCGATTCCAGGATAATGATGTTGGGATCAGTGAAAAGAACTGATTTACTCAAAATCAAACAGTTTATATATATCCCTGAGCTGGAGTCATTCTAAATGCAAGTCATTCTAAATACAAAATGTATTTATTTACATTCTGCTCCATAAATATTTTACAAATGACCAAATGGATGAACGAATGGATGCCCAGGCTCTAAGACCCATTTGAAATATTTTTCACCTTTGGCACAATTTGTTTATTAGACTGCCCAAAAATTTATATATTATTCTACCTCTGAGCTCATGTTAGACAGATGGCAGAGTATAATCCCAGCTGGAATTTTATCTGCATCCTCCCTAAGCCTCTCTTTATTTGAAAACTATCATATCAAACACACATAGCATAACAAAAAAACAAACAAAAAGAAATAAAAGATATATCAAAAGACAATAAGATTATGACAAAAATGCAAAATATCATTAGTCATTAGGGAAATGCAAACCATAACCAAAATATGGTGACACTTTATACTCACTAGGATAGCTGTAGTGAGAGAGAGCGAGAGAGAATGAGAGACGGAGGAAAAATAATAAGTTCTAGATAGGAATGGAGATAACTAGCCAATAGGATCCAACAGTACTTTAAAAGGATTATTCTCCACAATGAAGTGGGATCTATTCCCAGACTGCAAGGGTGGTTCAATATTTGCAAATCAATCAACATGATACATCACATTAATAAAAGAAAGGACAAGAACCATATGATCTTCTCAATTGATGGGGGAAAAGCACTTGACAAAATACAACATCCTTTCTTGATTAAAACTCTACACAGCGTAGGGATAGAGGGAACATACCTCAATATCATAAAAGCCATCTACGAAAAGCCCACAGGGAATATCATTCTCAATGGAGAAAAGCTGAGAGCTTTTCCCCTCAGGTCAGGAACACAACAGGAATGCCCAATCTCACCACTGTTGTTCAACATAGTACTAGAAGTCCTAGCCTCACCAATCAGACAACAAAAAGAAATAAAAGGCATTCAAATCAGCAAAGAAGTCAAACTCTCACTCTCTGCAGATGATATGATACTTTATGTGGAAAACCCAAAAGACTCCATCCCAAAATTGCTAGAACTCATTCAGCAATTCAGCAACATGGCAGGATACAAAATCAATGCAGAGAAATCACCTGCATTTCTATACACTAACAATGAGACAGAAAAAGAGAAATCAAGGAATCAATCCCATTTACAATTGCACCAAAAACCATAGATGCCTAAGAATAAACCTAATCAAAGATGTAAAAGATCTGTGCTCTAAAAACTACAGAACACTTATGAAAGAAATTGAGGAAGACACAAAGAGATGGAAAAACATTCCATGCTCATGGATTGGAAGAATAAATATTGTTAAAATGTCTACGCTACCCAGAGCAATCTACACATTCAATGTGATCCCTATCAAAATACCACCGACATTTTTCACAAATAATCCTAAAACTTGTATGGAACCAGAAAAGACCCCGAATAGCCAGAGGAATGTTGGAAAAAGAAAGCCAATGCTGGCAGCATCACAATGCCTGATTACAAAGCTGTGATCATCAACACAGCATGGTACTGGCACAAAAACAGACACATAGATCAGTTGAATAGAATAGAGAACCCAGAAATAGACCCTCAACTCTATGGTCAACTAAACTTCGACAGAGCAGGAAAGAATATCCAATGGAAAAATAACAGTCTCTTCAATAAATGATGCTGGGAAAATTGGACAGCCACATGCAGAAGAATGAAACTGGACTATACTGTCTTACCCCGTACACAAAGATAAACTCAAAATGGATGAAAGACCTAAATGTGAGACAGGAATCCATCAAAATCCTAGAGAAGAACACAGGCAGCAACCTCTTCAACCTCAGCCACAGCAACTTCTTGCTACACACATCTCCAAAGGCAAAGGAAGTAAAAGCAAAAATGAACTATTGGGATTTCATCAAGATAAAAAGCTTGTACACAGCAAAGGAAACAGTCAACAAAACTAAAGGGCAACCTATGGAATGGGAGAAGATATTTGCAAATGACATATCAGATAATGGGCTTGTATCCAAGATAAAGAAAGAACTTTCAAACTCAACACCCAAAAAACAAACAATCCATTTAAGAAATGGACAAAAGACTGGGGTGCCTGGGTGGTTCAGTCAGTTAACCATCTGCCTTCGGCTCAGGTTCATGATCCTGGGGTCCTGGGATGGGGCCCTGCATCGGGCTCCCTCTCCCTCTGACCACCACTCATGTTCGCTCTCTCTAGCACTCTCTCTCTCTCAAATAAATAAAATCTTAAAAAAAGAGAGAGAAATGGGCAGACATGAACAGACATTTCTCCAAAGAAGACATACGAATGGCCAGCAGACACATTAAAAAATGCTCAACATCACTTGGCATCAGGGAAATACAAATCAAAAACCACAATGAAATACCACCTCACACCAGTAAGAATGGCTAAAATTAACAAGGCAGGAAACAACAAATGTTGGAGAGAATGCAGAGAAAGGGGAACCCACTTATACTGCTGGTGGGAATGCAAGCTGGTACAGCCACTCTGGAAAACAGTATGGAGGTTCCTCAAGAAGGTAAAAACAGAGCTACCCTGGAGGCAGAGCAAGATGGCGGAGGAGTAGGAGCCAGGATTTCGTCTGGTCTCAGGAATTCAGCTGAATAGGGATCAAAACATTCTAAACACCTACGAACTCAACAGGAGATCAAAGAAGAGAGTAGCAACAACTCTCTGAACAGAAAAGCGACCACTTACTGGAAGGTAGGACGTGCAGAGAAGTGAATCCGAGGAGATATTCGGGAGGATAGACGGCGAGGGAGGGGGCCTCCAGCGGCCGCTTCTGACAAGTGCTAGAGCCGCGGAGCACAAAATCGGAACTTTTAGAAGTCAGCTCCGCAGAGGGACGTTGCTCCAGTGGCTAAGCGGGGGGTGGAACCCTCGCGGGACAGTGTGGTCTCAGGACCCTTGGGGTCACAGAAAGACCGGGGGTGCCTCAGTGCAGCAGAGCTCCCAGGTATCGGAGCTGGGAAGCCGGCTGCAGAGACGGAGCCTAGGCGCGGGCTCTCAGCTCGGGGTGGCCATAAACTGTGATCTGCGGCCCAGTCGGGCCACTGCTCCTCCAGCAGGGACCCAACAAGTGGCAGAGCTGGGGAGACTCCCCTTTCTCCCCCGGGGAGGAGCGGCGCGGGAGCGCACCGCAGGGATCTGCTGGGTTTAGAGACTCCACACAGGGCCGGGTGCCAGAGATAGAAACGCTCGGTCACAGGCCGGGTGAGCATGGAGTGTGGCCGGAGACCGGGGAGACAGGAGTGATTGACTGCTTTTCTCTGGGGGCACACTGAGGAGCGAGGCCCCGAGTTCTCAGCTCCTCCGGGCGGAGATTGGGAGGCCACCATTTTCACTCTGGTCCTCCAAAGCTGTACCAAGAGCTTGCAGGGAACAAAAGCTCCTGAGAGCAAATCCGAGCAGCTTGCTTAGCCCGGACCGACAAGGGCGGGACAATTCCGCCTCCCGCAAAGACATTTGGGAACCATGGCAACAGGCCCCTCCCCCAGAAGATCAGCACGAACAGCCAGCAAGCCAAGACCAAGTTTACTGATCAAGGAGAACAGGAGAACTCCAGTGCTAGGGGAATACTGCACATAGAATTCATGGCTTTTTTACCATGATTCATTAGTTTTTCAAAGTTAATTTTTTAACTGTTTTTTTTTAATTTTTCTTTTTCCCTTTTTCAACCATCTTATCAATCCTTTTTTAAAAAAAAACTTTTTATTTTTCATTTTTAGACTATTTTATCCCTTCATAGTAGTTACCCTTATTTTTGGCATATATATATATATATATATATATATATTTATAAGTTGTTCTCTTTTTAAAATTTTGAGATACAGTTTTATCTAACAGATCAAAATATACCCTAAATCACTAGTGTATGGCTTTGTTCTAGTCTCCTGCCTGATCACATTCTCTCCCTTTTTTTTTCTTCTTTTTAATCTTCTTTCTTTATTCAAACAACTTCTTATCTTATCAGTTCCTTTTATAAAATCTTTTATAATTTTCATCTTTACAGTCATCTTCCATCCCTTCATTCTAACAACCCTTATTTTGTACATATATAAGTCTATCATCCTTTAAAATTTTAGGAGGCACTTTCGTCTAACAGACCAAAATACACCCAAAATCTAGTGTGTGGCACTGATCTATGCACCAGTCTGATCATATTTGATCATATTCTGTTTTTTTTTTGTTTTGTTCAGTTTTTGTTCATTTTTATCTTTTTCTTTTTCTTTTTTCTTTCTTTCCCTTTCTTTTCCCCTGGTTTCAGGTCTTTTCTGATTTGTATACAGTATATTTGCTGGGGACGTTCTTAACCTGTTAGCATTTTGTTCTCTCATTCATCTATTCTCCTCTGGACAAAATGACAAGACGAAAAAAATCACCTCAGCAAAAAGAACAAGAGGTAGTACCATCTGCCAGGGACCTACTCAATACGGACATTAGTACGATGTCGGACCTAGAGTTCAGAATCATGACTTTAAAGATACTAGCTGGGCTTGAAAAAAGCGTGGAAGTTATTAGAGAAACCCCTTCTGGAAAAATAAAAGAACTAAAATCTAAACAAGTTGAAATCAAAAAGGCTATTAATGAGGTGCAATAAAAAATGGGGGCACTAACTGCTAGGATAAATGAGGCAGAAGAGAGAATCAGTGATATAGAAGACCAAATGATAGAAAATAAAGAGGCTGAGAAAAAGAGAGATAAACAACTACAGGCTGACGAGGGCAGAATTCGAGAGATAAGCGATATGATAATACGAAACAACATTGGAATAATTGGGATCCCAGAAGAAGAAGAAAGAGAGAGAGGGGCAGAAGGTATACTGGAGCAAATTATAGCAGAGAACTTGCCTAACGTGGGGAAGGAAACAGGCATCAAAATCCAGGAGGCACAGAGAACCCCTCTCAAAATCAATAAAAATAGGTCAACACCCCGACATCTAATAGTAAAACTTACGAGTTTCAGAGACAAAGAGAAAATCCTGAAAGCAGCTCGGGAGAAGAGATATGTAACCTACAATGGTAGAAACATTAGATTGGCAAAAGACCTATCCACAGAGACCTGGCAGGCCAGAAAGGACTGGCATGATATCATCAGAGCACTAAATGAGAAAAATATGCAGCCAAGAATACTATATCCAGCTAGGCTGTCATTGAAAATAGAAGGAGAGATAAAAGGCTTCCAGGACAAACAAAAACTAAAGGAATTTGCAAACACGAAACCAGCCCTCCAAGAAATATTGAAAGGGGTCGTCTAAGCAAAAAGAGAGCCTAAAAGCAGCATAGATCAGAAAGGAACAGAGACAATATACAGTAACAGTCACCTTATACGCAATACAATGGCACTAAATTCATATCTTTAAATAATTACCCTGAATGTAAATGGGCTAAATGACCCAATCAAAAGACACAAGGCTATCAGATTGGATTAAAAACCAAAACTCATCAATATGCTGTCTGCAAGGAACTCATTTTAGACACAAAGACACCCCCACATTGAAAGTGAGGGGCTGGAAAACCATTTACCATGCTAATGGACACCAAAAGAAAGCTGGGGTGGCAATCTTTATATCAGACAAATTAGATTTTAAAACAAAGACTGTAATAAGAGATGAGGAAGGACACTATATCCTACTTAAAGGGTCCATCCAAGAAGAAGATCTAACAATTGTAAATATCTGTGCCCCTAACATGGGAGCAGCCAATTATATAAGGCAATTAATAACAAAAGCAAAGAAACACATTGACAACAATACAATAATAGTGGGGGACTTTAACACCCCCCTGACTGAAATGGACAGATCATCTAAGCAAAAGATCAACAAGGAAATAAAGACTTTAAATGACACACTGGACCAAATGGACTTCACAGACATATTCAGAACATTCCATCCCAAAGCAACGGAATATCTAGTGCCCATGGAACATTCTCCAGAATAGATCACATCCTAGGTCACAAATCAGGTCTCAACCGGTACCAAAAGATTGGGATTAATCCCTGCATATTTTCAGACCACAATGCTTTGAAACTAGAACTCAATCACAAGAGGAAAGTCAGAAAGAACTCAAATACATGGAGGCTAAAGAGCATCCTACTAAGGAATGAATGGGTCAACCAGGAAATTAAAGAAGAATTAAAAAAATTCATGGAAACCAATGAAGATGAAAACACAACTGTTCAAAATCTTTGGGATACAGCAAAGGCAGTCCTAAGAGGAAAGTATATAGCAATACAAGCCTTTCTCAAGAAACAAGAAAGGTCTCAAATACACAACCTAACCCTACACCTAAAGGAGCTGGAGAAAGAACAGCAAATAAAGCCTAAACCCAGCAGGAGAAGAGAAATCATAAAGATCAGAGCAGAAATCAATGAACTAGAAACCAAAAGAACAGTAGAACAGATCAACGAAACTAGGGGCTGGTTCTTTGAAAGAATTAACAAGATTGATAAACCCCTGGCCAGACTTATCAAAAAGAAAAGAAAAATGACTCAAATCAACAAAATCATGAATGAAAGAGGAGAGATCACAACCAACACCAAAGACATACAAACAATTATAAGAACATATTATGAGCAACTCTATGCCAGCAAATTAGATAACCTAGAAGAAAAGGGTGCATTCCTAGAGATGTATCAACTACCAAAATTGAAGCAGGAAGAAATAGAAAACCTGAACAGACCTATAACCACTAAGGAAATTGAAGCAGTCATCAAAAATCCCCCAACAAACAAAAGCCCAGGGCCAGATGGCTTCCCAGTGGAATTCTACCCAACATTTAAAGAAGAATTAATTCCTATTCTCCTGACACTGTTCCAAAAAATAGAAATGGAAGGAAAACTTCCAAACTCATTTTATGAGGCCACCATTACCTTGATCCCCAAACCAGACAAAGACCCCATGAAAAAGCAGAATTACAGACCAATATCCCTGATGAACACAGATGCAAAAATTCTCACCAAAATACTAGCCAATAGGATCCAACAGTACATTAAAAGGATTATTCACCACGACCAAGTGGGATTTATCCCTGTGCTGCAAGGCTGGTTCAACATTCGCAAATCAATCAACGTGATACAATACATTAACAAAAGAAAGAAGAAGAATCACATGATCCTCTCAATAGATACAGAGAAAGGATTTGACAAACTGCAGCATCCTTTCTTGATCAAAACTCTTCAGAGTATAGGGATAGAGGGTACATACCTCAATATCATAAAAGCCATCTATGAAAAACCTACAGCGAATATCATTCTCAATGGGGAAAAGCTGAGAACTTTTCCCCTAAGGTCAGGAACGCGGCAGGGATGTCCACTCTCACCACTGCTATTCAACATAGTATTAGAAGTCCTAGCCACAGCAATCAGACAACAAAAAGAAATCAAAGGCATCCAAATCAGCAAAAAGGAAGTCAAACTCTCACTATTAATTGCCTTAGATAATGATACTGTATGTGGAAAACCCAAAAGACTCCACCCCAAAACTGCTAGAACTGATACAGGAATTTAGTAAAGTAGCAGGATATAAAATCAATGCACAGAAATCAGTGGCATTCCTATACACCAACAAGACAGAAGAGAGACAAATCACGGAGTCGATCCCATTTACTATTGCACCCAAAACCATAAGATACCTAGGAATAAATTTAACCAAAGAGGC